>NC_046167.1:78570178-78880178 GCF_011064425.1 Rattus rattus
TAGACCCTTCCTGCCAGCAAAGGAGCTTAGGAAGGGCTGACTGGAAGGATCAATCTGCACATCTATAATTCGGCTCTTCAGCTATTTTGGGATGCTTGGCTGAGCTCAGATTTCTCTTCCCCTCAACTGTGATCCTCTCCTCTCCCTCAACCCGTTCAGGGAAGTGAATGGAAGTTCCCGGAGGGAAGCCAAGCCTCCCGCTAAACCTACAAGGCTGGTTAAAGGCTTGGAATTTCAGTGACTGTGGAGAGGTTGAAAGGTTGCAGGGTCAGAGGCACATTACAGTTTATCTTGGACTGGGTTTAGCCTTATTAGCGATTCCTCTCCCACCTCTGTGTCTATCTGATCTAACATCCCTGTGACTCAGGTAAATCCCTTCTCCATCTGTCGTCTGTCTGTCTGTGGTCTGTCTTTCCCTTCCTCCACCCCTCTTTTTAAGGCAGGGTCTCCCCCTTGTAGCTCTGGCTGCCCTAGAATTCTGTATATAGATGAAGCTGGCCTGGAATTCACAGAGATCCTCCTGCCTCTGCACCCTAAGTGCTGGGTTTAAAGGTGTGCACCTCTAGGCACAGGTTTCTGAAACCTGTTTAGCTTAGTAGACCCTAGCTTCCACCAAATCCAAAGCGAAGGGCGTCATTAGACAGCATGTGAGGCCTACATCTGCCATTCCCTGCTTCACTCTAACCATCCAAACGTTTCTACCAGCACGTGTGATAAGTGTCCTCATCTGTGGTCTGTGTTCTGTTTCCATAAAAGCTTCATGGAATCTCCCTCACTGGAACATAGAATTTGGGATACTCTAAATGGGTTCCCGAACCTGTCTGTCCCTCAGTCTGCCAGTCTATCTGTCCATCTGTCTGTCTTTTTTATTGTACTGACAGTGACAGCTTATCCTATCACAGCCTGATCGGGACTACCCACTACCTGCTGTTTCACAGAGAAAAGGTCTCAGGACCAGGCTGAATCACCTCCATGCTGTCCTCAGAAACCTCAGTTCTTGCCTCAAACCCAACAGACCGTCATGCACATTTATGAGAAGAGTGACCCTTTCATTTCAGGAATCACGAATGTGCTAGAGTGTAGGAGGGAGACTAGGGGTAGAGACATATAGAAAGCCTTATAACAAATTCGCATATAAAACCCTTGGTCAAGAGAGAGGCTAAGCCCCCTGCACAGCCAGCCAACGCCAGCCAGTGCTGCAGGTGCAGAGGGTTCCAGTGTCTGAAAGGCGTCTTTGCCTCATTATGCCTTATACCGCCAGACCTCCTCACTGCCCTGG
The DNA here is from genome assembly GCF_011064425.1 of Rattus rattus. Classification (NCBI taxonomy): domain Eukaryota; kingdom Metazoa; phylum Chordata; class Mammalia; order Rodentia; family Muridae; genus Rattus; species Rattus rattus. The sequence continues at coordinate 78,571,458 of NC_046167.1, forward strand.
GTGACGACTCACCGTGCAAATGAGATGTAACCACATGGAAACTGTATCTAGAATTACACGTGACAGTAGAAAGCACGCAAGGAACATCTTGTGCTATGAGCATGAGCCCCGAAGCCCGTGCCTTAGACATGAAAGACCCCATTCATTCTCCCCACGGCAGGGCTGAATGACTCTAGGTCTCCATAGGTTCTGGTCCACTTCCTCTGCCTTGAAAGTGTATCAACCTTCTGTTTCTGCTGAAACTGTCTCTACTCTCTTCTTTGGAGCTGCAGTACCTGGAGCCCTTTCAGAGGTGTCCTCCAAATCCTGATGTCAGATGGCTCTGATCCAAGGCACAAAAGAAACGTCACAGACTTAAAATCTGTCTTCTGCTGTCTCTCCTCTGTTCCTGTGGCCTTTGATTTACTCAAGTCCAGAGTGTTCCTGTGGCATTTATCCAAGCTCCGAGCTATTCTGTCTGAGTCAACTCTTTTGTGACCTATTTCTTTTTCATAAACTTTATTACAAAATTGTATTTCTAGCCAAGACATATCTCCTATAGCTTAAAGACTCAACATCCATAAATTCATGTGACCAGTTGTAAGTTAGCTCAAATGAGGGGCTTCCAGGCTGAGAATTTAAGGTGTCTGGCTGTGTTTGCTGCAATGCAGATGTCTTTTAATAATACATTTTAGAAATTATTTTATGTATACTGATGTTTTGTCTGTATGTAAGAACACCACGTGTGTGCAGTACCTATGGAGGCCAGCAAGGGGCATAAGATTTCCACTAGAAATGTAGTACCAAATGACTACTAAGTCATCTTTCCAGACCCCAACTGATGGATTTAAAAAAAAAATACTTCACTTTATGATTTGTTTGTCTTGTTACTATAAAAAGATAATGAAATTGTTACCATATTTGCAACATGCGTCTGTGTTGCTGGAAGGTGAAGGGTGTGTGTGTGTGTGTGTGTGTGTGTGTGTGTGTGTGTGTACACCATCCACTATTTTTGCACATACAAAATATGAAACATGCTCTTGAATCCTCTATGTGCAAAAATATATCCCTGTCTCTACACAGGCTGGCAAGTCTTTCTCTATAAATGTGCGTTATGTGCATAATTTCTCTGGTAAGATGCAATTGCTTTCTTTGTCTGAAGAGAGACCTGCCTTGAAAATGACCTCCACCACTCTTCTTGCTCTGAGGACTAAAGCTCTTTTCACTTTCCTTATTCCCTTGTTGTGCTTATCTGCTTTGCACTCAGCAGAGAGCTTTGCACTCAGACCTATTGCCTTAAGTTTTAATCCAACAGCTGATGCTAGCCTAGCCTAGGAGACAGACAGACAGACATGCTCTATAGTGCCCATCCCTCTGTATTAGGCAGTAATTAGTCTGTCTGCTGATGCTAGCATAGCCTAGGAGACAGACAGACAGACAGGCTCTACAGTACTCATCCTCTGTATTAGACTGCAACTGGTCTGTCTGCTGATGCTAGCATAGCCTAGGAGACAGACAGACAGACATGCTCTATAGTGCCTATCCCTCTGTATTAGATGGTAATTGGTCTGTCTGCTGATGCTAGCATAGCCTAGGAGACAGACAGACAGACAGGCTCTACAGTACTCATCCTCTGTATTAGACTGTAACTGGTTTGTCTGCTGATGCTAGCATAGCCTAGGAGACAGACAGATAGACGGACAGACAGGCTCTACAGTACTCATCCCTCTGTATTAGACTGTAACTGGTCTTGTCTGGGCTGGGTACTTTATCGTGGGAAGTAGAACTGGTCATCTGAGTCTGATTCCTCCAGGACCACTTGACACAGCATTATTCACAAACTCCGTGTGGCTTCCAAGAACGCTGACTCACCATGGGAGAAAGGTGGTAAGCTCACCACTGCTCACAGGAATGTCTGCATCGGGTCCCTGCTGTCAGAAAGTGCTGGACTTCTGGGCTGTGGCCACTCTAAGCATAGCCAGGGACAGCTAGCTAATCTGTTCAGAGGACCAGTCGGGAGGTGGTGAAGACTCATGGTTGTTGTGGCTTCAGGAAAACTCTACAAGGGTGACCTAGGTGTATCATCAAGACAGGTACAGAGTGCTACTATTCAGAAGATGTTTGTGGTGACCTGCTGAAGTACTTTCTGCAGAGACAGTTACCCCAACCCCTAACGGTGTCACTAACTGGTGAGAGACCGCAGCTTACGAGTCTCTGGAAGACATCCCAGATCCGATCTATAATACCCGTAATATAATATAATAATATAATATAATATATTATTACTCGTGTACGGGAATCCAGAAGCAGCACCTGGAAAAGATGGCAGGGGCACGTGGGCGGCTTCTGTGCTTTCTGGGGCTACAGTGTCTTACACTTCCCCACGTTCAGCAAGTCAGCGAGTGGCCCTTTGAACCCTATCCTTTGAGGGGTTTGTGCTCTTGGATGGACCCTTCATTGTTCCTTACATTGACCACTGATGACCAACTCCACCTTCAGTCCCACTCAGCTCTATGTGTGTGAGGGTGGAAATGTTCCAACCCTTTGTCTCGTTGGTCCTGCGACACCAGGCTTCCTTTAAAGGGTATCTAGGAGCCCCAGTCACGTGCCATATCATTAGCACACAAAAAGACACAGTGTCTGAGAGACCGGAAAAGTTAGGAACTCTGTAGGGAAAACCAAAAGGAGCAGCAATCTTACCGTACGCGCACGCCATCTTATGTTCTTGAATGCATTTCTCGTAGAGAGTCAGTGTGTAAATGAGCCATTCTGAATTCCAAACAACGTCCCAGGAGTTGTGGAAGTATTTTACCGGTGTTCAGACAACGTCCCAGGAGTTGTGGCAATATTTTACCGGTGTTCAGAAGTTAAGGCAGTGGAACTTGCTGTTGGCCCTGAGTTCCAGGAACCACAAGTCTAGAGTTGTTTGGGGAAGAGAAGATTCTCACAGAAGGAAGCTGGGGACATTTTAGACAATACCTGGGTATTTTAGAGACCAGTGCGTTTAAATACACTGTCTGAGAAAGAGAAACAGCCATCTTTTTTTTTTTTTTTTTTTTGGTTCTTTTTTTTGGAGCTGGGGACCGAACCCAGGGCCTTGTGCTTCCTAGGCAAGCGCTCTACCACTGAGCTAAATCCCCAACCCTGAGAAACAGCCGTCTTAGAAGCCGGTGCGTACAGTTGCTGTAGCTGCTCATGAGTAGACAGCAATGCTGGGGGTGGGGGCAGTTCTGTGGCCCCTGGAGGATGACAGTGAAGGGAAACCCTCCGAGCAGTGCACAGTGTTAGAGGTGGCCAGAAGGACGGCTCAAAGTCACTCCACTCACGGTTACAAATTGTTTGGCCTGAAGGGTCAGAGGCATGGAGGGAGTAAGACAGTCTGTGGCCGGGACGTTAGGGAAGGCAGGTGTGGTTGGATGGGTTTCTCTCGAGTGGATACCAATAGCCGCACTGCACAGAAAAGTCATGGGAGGGCTCCCACTGCAGGGAGGCAGGTACTGGCCAGCTTGGTCGCCATAGAGATCAGCAGTCTCTTTGTCTAGCCAGGACCATGCGAGTCTCACTGTTCCTGTCCACACAAAATGTGGCTACCGTGGTCAAGACGGGAGGCATGCATGAATTCAACAATTCGGATCTGCGGTTACTAAGGCTCACTTTGTTCAGTGCAGCTGCCGAGACCCTAATCTGTCTGCACGGACAGCTTCGGCCACACTTGTCTATACCGCACACAGTGGCCCTGGCCAGCTCCCCTTCAGGCGGTTTTGCAGTGAAGTGTTTCCAGTGAAATGTCCTCTGTCCCCACTATCCACAGCATTCCCCAGCACTCCACCCAGCAGATTCCCAGCAAGCTCTGAAGACAGGTTTCCGACATATTTCACCAGCAACTGCTATGGCAAGGTATTTGCCGTTCAGGGAGCTACAGCTGTGCCCTGTCCAAGGTCTGACTCAGGCCTGGTGACTGATACAGCAGCTATGGATCAAATAAGCTCTCTTGGTGACCTGAGTAATCACCAAGCTGAAATATCCCGCTGTCACGAGGAAAATCAACATAGGGTTGGACTCTCAGAGGATGGGCGTGTCCTTGAAAGGAGACGTGGCTGCGTCTGTAGACCATGTGGTGAAGTGTTTCTCCAGCATGCAGGGAGACCTGGGTTTGCTGGCCAGCACTACGTGAGCATGGCACTTACACCTGCAGTTCCAGCATTCAGAGGGGACGGAGGTCAACCTTGGCTACTTAGTCTGCATCCTCTCTGAGGCTACAGAGGACCCTGTTTCAATATCAAACCAAAGCAAACCTTTGACAATTGGCCTCATTAAAATTCTGAAGCTGACTACGCCAATTTAAAATGCCCTTTCTTCAGGATTTGAAAAATCGAATTCTCTGCATAGGTTGTGATGTAAGATTGTGCCAGAAGAGGCCACTGAGTAGATGGAACTTTCCAGTGTCTGTCTTAGGGCCGTTTGGCCTTTTGCTGCCTTGATGATGTCTTAAAGCCACAAGCAGGATTTACATTTGCAAATGCCTCATGATTTGTCTTTTTGCTTTTGCATATACTATACTTGTTAATCCACTCAACCTCTGTCAGCGTTATCAGTGGTACATTAAACAATGGATTTTCCTTGTTTAAATACTGTATGCATTTTGCAGAAAACATAATAAACGTTGAGAATAAAGATGTTTTAAATGATCTATAATATTAAGTGACATCTATTGCTAAAACTTCTAATGCACATTCTTCCAAGTCTTTAACAGATTAAGACAGATTTTTACAAATACAGCATCATGATAACTTCATTTATATAACAAAGTATCGTGACTATGTACTTATACTATCTGTAAGTTGGATGTGCAAATACAGTGGTCACAGGTCACACTCACACATTTGCATGTTTCTTTTGGGCGGGGAGGGGGAGCTGGTTTAAAGCTCTCTTTGAAGACCAGACTGACCCTGAACTCAGTGAGGTCTTCCAGCCTCTGTCCCTTGACTACCGAGATGGAAGGAGTGAGCTACCACACCCAGTTTACGTTCTTGATTCTTCTGATGACAACTGTCTTGTAGGCCTTCTAGCTGCTTTGCTGTCTCAGAAATTACGTTGCTTTCCATCTCAGTCCTTCCCTCTGTGGTAGACGGGATAAGAACACTTGCAGTGGCCTTGTAGGCCCTCCCAAAGGCAGCAGACAGGCAAGTCTAGTGCTTACCTCTGTGTCCTTGGATGAAGCCAGGCTAGACCACCCAGTGTGGAACTTGTCTCCCCCCTAAAAAACCTGTAAGACCCAGAACCTCTTGTTCTGTTTTCCCCTCCAGACCCCTACGCTGCCGTGCATGGTGGCTCTCTCTCCGGGTCTCTCCTTTCCACACTACGTCCCATTGCCTGTGGGTGCTCAAGCTCCAGATTGCACTCCCGCCTCAAGGCCGAGCATCATTGATAGCCATGGCTGTGAGGCTCTCTCCTTGTAAAGCTCACTCCGGAGGGTGATCTTGTGTAAGCTCCTTTCTGTGAACTGCAAGAACCTTGTTAGGAAGAGAGGGGTGGCCATGGTGCTGCAACCATCAATCCCAGGTCGCAGGTATACCTCTGTACGTTAGTTCAAGGCCAGCCTGGTCTAACGAGCGAGTTCTAGGTCAGAATGGGCTACTCACTGAGACCCTGTCTCAAAACAACAAAAAGAATGGAAAGACGCTATAGGGGCAGCAGATGGGCAAGTACAGAGGTCGAAGGTCACTCATCTCGGTGAACATAAAGAGGAGAGTCTAGAACTCATGGACCTTGTCACAGATCTCATAAAGAGAATCTAGAACTTGTGAACCTTGATGGTCATGTAATTTGGAGGAAAATCCTCTGCAGTTTTTGTTTTCAATTTAATTTACTTTTTATGGTTACATGCACAGTAACTTTACACAGTAAAGAAATACAGAGTGAAAAGAGTGATAGCATTTACCCATTCTGACCCTAGCAAATTGTAGAGAATACATTGGTATTTTTCTTAGAAAGTAAAATAGTACACTCCACAAAATTCTGTTCTAATACACATATATTTCAATAGTGTTGGGTTCTCTAAATACTTTCTATATGCAAGTATATACACACTGTAGCTGCTCAGACACACAAGAAGAGGGCATCAGATCCCATTACAGATGGTTGTGAGCCACCATGTGGTTGCTGGGATTTGAACTCAGGACCTCTGGAAGAGCAGTCAGCGCTCTTAACCACTGAGCCATCTCTCTAGCCCTCTAAACACTTTCTATGATGATACAGCCATCTGGCCCAGCACCTTTCCCACACGGCACATGAGGAAATCAGAGGACAGCTTGTGTTGGCTCTCTCCTCCCATCACATGGGTGGAAAAGACTGGATTTAGATCCCCAAGCTTAGTGTTCAGTGCCCTTACCACTGAGTAGGCTGGCACCTGAAAGAAAGAATTCTTATAATGATCTCAGTCCCACTTATATCCTCGGACCCGAAGTATGCAAGTTTAAGATATGAGTTGTTGCCAGATGATGGGGGCCCGTGCCTTTAATACCAGCAATCAGGAGACAGATAGAGGTGCATCTCTGTGAGTTTAGGACCAGCCTGGTGTACAGAACTAGTTCTAGAACAGCCAGGGAGATATACACATACATATATATATAAAATATATACACATATACATACATATACATAGACATATAGACATTTATACATACATCATAAACTTTTACACACATATACATACATATACATAGACATATAGACATATTTATACATACATCATAAACTTTTACACACACATATACACATACATACATATACATAGACATATAGACATATTTATACATACATCAAACTTATACACATACACACATATACACATATACATATATATACATACACATACATTCATACACACATACATATATATATGGGTATATATATATAAAACAAGTTTTCTGGCTCTGAATACCATGCCATCCATTTGCAGCTACCAGATGAAAACCATAGTACAAACTTTTGCAACTAAATCTATTCTACTGTGTGACGCACAGGGTTATTTCTTCTATTTCCCAGCTTGGCCGCATTCATTTAGGTTCAGCTCAAGTTATCCATCCTGAATTTTTGCTCCATGGCCTATGTGTAGTAAACTCCTCAGACTGACACAGGGCCGCTGTTAGATATTTTGTCCAGTGTAATGATTTGCTTTATTTCCCCAAGGATCTCCAGATGATTGCCTCTGACCCATATAGGTGTTCAGGAAATGGTTGATTGCTGAATATGATGAAGAAATAGAACAATCTTGCAACTCTGGAGGCCCCACCAGGTTTCGGAAATGCCAGGACCGAGTTGCTCTCTCAACATTTACGCTTCACGTAGAAATTATACTTTTGGAGAGGCCCATGGTGGTTCTAGATCTTTCAACTACAGTTTCATTATTAAGTTTGCCGCTTTTTATAAGCCTTGTTATTAAAGGTTCCGAGGTAAAGAAGTCAAGAGAGATGGAGCCACGCCCCACAGCATTAAAGCTGAAATAGGTGAATTTGTATGGGGAACCCATGAGTGCCCGGCTGTTCTGAGGTGTGCCAGTTAAGTGATTATTGTCATAGATTTAGACTGACTTACATTTCATGATTCTCTTCTACAAGTTATTTTTTTGCGGTGGTTAGTATTGAACTGGGGTTTCGGCCATGCAAAGCACGTACCCTACCTCTGAGCCATGCCTCCCTCTGGTTATTTATATTTAATTTACATGTTACCTTAGAGTTTATGCCACACAAGAGGATTTCCCCCTTTCTAAGTTTATGTGGTCTTTGAATTAAAGCACAAGACACAGATGATAGAGTTGATAGAGGAAACATTTTAGCCACATGTGCATGAGGTTTCAATCATTTCAACTCCACTGTTTTCAGTTGGGACGGAAGCAGACCTTGGGGAAAAGGGAAAGAGAGGAGCAGAAGACTGGGATGAGCTTTCAGAAGAGCCGCTCTGGAAGAAGATGTCTAAGACCTTGGCAATGGAGGGAGATCCTGGGGGATCCTTGCTCCTGCACAATGTGCCGAGGGTTATGAAAAGAGCTGGAGCAGTGTGGTGCTCAGAAGCAGCCAGCTAATTCCTGAATGCTCAAACTTTCTGTCAAGCCCTCCTGCTTCCATGCCTTTAAGTTGTAGTTGTTGAGGCTGGGAACTCCCATGAAAAGGGGCAGGGTCCCATAGTTCACCAGGTGAGAATGTGTTTCGGTAATAGTCAAATGAGCCATTCATTTGCAAATTATGTGACACCGTGGCTTATCTGGCTGTATGGGCAATTCTTCTGAGCCTTTGTTCTGACCATTAGCAGTACTCTGCTAAAGAGGAATTCAAACTATATGTCATTCTAGATTGCAACTCGATTTAGAAACGTTCTTTGAATAATGTTCCAAGAATTTTGAAATATTAAATATTTTTAGACGATCATGTTTTCAGATTGACAAGTTTGTGGTGGAGAGAGGTTTAAAGATACTTTAAATACTGGAATCTATCATTATGTGCATATGTGTTATTCGTATGGGGAAAACCAATAACGTTTATAAAATGGCAGTCTCTTGTTCCTCTTAGTAAAGAATCTGCCAAGAAGAGCAAGTAGCATGAAGCACTGTTTCACATCTTGAATACATTCTGAATTACCTTCACAAACCTGCTAACTTTTGCTTGAACAAAGCGTAAGAACAAAATAAAAACCTCACAGGGCTCAGTTTAGCCCCCTATCCTACTATGATAATTTTACATCCCTTTCCAACCATCATAAACAGGAAGCATGGTCGATGTTCTTAAAAAGGCAAGTGATGTCTTTATTAACATTGTGTCTCGGAGTGTTTAAAAACAGTCAAAACACAAACATGCTCCCTATGATTTCCTCCTCTTGTCTTGGCCTTTAGCAAACAACTTTGCAGCAAGGTTTTCGATATTACATATCGGAAACACTGTTTCGAAGTAAATGGGCATGGCATTTTGTTAGCAGATATCTCATTTACCTAGATAAATGGGCCATGTGCCACAGCCTTCCCAGCCTGTACTGGGTCACGTTGGGGTCTGGAAGAACTAGCCTTACCGTATCCCCAGGGTTTGATGGGATCTGGAGAGCTAAGAAAACCCTGCCCCAGCCTTGGCTGCGCCTCTGGCTGGGAAGGAAAAAGAAGGCGATTTGAGGAACATGTCCATCCGCTAGCGGGCAAGCACGTTACACTGGCCCGCGGCCTATAAGCAACCAAAGCCAAGGGCGCGCACCGCCGGTTGCCCACGCCGGAGTCCTTTCCCGGCCGCGCCCCTGCCCCGCCCTGCCCCGCCCTGCTCCGCTCCGCCTCGTGGCGCTCACCCGCCCTCGCGCACGCGCAGTTTGCTTTCCCTCCACGCGTGCCACCCCCGCCGGCGGGCACGCACCCGGGACACGCGCCCCGCGCCCTCCCTCACGTCCCGCCCTTTCCCTGGAAGCGCCCTTCCCCTCCCCCACGCGCACGCGCCCTGCGGGCGCACGCGAGCCGGCGGTCCGAGCCCTGAGTTGGGCGGGGCTCCGCGCTGACGTTGCCCGGGATGCGGGCAGGTTCCGCAGCCGTCTTCGCCGCCTCCGCCTCTCCTGCCACCCGGGTTTGTATGAAAACGGCGGGCCGCGGGCGGCGGACGGCGGGCGGCGGGCGGCGGGCGGCGAGGGACCTCCGTGCGCTCCGGGAGCCGCGGGCGCGGAGGCCGAGCGCAGCGCCCAAGCCGAGCCGGTGAGCGTCCCCGCCGCCCGCGCGTCCCGCTCGCCGGCTCCCGGCGGCGCCTCAGCTTTACCTGGCGGGGGCGAGGCGCGCTCCCAGGCGGGGAGGCGGGCAGTCGAGCGAGCCAGGGCCGTAGCCGCCCCGTGCGCTCCCCGCCGCGCTCTGCTGTCCGCCACTCCCCGGCCTCCGCCCTGCGGCGCCCCGGGACCCTTTGATCGGCTGCTCACTGACAGTTTAGCGCCTAGGACGGCAGTTTCAACACCTCCCCGGGTGGTCAGGGTGGACGTTGACGGTGTACGCTGGTCCGCAGAGGATGCAGGGCTCGCACGCTGTGTGAGGTAACGACGGCGATCCCGCTGGCTTGGCAGGTTGTCTGTGGCGAGCCTCTCCAGGTGTTCGGATGGTAACGGTGCCCATCAGCGCCAGGCAGTTTGTAGTCCGCAGAGACGAATGGCCCTCCCGAGCGCTCGCTCTCCCTTAGCCAGCTTCTGAATTGTTCTCACAGTTCTCCCTCGCTTCCCCGAGATAGGAAGTTATTTTTGTAATTGTGTTTTGGAAATGTTTCTGGTTTCGTTGGCGGAGCAGAAATGATTTATTTAAGGCACTTTGAACGGTACGGATTTTAAAACATAGGCCAAATGTCAAAACCAAAGTCCTGGAGATCTGTAATCAGATCCCTCTAACGGGCCGGCTGCACTTGGCCATTCCTTAGTCCCCCTAGGTTCCCGTTCTCCTGAGTCACATTCTACATTGAATTTACACCTTCATTTTGAATGGCCGTAGAGTTTTGCCTTGAATTGATGGATCAGTGTTTAAAATTGCGATCTCTGTTGAACTTTGAAACAGGCACCATATGTGTTTGACCAACATGACAAAATGTCGAATACATTAATGTAATTTAACCTTTTGTGGTCGTTTTAATTTCTTAAGATTTATTTAATCCGTGCATGAGTGTATTTTATATGTGTATGCATGTGTATGTGGTCAGATAGAATGTGTCAGATTCACTGGAACGGGACATACTCATGGTTGTGAGCCACCATGTGGATGCTTAGAATCAGACCCACCCAGGTTCTCCGGGAAGAACAGCCCTTAACCATTGAGCCATCTCTCTGGGCCCGTGGTAGCATTTTTTTTTTTTTTTTTAAATAAAGCTTTCCCAATCGATTTGGATCAAGGTACCACGTATTTCTTTTTTCAATGTGTGTGTGTGTGTGTGTGTCTGTCTGTCTATCTGTCTGTCTGTGTGTGTCTGTGTGTGTCTATGTGTGTCTGTGTCTCTGTGTGTGTAGGTCAGAGCCCTTGTGAGTTTTGGTTCTCTTTTCGACCTTGTGGGTGCAGGGGATGGAAGGATGGTGGTCATGGTGAGGAGCCCCTTGCAGAACCATCTTGCAAGCCCCCCTCCCCCACTTGAAGCATTCTCTTTAGGAAAGTCTGGCTGCATTGCTGTGTAGCGATTTACCCTGCATTAGAGGACGTAAAAGCTGCAGGGCGTGAAATATTTTGTGTGGTGTCCTACCGTTTGGATTTTGCCTTTTTAGCTTCCTCCACAGCAGTCACCTTCAGAGTCTGTCCCTGCTTGTCACCTTCAGCACTGAGTTCAAATAGTAGAAGCCAGCAGTCAGTCGCTGGCCCTTGCTCACTCCTTAGGCTCTTACCTTCAGCAGCGGTGTAAACACAGAGAGGGCTGAGGGTGGGTGCTGTGTGTTAAACCTTCTGTCACTGTAAGCCACAGTGCTTGGCTACTGTGGTGCAGTGGCTGAGGAGTTGGGGCACAGCCAGAGTGACTGCACTTGTGTCCTGGCTTGCTGTGGGCAAAGTTGTTTATTCTCTGGATTCAGTTCTGTCCTCCCAAAACTGGAGAAGCTGGCGTCTGCGCTCTCAGGGTGATCTCACAGAGTAAGTTAACACCGTGTGGGTCACGTCCACAGAGCCTGCCTCACAGGCTGTGCTCGGTAGGCTTTGCTCTTGGTGCTTGGTTTCCCTCAGTGGAATGGCTGAAGGGAAGCTGCAGACTGTTTGAGCAGCCTTAGCTTAGCACAGATTAATTCCCTATGATCCATTTCTTCTTTGAAGCCGAGAGAGCGTAGCCTCACTCTCGTCATGGAAACATGTACATTTTAAATAGAACAGGTACCCCCTGAGCTGCCGTGTCCTGGGATGTTGCTGGAGAACTGAATATCCTTCCTTGCCTGTCCTCTTTGACAGAACCTTGGCTCATCTCCCTCCTATTGGTGGCGGCTGGGACTTTACTCACCTATCTTCCAGGTTCTTATTGACTGTTTCTCTGTCACATGTTGCTGTGGGAGTTAGTATCAAAATACAAAGTAACTTTTATCGACACATTATTTTGTCTTTATTATTTATTTATTTTTTTGTTCCCTCCTCCCGTTTTTTATTTTTAAAAGATTTATTTTTATTTCGTAGGCATTGGTGTTTTGACTGCATGTATGTCTGTGGGGGCGTCAGAAACCCTGGAACTTGAGATACAGACAGTTGTGGGTGCTGGGAATTGAACTCAGGTCCTCTGAAGAGCAGCCAGTGCTCTTAACTGCTGAGCCACCTCTCTAGCCCGTTTTGTCTTTATTGATGTTACATAAAATGATGTTTTGATTGACACTGTGCTCATTTTCAGCTTTTATGTAATTCTCCTAAGAAAATAGGTTCCTCCCAATTAATAATTTCATAGTCTTATTCTTGGTTTGCAGGGACTTGATACAACTAACAAGTCTATTACCTGATGTTCTTGGACCCAAAGGTGTTTTAGGTCTTGGAATATTTTCATATGTCTAATGAGATGTGTTGAAGATTGTACCCAATCTGAACAAAGAACTGACATTTATATTTCATGTGTATGTAGGTAGAATGTGATTTTATGAGAGTTTTTAATGTGCCTACATTTGGGCTGCAGAATTTGAAGTGAGGCCAGCCATGGCTTTGTGTCTGGGGTGTCATGTTAGTGTTCAGAAGGTTTGGGATATTGGGATTTTATATTAGAGTTGCACAGCCAATATTAAAAGTTGTTCTTAAATCAGATATTAAAAGACTTGATCTCTGGCCTCTCTACATCCTTAGAAATCAATTGAAGTACTTTATCTATAAAGTATGGAATAGCCATACTTAATTTGTTACAATTAAATGTTTTCTGTTAATTCACTTATAAGCACATTACCTATCTGTATAAACAACATATTTTTAAGTGAAAACCAAGGCAGACCACTGTAGGACCTAGTGAGAAGGGTGGTAGTGCTTCACCTTTTTCTAAGCGTCCCATGCCTGTTTTCAACTCTCCTCTCCTTCCCTCCCTCCCTCAGCCCTGCCCCTGACTCCCTGCCTTGTGGCTCTCTAATGTCAGAGGGTACAGACAGTTAGGCTATTTCTGCTACTTCATTCAGTCTATGGCTGCTATGGTCGAAGTGAATGCATGGAGGAGATCCAGCCAGGTACAGCTCATGGCTGCGAAGGGGAGGGAGCAATGGTGGCTGTCTTTGTTTAGTATGTCGTCAGGCTCAACCCGTGCCCTTTCTGTCTTGTTTGTTCGTCTTGAGACAGAGTTTCTCTGGGTGGCCTTGCCTGTCCTGGAACTCACAGGGATCCCCCTGCCTCTGTCTCCTGAGTGCTGGGATTGCAGGTCTTCACCACCACCACCCAGTGTGGCGTCTTCTTAAAGGTTAGTTGCAGCATGGAATCTGGAAATCCTATCTGATGACCTTCTTTCATACTCAGTTATACTTCAGCACATCGTGTGCACTCGGGATGGGTTGTACGTGCATGTCTAATCTCAGCAGAATTTACTGCTCAGGTACTAAGTGTTGGTCCAATGAGTTGAGCACATTTTTTCAAATGTTGGTGTATTTCTTTGTGCTGCACCAGAGAAAGTCATGTTTCTGGGTCCTGGGACTAGAGATTAAAGCCAGGGCTAGCTGGAGCTCTTTTGTAATTTTTGATTTGGGACAGTTTCATTAAGTTGCTTGCTAGGGTTACAGGCCAATCCCACCAAGACACTTGTTAACACCGTGATTGTGTGAGAAATCAGTGGAAGTCGTGTGGGTAGAGGTCTGATGGCAGATATGAGTTTTACAAAGTTCTCATTAAAAAAAAAAAAAAAAAGATATTGTCCGTGTGTGTGTTCGTGCTGTGGTTTGCATGTGGAGGTCAGAGGTCAGAGACTGACAGTTCTCGCCTTCCCCCGTGTGGGTCCTGGCACCTGACCCCAGGGTGTCAGGCTTGGCTGCAAGTGCTTTTACCTGCTGAGCCATGGCCGGTTCAAGGCAGGTGGGTAGTGTCCATGATGCCGACGGCACACACTGATAGCTGACGACCGTCTCAATGCAGAGTAATCTGGATTAGAGCTGAGCGCTTGGCTTGGCCTCGCCTCTTTTTCATGAAATACCATTTGGATGGCAGTGTGTGTCTTTCTCAGCAAAGGTCTTCACAGACATGAACACAGTAAGCCTACCTACACTTGGAGTAAACAAATGACACTCTATCTGTGACTCGATAACACTTGAGCTTTCAAGCAAAAATCAGAACTCTGGGAAGATGGCTCAGCAGGTAGAGGCGTTTGCTGCTCCAGCCCGGAGACCCAGGGCCCTGCAGAAGTGGAAGGACAGAGAAAGAGCGGGCTAGTTGAGTCACACGGTCCCTGTTTTCTGTGCCAAGCGCCTGTTGGACTGCTTGCAAAGCAGCCACACACTCAGATTCCTGCTGGCGAGGCGGAAGGGTCCAGTCTCTCCTCTTTGTCACCTGTCATTGTCATGGCCTCCCCTCCTCGCTATTACAGCCATTTGAGTGCTTGCAAAGTGCAGACTGAAGTTTACAGTAGATTTGGCGTAGCAGAGATGACAGCATTCTAAAGTGTAGTTAGTGTTGTAGTTAAAGTGTGGACTAGGCTGACCTAAGACCATGGCCAGCAGGAGCAGGCCCTCCCCTTGGCTATACATGTTAGTGTTACTCCCGATTTTCCTGTAGCTTCGACTGACTCTGAGGGCACTCTGCCACGTGCTGTCTGACAGTCGCAGGTTTATAAAAAGGAAATGGGAAGGGTCCATGGTAGAGGAAGGGTGCTCGCTCCTCGGTGTAGAGAGGGCTCACTATGGCTGTTAACTAGTTGAAGGACTTGTTGGGATGTGCAGAAGTGGTTGGAAAGTGAGAAGTAGAGATTAATTCTGAAGAACACATGAGCACAGCACAGTATCTCCCTCCATGTCCGCAGCAGCTTCTCCACCCCCTGGGGAGAACAGTGTATGCTAGCACAGGCAGGGCTGGTGGCTAGAGCTGGCTTAGAGTGTCACCTGCTGGGGTCCACACCTTAGCGTTCGTCCGTCCGTTCGGCAGATGCTGCTGGTGGTAGGTGACGAGTAGAGGCATCTGCTTGTGCTCTTGGGGAAACTGTATATCACAGGAGCCTTGATGAAGCCCGTTGACACCACATGAACATCCTGGAGGTAGCGGGTCAAGCCCTTCTCCTGCAGTGCCTCTCTAGTGGCCTCTACCAGCAAAGCTTAGACTCACACCAGCTGGTTAAGGGAAAATTGTCTAGGGCACATTTCCACAGAGCTGACCAAAAGGATGAATTCGGAAGTCAAGGGCATGAGTCACTGTCTGGCATAGGCATTAGAGGGCCGCAATATTGCATGGACATCTGAAGAGATTCTCGATTGACTTTATCCTTTAAGCATTGCATCTCCTTATTGTGAACGCATGTGTGTTCCTGTGTGCATGAGCATGTATGGTGCATGCCCCAGCATGCATGGAGATCAGAGGACAAATGTCTGAATGCTGGTTCTCCCCTCCTTGTAGGACCTGGGGTTTGAGCTCAGGTTGTCAGGCTTGACAAAGAGCGACTTTGTGCATTGAGCCATCCTGCTGGCCCTACTGAGATTTACTTCAGGGAGCAGCTTCCAGACACCGGCCTGGGACTGGGTGAAGGGAGGGAGGGAAGAGCTGCCTCTGACTGAGGAGCCTCCAGCCTGGGGTGGGGAGAGGTCGCCTCAAGCATCATCCTAGAGCCACATTCCGGTTTTAAAATCAGGAGGCTGCTGCTGGCGTGCACTCACTGTGTGACTCTCACCAGGCCTGCTGTGGTCTGTGCCAGCTTTGCCTGTCTTCAGGGATGGCCCCAGCCCTTTGAAGTCTGGACCTGGGGGGAGCATGAGGTGCAGTGCAAGGCTGTCTCTCTCCACACATTCGTGTATGTGTAAAATAGATAAACTGGCACTCAAATGGATGGCTTTCTTCTGTAGTTCTCACTCATACCATCACATTGTTCTTCCTCCTCTTCCACCTCCTCTCCCCAGGCTGTCCCCTCTGCTGGTCTCGTTTCTTCTCCCAGTCTTCCTTCTGCCCCTGCCACATGAACGTAATACCTTCATTACCCCAGGCCTGTTTAGCCTTCTTTTTTTTTCCAAAGATTTATTCATTTATTATATAGAAGTACACTGTAGCTGTCTTCAGACACACCAGAAGAGGGCGCCAAGATCCCATTACACATGGTTGTGAGCCACCATGTGGTTGCTGGGAATTGAACTCAGGACCTCTGGAAGAGCAGTCAGTGCTCTTAACCACTGAGCCATCTCTCCAGCCCCCCTGTTTAGCCTTCTTTACTCTTTTTTTTTTTTTAAAGATTTGTTTATTTGTATTATATAAATACACTGCCACTGTCTTCAGACACACCAGAAGAGAGCATCCGATCCCATTACAGATGGTTGTGGGCCACCATGTGGTTGCTGGGATTTGAACTCAGGACCTCTGGAACAGCAGTCAGTGCTCCTAACCGCGGAGCCATCTCTCCAGCCCTCATTTACTCTTTTGTGACCCTCACTCTGCTGTCTTTAGTAATAGCTTCTAATTCTAACACAGGTGTGAAGTGACAGTGTGGTATGCAGTGTCCGAGTGAGTGATGTAAATACTTGTAATCAATCAATAAATCAAATTCTATATCTGTAGAAATTTTAATTTTTGCTATTGGTTAATTTTTAAACTAGGTTATTTATTTTTGGCTACGGAGTAGTGTCACATACATGTGCACACACACATATTAGCTTAAAGTGTCTGTTGAGTTATATGTTTGAATATATGTCATGGAGGGGAATTGTAGGTATAAATATAACTTAATTTAAAAATCAGAAGAAGACCTGAATGGACATTTCTCCAAAGCTTCATAGGTGTTCAGTTAATCACTTGGGATAGAACCAGAACTACAGATTACTCCACAACCAGGGTGGCTGTCCTTATGCACTGGAGACTGGCAGGTGTGGGTGGGGCGGTGTGGAGATTGGAAGCTTGGGGCGTCACGGACGTACAGTGGGGCCGTCACTGTGGGCGAAATGCTGGGGACTGGCGTGGGCGGTAGAGGCGGACTCGCTTAGTGCGTGCTTTATCACACTCCTGCCGTGGTCTCCGAGACATGGCTCTTCAGCTTTCGTGCCCACAGTGGCCTGCTGAGTCCTCCGCAGACCGTATCCCCAAAAGTGCCACATTAGCCAGCGTATCTGTAAATTACAGATGTTAGGACTTAGTACCAGGGCCATAATAAATAACTAAACAAGAGGCAGGAAGCACCACCATTCCCGTTTACTTAGCACAGTCTTACAACGCTCTCCCTCTGTTTGAAATGCTCCGGACCAATGCCTTTTCAAATTTTGGAAGTTTTGTTTTATTTTTTTGGAAGGGACTATTTGAATTGACTTCACAAACCTAACCTAGGAGTGGCCCCAAATCTAAAATTCTGATGCCTTAAAATCATTTAAAATTTAGGTTGTAGATGTTCACCTTGTAGCTGAGCATGTCAGGGTGCAATGGTTTGTAAAGTAGAAACAGTTTATAATTAGAATCTCCCCCAAGTTTCTGTTACACTTGTCGCTTACTTGTCCCTACAGAGTAGTTGTGTTGCCTTAGGGGAGGTGGGAGTGTAAAAGGGTGGTGGGGGAGAGAGGAGGTGGGGGGGGGGACTCAGAGTCTTTGGCCTTCATCTTCCTCCTATGTAATGCAGCCTGTAGCTATGAAGGCCACACCTCTAGCCAGATGAGTGCGGTTCTGTGTATTATGTCCTACAGTTGACTTCTGCTATAATATCGCTGTTTGATTTACTGCGGGCACCACTATTACTTGGTGCACAAAAACTTTTACAAGCTTTTTTTTTTTCTTTTTCTTTTTTTTCGGAGCTGGGGACTGAACCCAGGGCCTTGTGTTTGCTAGGCAAGCGCTCTACCGCTGAGCTAAATCCCCAACCCATTTACAAGCTTTTTAATTAACAAAACAAAACTCGGATCTTTCAGAGAAACCTCTTTAGATTCCAGATTGAGAAATCCTGGGGGAAGATCTTGAGACCTTTGGTTATCCTGTTGCACATAAAATGTGCTTGCAGCTTGTTGATGGAGTCAGTCAGCGTTTGCCTGACTTTCCATCTGAATCTGGCCCAAGTTAGGTGAATTGGTCATTAGCCGCGAGCATGCGTGCTGTACCTGCACACACACGCACACACACATACACACACACACACACACACACACACACACACACACACACACACACACGCTTGCTTGCTTGCTTGCTTGCTTGCTTGCTTTGATAAGCCTTGACTGGCTCAAAGGCTGGGCAGTTCTAGTCCTCCCCATGGTTAGCATGTTTTTCCTTCTGTTCTTCCTGGCTCAAATCTATGTTTTATCTTTGCTGCCCTGTTGCCTTCTGGGCAGCCTCTCCCACAGGGCCACTTTCCACGTACGTTTTGGATGAGTTTTCTCCTGCAGCTCTAAATCTGATCCTTCTCCTTAGAGTCATGGTGATTCTCCTTCTTCCTTTCTTCCTCCCGGCCTCCACCCCTCCAACCCGCCCCTTGCCCAACATAGAAATCTCCCTCCCCCCAACACAGCCACCAATCATTGGCTCTTTATTGATCAATCAAAAATCAACTGGGGGCAGGGACTTTCATGTTTGGACTGCGGATTCCTGATTTTGGAGGCTGAATTAATCCAAAGCATTAGAACCAGCGCCTAACAGTTAGGCATGTATACACAGTATGCTTACACATGAGAACATGCATGTTTACATGAATGCATACCACACACACACGTAAAAAAGAATTCAGTGCTTACTTTGAGATTTCATCTCTCTCCAGACAAATAGCTATCGTCAAGAAAAGAGACACCAGGCTGGGAAGTTGGCTCGGTGGGTAGAGAAGCTTTCTGCCAAGCCTGAAAGTCCGAGCTTGATCCCTAGAATGCGTGGTCAAAGTTGTCTTCTGCCGTTCACGCACTTGCTGTGGCATACTCCTCCTTCAATAAATAAGTAAACTTTTAGTTTTTAAAAAGGCAATTTTTATTTTTATGTGTACAGCTGTTGAGCCTGCATGTGTATCTGTGTACCATGCACATGCACGAGCACGCAGGAGCCTCCCAAAGCCAGAGAGGGCAGCAGGAGCACAGGAACTGGAGTTACAGTTGGCTACGACTTCATTCTGGTTCTCTTGAAGAGCAACAGCTCTGCTGACTGCTGAGCCAGCTCTTGAGCTCCAGGGAATGACTGTTAAAAAAGAAAATAGACAAGAAATACTGGCGAGGATGTGGGGAAAGACACACATTCGCTGCTGGCGAGAGTGAAAACTAGTCCCCCCATTATGGAAGTAAAGAGACATTTTCTCATTATTAAAAATGAACTGTTGTATGACCAAGATGTTCCTCTCCTGGGAACAAGCACTGAGATACCTGCACATCCTTGTTCATTGATCTGTTAGCCACAGTAGCAGGACAGTGGGATCAGCCTAGGTGCCCACTAGCAGATGAATAGATAGTGAATGTTTATTATCAAATAGTATTCAGCTGTGAAAAATAAAAATGAAATTCAAAGGAAATGGATGGATCTAGAAAATATTTAAACATTTCTTAATATGTAAGGGTCCGAAGTTCACTGAAGGAAGCCCCCAGACTCAGTACGCAAAAACAAAGAGTATTTATTCTGCAGAAACACGTAGCATGCTAGGGTTACCACGGTTTGTTCAGAATGGGAACACCTGAAGAGACACTGGAGCTCATTTTATAACAGTACAGCTTAATTGCTTCTGAGACAACAACAGGCTTCTAAGTGGTTACAGAAACCATTATCAGCATCGATGGTCATAAAGAAGGTGTACTCCACAGGACCAGAAGTGCAAAGCCAGGAGATAAGGTACTGACTAGGTTATCCATACAAAACACAAGGAGGACTCAGTTTTAAACCTTCCACGACCCTGTGAACTAGTAGTATATACGTGTAGGCATTCTCTGTTATAACTTCTTATTCAATATGTGACTGAATTTACGTGAGCAAACTTGCAGTGAGCTTTTTGCCGAGTGAGCACATACCTGAGAGTTTTACACCGAGAACAAAGGGCAGACATAAGGCTGCTCTCTCTAGCCTCCGCGGTGTCACTTTGAGGTGTTTACCAAGGCTGCAGCTTCCATCCTCAGTCAGGAAGGTCAGCCGCAGAGTACCTTAGCGAGCGACTTGTGGCCTAACTCCTGGATGGAGACAAAATGGGGTATGAGAAGTAAAGCTCTCAAATTTTACGTGTATGAGTTTTTGCCTGCAAATATGTCTGTGTACCATGTGTGTGCCTGGCACTTGTGGAGGTCAGAAGAGGGTGTTGGATCCTTGACCTGGAGTATAGATAGTTGTGTGCTGAGAACTGAATTCAGTCTTCAGCAAGAGCAAGTTGTCTTAGCTACTGAGCCATTTCTTTAGTTCCATATCTGCAATGTATCGTGAAAATCCAACTCAGAAGGGCAAAGATAGCATGTTCTTTTACATATAGAAATGCTAGCTTAGTGTGTGTGTGTGTGTGTGTGTGTGTGTGTGTGTGTGTGTGTGTGTGCGTGTGCTAGCATAAGCCATGAAACTAGAAAGGAGATGCCAGGTGAGTGCTGAGGAGATGAGGGAGACGGGCACTAAGACACACGAGGGTGGACGGAGGCTATGGAAGGTACAAGGGGTGTGCTCAGGTTGCTGGGGAGAAAGGACAGGGAAGAGAGTCAACAAAACCAAAGTTTGTTTGAAAATGCCAGAATGAAACCTAATGCTGTGCATGCTAATTGGAAGTTTTAAAATAAAAATAAATAGTTATTCCATTTGGGTCTCTGTAGCAAACTCCCATAAACTGGGTAGCTTTTAACTGGCATTCATTTTTGCTCATAGTTTGGAGGCTGGGAAATTCACAAGGCATTGACAGTGTCTATAGTTGGTGAATGGACAAGCTACCCAGTTTATATGTTTAAATTATATATACTATATATCTTAAAATATGTAATTAAATATAGGTAAGCGTATTAATTATATATTTAAATGTATATTAAGAATCCTAACTACTGTACTCGAGGACTTTACTCTCATGACAGTTTGTTTCAGAAGGCTGTTTCCCCATTGCTGTCACGTTGGTGGTTAAGAGGTTACTTTGAGTTCTGGAGCTAACACCACCACTCAGACCATAGCAGCATGCAGTTTGCTGGGTGTGTGTAGGGTGGGGCGGGTGGGCCGGACCTCACTATGTAACGTAGGTTGGTCTTGAACTCAGATTACTCGTCCTACTTCAGCCTTCCCAGTGCTGAGTGTACAAGTGTAAGCCAACAGGCTTGGCCTAGCCCTTGTTTACTGTTGAGAGTCAGTCTGCCTTACAGGGCAGAGAGTGTTCTAAAAACAGCAGGCAAGCACTCCGTGTGTCCTCAGGTCTAGGTGACTGGTGATATTAAATAGGACCCTTGAGATGGGCTCCACTGAAAAACAAGATCCGAGCAGACAGCTATGATCTGTGTGCTGGGAGGAACAGTTTGAGCAAGGGTACCGAGGTAGGACTGCACCTGGTGTGTAGCGGGGAAGCCAGGCAACTCTCAGCCAATGTCCCTGCGGTGAGCAGAGTTGTGTGTGGGGAAGAAGCAAGGAAGGAAATGGCTGGGGATAGTCCTTAGGCACTCTGGCATGAAAACTTCTGTAGGGCTTTGAGCCCAGTGATAGCAGGTTCTTAGGCAGTCACCCATTCCCCTCCAGGGCTTTGGAAGTGTCCCTTCAGGGTGTTGTGAGAATAAATGTAGCTGGAGTGTAGAGAGGAGACTAGTGGTGGCGGGACATGGGATGACTGGAGTTTGGATGTGCACACAGTATTACTAATATTGCTAACATGTTCTCTACACCATATACGGGTCAGAGGAAGCTGAAGTCAGGGCTCCCCTTACCATGTGGACCCTGGACGGTAGACTCAGGTTAGCAGGAGCGGTTGTGGATGCCTTTGTGTATTGAGCCATCTTCTGTGCCCTCTGTAGAATTACCTTACCTTTCCTATAAGTTGGATATGGGAAAAGGGAAAGGAGAGAGGAAGGGCGATGCCAAAGCTCAGGGCGGAGCAGGTGGACAAGAGTCGGGTAGTTTACGGCAGGCAAAGGTGGGAATGAAGGTTGGTGGTCTGTTGTCTGATCCTAATGCCACGTGAGATGTTTAGCTCTGAAGCTAGGTTACATTACCAAGTCTAGGTTGGAGGAGGGCAGAAACACCCAAGTCCTGTGCTTCCAGTAAAGGCTAGGCAGAAGACCAGAGTGTGGTAGAGTGCTTCGGTGAGGGCCATATCCTGTGTCATGAGCCGTGAGGGACAAGCTGACTGACTGGGAATTACTAGTTGTGTTTAGTGGTAATGACAAGACCTGTGTTGGTAGGTGTGGCAAAGGAGTGGGATTGCAGAAAGCATCATGGAATCGTTCTACCCAAGACAGAAGTAACAAGACGTTATGGCGGTGAGAAGAAAAGGGTGAGTAGGTCATGCTCACGATGGCCCTGGCCGGTGAGCATCCTCCTGTAGCGTACTCTCTGCGGCTCACCGTGGCTGTGAGAGTCACTGTGGAGTCATTGGTCCCCAGGGCCCTGGACTCTTCTAGGCAGGTTCCCCAGGCTCTTTACCCTCTGCTTTCTTTCCTGCCACCCTGGGAGTAAACGTGACATTTTTCTTTACTCCTTAATAAAGAGTGTAGGGACATGCCTGAAGCTTCAATTTGAATATTTTTTGGACAATATATTTTATTCTTTGAGAATTTTATACTATATATTTGGACATATTCACACCGTCTCCTCAATGCTTCCTGTAACCATCTTCTCTGCTCGCCTTCATTTCCTGTCTACTTTCGAGGTCTTCTTTGTCTCTTTTTAATCTCTGTTGAGTTCAGTTTGTGATGCCCAGCTGCCCTGGCATGGGACTGACCTGCAAGGTCACAGCGTTACAGACAAGTGGCATTCCCTCACCCAGTGGCCCGCAAATGCCATTAGAGACCCTAGTGCTGGCCTCTGTCTGTCTGCTTGTGTCTGCTGTCACAATGCTTGTGAGTTCACGTGTACAACTAACTGCCCTGTTGTGCTGGGAAAACAAAAGCAGTTTCCTTGATATCATCCACAGTCTGTCTCTAGTCTTTCTGACCCCGATCTGTGAAGACCCCGAGCCCAGTCCGCAGTAAGCGTGAGATGTGGAGTGCACACCTGAAGCCAGCTCCTGGGTGAGCCGGGAGGTTGGCGTCGCCATCCGCACTGGTGTGTAGGAGCTTCGTCTCGGGATAGAGACCAGAGTGTGAGTGGCTTGTCAGAGGAGGCGCTGCTAACAGTTTTAAGATCTTTGCTTACTTCCTATAGAGCGGGGTCTTCCAGTCTGTGTGGGCTGAGCGCTGGCATTGCAGGTTCTCCTGGCTGTCCAGGGTGGTGCAAGCTCTGCCTGGAGTTGGCTGGAGTCGACTGAGCCGTGCCTTCCAGCTCTGGGCAGTTTCTGTTGGTTTGAGGCAAGGTGTGCTGGCTCAGGCTGACTTTAGCCTCTAGGTGACAGGGTCTTGACCACCATACTAGGTCCGTCTCCTGAGTGCTGGGATTGTGGGTCATGTCTCCACGTCTAGTCTCCAGCTGGCCACGACGGACTCTGCTTAGGGCAGCAATAGGACTTCTGGAAGCTCATATGGGGTTTTCTGCCACCTTTGTGTGTGTAATGTCTTATTTCTCTTGGAGATTGACTTTATGTAGTTAACAACCTAGAGAGATAGCTCAACTAAAGAAAAAAAGTTCAATTTCAAATTTGTCAACGGCCTGAAGAACAGTCCACATAGTCTTTTATATCACATATATGCATATGTATACATATATATTTAACAGATTGAAAAGACATAATTTGTATCTTTTAAATAAAACATTAAACTCTTACTTTTTGCATGTTTTCTTTGAAGATAGTATTATTAAATATGTATAAATGTGATTCTTTTCTAGTGATGTTACAGAATTGGGTTTCACTAAGCATTGGTATATAAAATCAAAAGATATCCAGGATATTTATTTATTTATTGGTAACTAGTTTTAAAGTTCAGTCTGAAAATTAGAAAATTGCAAGTCCAGATGGAGTGTTGTTTAGATTCTGTCATAAGGACTTTCTAAAAATGAAACCATTGACTGAGGTCATGCTTGGCAATCCCTTTCCCTCTGTTTAAACAACTTGTTATTCTTCAGTGTGTTTTCGTGTGGAAATACACGTCTACCAGTTTGGCGCTACTATGTAATCAGTGGTCACCTTGTCGTGGAAAGCTGTGGTTGGCTTGAGAATTAATGAGGCATAGCAGCACTGTCTCAGAAGAAATCGAAGTACTGATTGTAGGAGTGATAAAACCATCACGAAAAACAACTTAAGGGAGAAGGTTTGTTTTCACTTACAGTTCCAGAGAGTTCCACTGGGTTTCAGAGCCTCCTGGAGACTTCCAGAGGTCCAAAGTCTTTAATGGTGGGAAAGGCATGGCGTGCAGGTCAAAGCAGGAATCTGGCTGGTTAAATTTTCATCCATACACGGGGGTGGGGGGTGGATGGGAGGGGATTCAGAGGGAGGAGAGGTAGAGGGAACAAGGAACAGGAGGTAGGCAAGGGTACAATCAGCCCCCTCTTCTGCATAATTCCCCCAGCAAGGCTGCACCACTGTGGGTTCCATAATCTCCCCAGACAGCGCCACAGCTGTGGACCAAACATTGAAATGCACGAGCCCGTGGGGTACACGCTATTTGGACCTCTGGAGTCAGTGTAATGTTTGGTTTCTGCATTTTCCTTGCTCTAGAATTCTGATAACATTTTCCATGCTGCTTTTGGATGTTTAATAGTTATGTATGGCAAGCTGCCGTGGTGGACTCGACTGTGTAGAACTCCTTTCTTGTTTTCCAGTGTTATAATCTCCATTGTATGGCTTTTATAACACCTAATGTGTAAAAACCAGAGTCGTTTTAGGCGCCTGATAGTATTAACATTTTTCTTTCAGATTATCTGCAATGCTGGAATGAAGTAACTCAAGATGAGCAAGCTAAAAGTGGTAGGAGAGAAAAGGTACCGCAGCTCTGTGTGTCGACATTGGCGTGTGTGGTGTGCTGGAGTACAAGCACAGTCACTGGGACTGACGGACATGTGTGTGCTGGAGTGGCATGTTTTAGGAAGCCCCTTATGTCATTTCTGTTGGTTTTATTTCTTACCCTTAAAAATCAGAAAACCTTAGTAATTGTAGATGAGCTGTGCAGTCTTGAAACACTGGCTCTGTTGCGCCCGTTTTCTCCTGGGTGAGATGACTTTAATGTGAACGTGGGTCGGCGGCAGAGTGTCCCTCAGCTGAGAGTGAGTGGCGCCTTGCCAACACCAGTGGTAATCAAGGCTTCTGCTTTGCTAGCGTATTATAGTTGATGTTTTCATGTGTGTGGTTTTGCTTTTATAGATAATGTGTTATGGGAAGAATGTGCAACTTACTAGATGATGTTTATTTCTTAAATCATTAGGTTTTCTAGTTATTTTAACACAGCTGTACCATCATAAATCATATCATTTCTCTAACTGTATAGTTTCTACAGGAAGGTTGTCAGGGCCATTGGTTTTTTATTAATATTAAAAAAGATCCTCCCTCCCTCCCTCCCTCCTTCCCTGCCTTCCCCTCCTCACCCCCATCCCTTCCTTCTTTCCTTCCTTGGTGTGTGTATGTGTGATATTTGTGCAGGCGTGTGTGCCATAGTGTGCACGGAGCGAGCTCAGAGGATAACGTTGGGGAGTCAGTTATTGACTTAGGTGGGTTCTGGAGCTTGACTCAGGTCACTGGCCCCAAGCCTTACTTTCCTGAACAGGTGGAATAGCTAGCTTGTTTCCACTCATTAGTTACATTTTGTAATTTGTAGAACATTGCTCATACAGTTTACAAAGTACAGGCTTCTCATGTCAGCGTGTTTTTACTTCCTGAAGTAAGTTATCCTAGATATTTATTGCTTGTTGTTTTGGGCTAGTCAGTCACTGTAACTCTTCATTGTACTAAATCAGTTTATCCTTTCTATCAGTACTCACTGTATTACTTCTTGCTTTGCTGTGGGTGAAACACCTGACTGGCCCATGATGTGGCGAATGCCATGATTCTTGGAGCCTGTGGTAGAGGAGAGCTGGCTACTGCCATAGAATGGTTAGATACCACACCTGTGAACACTTAACCCAGCAACTTCTAGCTGTCTCCTGTCTCCCATTTCCACAATTTTCTAAAGTAACACCAACCCTGGGGCCAACTCATGTGAGCTGTGAGTCCGTGGAAGCATCCTGTATCCACACTGGCACTGTTCACCTTGCTCTGTGGGGAGAGCTGAGTGTTGCGAGGTGAGCCGAGGGGGTGCGGTTCAGGCCTGCAGCTGCTGCTCAGTGTCAGCAACTCTTGCACTCGGATGCGGGGACATTTGGTGTCTGTACTGAGCGTGTGCAGACCTTGTCATTGCGCTCTGACTGTAGACTGATGAAGACTCAAATGTGAGTTATGCTGTGTTGGGCAGGCATGGTGGTCGTCTAGAGGCGATGCAGACAGAGGACACCAAGGTGTGGGCGCTTACATCAGGAAGTTGCGGCTGTGCAGATTTGGGTGTGTGAGGTCCTAGAATGTGCGTGTGTAGCACAATGAGATTGAGGATTCAAAACCGTGTCCTCCTAAGGTCTGAACGAGTGAAACAGTGCTCGGGGATTGTTTAAAATCATCCTTTTCTCTGAATTATGTCGACCATGTTGGTTTCCATAGGAAATGCATTCTGTACTTCCATACGTCCAGTGGCTTTTGTAGAGTCTCTCCTCTCAGTGTATGATTTATCCATGACCACAAAGTGAGTCTGTTTAGCACTTGGGACTCTACACACACATTGTGCACACGCGTGTGTGTACATGTGCGTGTTGGCTGTAGGCATGCTTGAGGCACGGTGCCCAGGCTAGAGGACACACCTCAGCATTGGCACTCTCCGCCTTGTTTGAGGCAGGTTCATTTCTTCTGTGTTGTCTAATTTATGGTAACGACATGCTCCAAGTATTTCCTTCTGCTTCAGTAGCTACAAAGGCTATCGGGACACTTCCCATTCTTCCTGATAATTTGTGTATTCATATTCTCTCTCTCTCTCTCTCTCTCTCTCCCTCTCTCCCTCTCTCCCTCTCTCCCTCCCTCCCTCCCTCTCCCTTGAACAGTTTGGCTGGAAGCTTATTGGTTTTATTGATTTTCTAGAATAAAACACCAAACTGGTTTTAGTGACTTTGGGGGTTTTGGCCCTTGTTGATGTTTCTCGTAATTTCCTGACCATTGATTACTCACAGTAGTTCCCCCTCCGTAAATTAAGAAAACACACACTGCGGGCTAAGCGACTTGCAATAGATACTTCTTTGCTAACTGGGCATTTGTGGCTATTACTTTTCTCCTTAATCATACGCTGTGTATCCTATTCTGAAGTTTAGTTTTTGTCCAGCTCAGCATTATTTAAAAAAGGACTCACTTATTTATATCTGTATTTTATGTACGTGGGTGTTCTGTCTGCATGTATGTCTGCACACCAGGAGAGGGCACCGGCTCCAGTGGGACCACTATAGGTTGTTGTGAGCCACCGTGCGGATGCTGGGAACCAAACTCAGGACAGAGCGACCAGTGAGTAGCCAGCCAGTGCTCTCCTCAGCGGAGTCACCTCTAGGTCCCTCAAGATGACTTTTAATTCTGTTTTAATTTTTTCTTGATCTGTTTTTTAAAGTGTTCGTTTTTAAGTGTGTGAGGAATTTTCAGTGGTTTTAACTGATGTTGCTTTAGTTTTGAGGATGGGAGGATACACTGTCTGCTTATCTGGCTGTGCTGTCTTGTGTAGCCTGGTCAGTCTGTTGCTGGAGAGCTTGAGTGCACATCCTGCTGCCGTGAGCAGCCAGTCGCCTGGGTCCTCGTACTCTCTCCCGCCTGCCTGGGAGAGAGACGGTTCCGCGACCCAGCCTTCCTGTGCTTCATCTTCCGTTCTGCAAGTCTTGCTTCTGAATAATTTTTGAAAGTACCATGACATTAAGATGTATCAAGGAACTGATCATCACAGAGTGCCCTTTATTCCTGCCTGTAGTTCTTTCTTAAGTCTGTTTGTCTGATGTTAATATAGCCACTCTGGTGTTTAAACAATTAGAATTAATAGTCTTTCTCTCTCGCATATGTGTGTGCATGTAATTTTATATGTACATATAGACACACATATTCATTATTTTAGTTTAGTTAAAGACGTTTATGTGTGTAGTTTGTCTGCATGCATGTATCTGTACCTTGTGAGTGCCTGGTGCCCTCCAGGGTGAGAAGAGGGCGTTGGGTCTCCCGAGCTGCCCTTGTAGATAGTTGTGAGTACTTCTGTGGACTCTGGGAACCGAACCCAGGTCCTCTTGCAAGGCAGGTGATACTCTTTAACCTAACCATCGAGACAATCCTCATCCCTCTATTGTTGTACTTTTAATCTTAATACTTTTTCTTCAAGGAACGGTTCCTTTTATTCTGTTATTTTAAAACATATTTTACTTTTGAATTAAAATATAGTACAGCTACATACTTTTTCCTCTTTCCCTTCCTCCCTCCAGCTGTTGACATGTAACAAACACCGCATATTCTCTCTCAAATTCATGCCTGCCTTTTATTTGTTGACATATATTCCTAAATATACAAATACAGCCTGCTTAGTCCATATGATGCTACTTGTCAATAGGTATTTTCAGGGCTGACCTTTGGGGTGGGGTAGCCAGCTGAGGGGTTCTTCCAGGGAAAGGCTGCGTCTGCACTCTCAGCCAATCCTTAGTTGCCCATAGTTCCTTGTCTAGGGTTGGAGCCCCGGGAGAGCCCTGCCCTCCATGCTGCATGCCTGTTGGTGTTGTCCTTCCTCAGGTCTTGCTCAGGCAGCCATGTTGATGAGCCCTCCTGGGTGGTCATCTTCAGAAGACAGGACCTTGCAGTAGAAGTCCTGCTCTGCTGCTACAGTCACTCCACCTCCTTCCCCTAGTGCCCCTGAGTCTGGGGAACAGGGCTTGGGTTGTAGATGCCTTGGTCGGTTCTGATTAGATGTGGCTTTCTGGAATGGTCTTATCTGTCACAGAATGAAGTCTTGTTGAAGGAGGAGAGTGACAGTCAGCTGGAGGTGTGAGGGTGAGCTTAGAATGCTTAGGAATTAAATTGCTTAGTAGAACGAGGGCAGTAGGACCCTCTAGGATCCATGGCCTCACTCTCTCTGAGTACTTGGCTACATTTCCAGTAGCAGGCACGATTTCTCTCCTGTTAAAAGAACCTCGAGTCCAATTAGAGAGCTGTTGGTTACCCCCAAAGTGCTTCATCTCACACATAGGAAGTTACCGTGACACAGGGGTTGCCTTTGTGACTACTGGCTGCTGTGTGACTCCTGGTACCATGAGAGCTAGTCCTCGGAGGGGGTTGGGGTGGAGCTTTCAGGTCAGACCCAGATCAGTTCCTTTGGGTCCTGGTCTAAAGTGTAATGCGTCTTCAGCAGTAGCCTCTGGGAGGCTACCAAGGGCAACAGCAAGAACAGCAAGGCTGCCCTGGGAGTCTCTTGGACTCCCTTGCCTGACAGTTCCAAAGGGGGCTGCTCATGCCTCATACGAGGACTTGTATTAGAGAGTCTGTGTGTGTCTTGGGGAAGAGCACTGTCGTCCCACGTGGAAACACTTTATTTAAGCTTGTTAAACATAGGCAAATATATGTATAATACTACAATTCTTTTGTGGTGTTTCCAGGTATCATTATTGTTATTTCCCCTCATCCTGCTCTCTCTCTTTCTGGGTTGACTGCCTCTTCTGTAATTAAAGCCCTTACCTATTTTCTCCATTTCTCCCTTCCTATGACTTCTATCCTGCACCCCTCTAGTGCCCCCCCGATGGCCTCCATGCTTCCTTGGTTCCTGTACTTGTTACAAGGCAGTAGTCTTTATTATAAACTTTGAGGTGATTTAGTAGAAAATAGATATGACCTGTATATAGAATACAGATTGAACAGTCTCAGATAGTCAAGGCTGGCCTTAGACTTACTGTGTAGCCAGTGGTGACCTTGATCTTCTGGCCCTCCTGCTTCCACTTCCCAGGTGTGGTGCTGGGATTATGGGTGTGCACCACCAAACTGGTTTTAAGAGGCTGGGCATTGACTCTAAGGTCGTGTTAGGCAAGCACGTTCGGCTCCCAACATGCCCAGAATTGAAGCAGCTCTTAAATAAATAAGACAGGAAGGTTCAGTCTTGATCGAGCCTGGAAGACTTGTTTAAACTACCCCTCACACGTCCATCTTCGCATCTGACCATGTTCTGACCATGTTCTGGAGCGGAAGGCAGCCAGCCAGCAGTGTCTGCGCTCCCACAGTCAGTAGTAAATAACGAGAGTAGCGCTTCTGGCTCCGTTCACATTTGGGGTTAGTGCTACCTCAGCCAGCTACACTAGCCAGGGTACAGAGAGGAGGTGGCAGCGGCTCCCTCAGCTCCAATGGGACCCTGCATCTCCCTCTCCCTCTCAGGGAGCATTATAAAGGAGGGGCGCACAGGATGGGCCTTTGTCTGCGGCAAGGCTGTTTTACTCAAGAGCTCATTCCAGCTCTCATCTGCACGAACTTCATAGGACTGGCTCTCAGCCTTCAGTCACAGATGGGGAGGAACCAACGGGTCCACTCTCTCTGGGGAGCTGGTGGCAGTCAGTGGTGGCTGAAGAAGAATCTGATTGTTTTCAGCGGTATAGCCACTCCTAAGTTGCCTATGCCCTTGAAAATAGCCTCCCACTAACTAAGCTTAGTGGGCCACATGCAGGGAAGGCATGGCGGCAGGAGGGTAGGCTTGTTGAGGCGAATGGAGGCTGTGAAACCCATACAGCTTATGACATACACATACATAACCGTGAAGAACAGCAAACAGGGGAAAGGAACGCAGTGCCAAGGACGGTGTTGGGCTGGGAATGTGTGCGTCCCATCTAGCCATGTGTGTCATCTCCCCTGCGCACTCCTTTGAAGGTCGTCTTCAAAGGCCGGTGGGGCTTCCCCAGGAGCACAGTTAACATTGAGAGGCTGGGAGGCAGTAGGCTGGCTGGGTCACCACCATAGTGTTTGCCGGGAGACTGACTGCCAACCTTTGGCTGTGTTGAGGGAAACACTGAGGGCTCTGCTGCTCCGTGGTGCTTGCGGCCTGTGCTGCCTCACCCACTGCGGTCAGCGTTATTGAGGAAGAGCTGCGGGTGCCAGTGCTGTCTGACTCTCCCCGTTGGTGGTGGCGGGCTTTGGAGAACTGGGAGGACACAAGGAGCACACACCAGATGACCAGTAGGTCCTATCTTGTTTGCTGAGAACACTTCAGCTGCCAGTGTCCAGGAAGCAGTCTTACTGAATACCTGCTTCCCGCAGAGTCTGGCTCTGACTGGCTGTGTGCTGACCGAGGTGGTGGTGGGCAGTAAAGGCTGTGCTGTGGGAGGAAGTGGAAATTGAGGTTGCAGAATACCTTGCATGTGGTAAAGAAAGCATTAGACACCTGCCTTCGGAAGTAGTAACAGCTCCCCAAAGGAGTTAAGTTCGTTAACCTTGGTTGACTGATAGGTAAATGGTAGGGTAGCATTTGGAACATAGATCATTCTTATGGGCTTACATGTGCTTAAGAGTGTCACAGTGGAGAGGAGATTATCTTTGCTTATAATCTTACTGGTGTGTTTGTGTGTCTTGTTAAGGCTTTACTCATGTGCTCCATTTTACTGCTTTGATAATGGCTATACTTACATATACGCATTAGGCTGGTGAGATGGGTCAGTATTTCATGGTAGTGGGCGTGAACCTGGGGATCCACATAGGGAAAGGATAGGCCCAATTCCCTTGAGTTGCCTTCTGACCTCCTTGACAAAGAAATGTTAAGGAGTTTAGAACACGAATGTTGAGTTTATAGACAGAGTAGGGGTAGCTGGTACAGCACTGTGTGCGGCCATGGGAAGGCTGTGCTGATGGAGATGCAGGTGCAGTGGGAGGAGCCCGGGCTCAGATGCGCTACTGCCGTGCCCAAGGGCCAGGTCACAGAGTAACTGCAGGGGTACACACCACTGCCTGCTCACCTACTCCTTCTATCCAGCCACCCTCCTTTATTCTTAGAGCTCAGGCCCAGCTCACGACAGGAACTGGTGCCACCCATGGTTGGTTAGGTCCTCCTACATCAAGTAACAGTTAAGATGGCCCCCACATGCATGGCCACAGGACAGCCCCGTCTGGACAACTTGCAACTCTTCTAGGCAACGATAGGTTGTGGTAGGTTGTCACTTAACGTTAATGTCACAGGCACATTTAGAATTACATATCCTCAGAATTCATTTGTGGGTGTGTGACTTGATTGAGGAGCTAGTGGAATGAAGTAAAGACTAGTTCTGATTTCCAGAATGTAGGTCAGTGTCTTAAAACAGGTAGCATATATAAAGAGAGAGAGAGAGTGTGGACACAAATATCCTTTTAGTTTACAGCAGAGAAATGGGATCAACTGGCAGAAGCTCCTAACTGATCTTTGTGTTGGTAGATGTGATTTACTTGAAGGAATCTCTTCATCCTCTTCCTCTCCCTCCTCCTCCTTCTCTCCCTCCTCCTCTTCTTCTTCCTCCTCCTCCTTCTCTCCCTCCTCTTCCTCCCTCCTCCTCTCCCTTTTCCTCTCCCTCCTCTTCTTCCTCCTCCTCCTCTCCCTCCTCCTTCTCTCCCTCCTCCTCCTCTTCCCCTTCCTCCTCTCCCTCTTCCTCTCCTCCTCTCCCCTCCTCCTCCTCTCTCTCCTCCTCTTCTCCCTCCTCCTCCCCCTTCCTCCTCTTCTTCCTCCTCCTTCTCTCCCTCCTCCTCTCCTCTCCTTCCTCCTCTTCCCCCTCCTCCTTCTCTCCCTCCTCCTCTCCCTCCTCTTCTTCCTCCTCCTCCTTTCCCTCCTCCTCCTCTCCCTCCTCCTCTCCCTCCTCCTCTCTTCTCCCTCCTCCTCCTCCTTCTCTCCCTCCTCCTCTCCTCTCCTTCCTCCTCTTCTTCCTCCTCCTCCTCTTCCTCCTCCTCCTCCTCTCCTCCTCCTCCTCCTCCTCCTCTTCCTTTCCTCCTCCTCTTCCTCTTCTTCCTCCTCCTCTTCCCTCCTCCCTCCTCCTCCTCTCCCTCCTCCTCCTCTCCCTCCTCCTCCTCCTCTCCTCCTCCTCCCCCTCCTCCTCCTCTCCCTCCTCCTCCTCCTCCTCCTCCTCCTCCTCCCCCTCCTTCCTCCTCCTCCTCCCTCCTCTTCTTCCCCCTCTTCCTCCTCCTCTCCCTCCTCCCCCTCTCCCTCCTCCTCTCCTTCCTCCTCCTCTTCCTCTCCCTCTTCCTTTTCTTCTTCCTTGTCTGTTTTCTCCCCATGCTCCTTTTTGCTCCTCCTTTCTTTTTGATGCAGAATCATTTGTGTAACCCTGGCAATGGTGTCTTAGGGTTTCAGTTGTGATGATAAATACCATGAGCAAGGCAACCTGTAGAAGAAAGGGTTGTTTGTTTTTTTCTTTTGAGTTTATGGTTCAGTGATGGCTGGTGGTAGGCAGAACAATGGCTGAGTGCTCACATCATGAACCCCAAGCAGGAGACTGAGAGTACACTGTGGATGGGACAAATCTTTTGAAGCCTCAAAGCTTGAGTCTGTGTACAACACTTCCTCCAGTAGGGCCACACCTCCTAATCCTTCCCAAATAGTTCTACCAACTGGGGACTAAGTATTCAAACTTATGACCCTATGGGGGCCGTTCTGTGAATTCACAATCCCAGCATACCAGCCAGAGAGAGATTTATAATTATTGTTATTGTGTGTATGATGTGTGCTGTGGTGGGATGAGTGAGCTGCACATAGGCTGTGGTGTGTGGGAAGGTCAGTGGACACTGTGAAGTTGGTTCTTAAAAGAGAGCTTTTAAGGAATGAGAATACATTGCTCTTCTGCCAAAACTCAACCCAAATCCAAAAAAAAGAAAAGTCCTCACTAAGCGTGGCTTCCTGGTCTCTGAGTGGCCCATCTTCCTTGCTTGCTCCCAAGTACACTCTGTCCTGACTGCTGTTCTTGCAGGCTCTCATGGTTCTTCCAGCTACTTGTCCACCTCAGAGTCCACGAGCATGTGCTTGTCTTGGAGTCTAATGGGCTCACGCTTTCATGTCTGTCAGAATTGCCTTTAAATGGTGCCTTTCAGGAGGTACTCATGGAGCTGCTTGTGCTCGCCCTCCTGATACCCACTTCCCTTTCTCACCTGTTTCTCCCTCCAGACCCCTTCCCTCTGCCTGGAAAGCCTCGTAACTCATGGCTTTACTTATTTGACTTGTGCATGAGAGGCAGGTTATTTTATTTTATTCTTTGAGATCATGTTGTATTCTGTACCCAGTGTGGCCTGGGATGCACTCTGTAGTCCAGGCTTTCTTTGAACTTGGAGTAATCCTTTCGCCTCAGCCTTCCAAGTTCTAGATTTACAGGCACGGCCACAGCACTTGGCTTGAGGAGAGGGTGTTGATTGAAGTCTGCTGGCCAGAGTAGAACCAGGTGATGTGTACACATCAATAACCGTCATGGCACAGAGAGAGGGTCAGATAGGACAAGTGTGCACATATGGATGGGGCATGGAGGGCCTGGTGGTGTGAGGGCGTGGCTGGTGGGGGGGTGAGGCTGGAGTGGGGCAGGAAGAAGGGTCAGCTTTGAGAGAGCAGAGTGGGTGCAAGGGCGTGGTGGGGGGAAGGGCACAGAGTGGGTAGAGGGTCCCAGGATGGGTGAGTGCGTGCGTGCTGTTTGTGGTTTTCTGAAATAGAGTGCATTTCTCCACCAGAAATTAACAGTGTTTGAAGACAGTGAGGGACTATGAGATGGAAGTGGTTACTATTTACATTAAACAGTATGTGATTTACTTTGCGGTTGGCACAGAATCCACACTAATGGAGAGTAATGTTCCTTTTAGCCTTACCAATAGTTCTCGGGTCGTGGGACTCTTGGCTCAGCTGGAGAAGATCAATACGGATTCCACAGAGTCAGACACTGCCAGACATGTCACATCCAAAATTCTTCATTTGGCTCAAAGTCAAGGTAAGCTCCAATCCCTTCCTTGTTTTATGGAATATTTTTTCAACTCTTTAAAAGCAGGTGCTAAGAGTGTCCTGGTTTTTGATAAGAAGAATATTCCAGTTCTTGGTGTCTGGATGGAAGTAGGAGACTGAAGGCCTTTGGAGGCAGTTGATTCTCAGTGCAATCGTTAGGTTTGAACCCTGTTCTCACACACAGGCGCCTGAGAGAGAGAGAGCGAGAGAGAGAGAGAGAGAGAGAGAGAGAGAGCGCGAGCGAGCGCGAGCGCGCACTGGCTAGCTTATGCACAAACAGGCATTTTGGTTCTGCCTCAGTGGCCGGGTGGCTCCGCTGTCTGTGGCCCTTTAGGAGGCAGCCGTGGTGAGAGAGTGTGGAGCAGCCAGGCGCAAGTGAGCCTGCATGCGTAGCCGCCCCCAGTGAATTACGACTGCTGCTCACACTCTCCACCACAGTCCGTGTGTCTGGACTGTGTGTCTGTCTGGAGGGCCTCTGAGATGCGGGTGGGTGGTGGTGGGCTCTGTTCATCTCCTAGGCATCTCAGTTGAGATCCTGCTTACCAAGCACCATAGCACACCCTGTGCCCTAATTTCCAAAGGTCACACTTTTATAATTCCGCCTCATGCAGTATCACTGCCCTTGTAAAGCCACAGCCCTAACAGTCTGAACAGCTGAGCATTGCGTGCAGGTCCAGCGCAAAGGCTCTCTAGGCCGTGACGCTCAGTGTGAGCCACAGCGAGACCCAGAGAAGCCCAGGTGTGCCTAGCACACACCGACGGACAGAGTGGCCCTTCCCAGCCTGGTGAAGTGCAAGGCCTACTTCTCTGAGGCGTGTGGGACACGGGCAGGCGTGATGTGAGCTCTGAAGGGCTGGGCTCTTCCTGACCCTTGAGTGCTCTCAGCTGTAACCTGCCTGGCTTCTTCCTGGCCTCTGCTTGCTGTCTGCAGATTTCCTCAGTAGATGTTTATGTTTCTGGGGTCTCCATCTCTGTGCATCATCCTGGTCCTGAGAGTGGTCATTGCACAGACTGACCAAGTAGAGCACAGGAGAGGTTTTGTTGTAAGGAGGCCAAGAATCTATGAAGTTTAAGTGGATTCTCCGTATGAACATCACAGTCTTCCGGGGTGTGGGAGACGCTGGGGTAGAATGGAATGCCACTGAGTCCAGAATCACTGGATGATGCAGATTGATGAGGGATTGGAGGCTGCAGGGACTGTGTCCGCAGCCTCACAGTTGCCACTGTTTGAAGCTGAGAGTCGGGTGGCTCACGAGGGATGCAGAGCTCTGCCTTCTGACTAGACCTGCGACATTGCTATCTACAGTGACGTGGTCATGTAAGGCGCCAGCCTGCTTTGTACACCAAGGGTTTACTGGTTCTTGAAGTAGTCTTCTGTTTTCTCATAAGATTTGATATTGTTTGGTGGTGGCAGCTGGGCTGGGTAAAAGGTAAGATTGCCAAAGGAGCACATGCATAAAAACGTTTTAGTTTAAAGCACAGTATGCCTGGGGTGAGTCTGCCATGCTGGTTAGCATCAGTAGAGGGCAGCACTGAGCAGATGTGAGGGTGTCTTACATTTTCATGACATTTGACAGCAGGGGACTGGCTTGTGGCCGGTCACAACTTTGTGACAGTCACATGGACGAGTGTGAGATGATACTGAGAGGAGAAGGTCACTGTTAGTGACAGATGCTCAGCTCAAGTCCTGGACCCTTGTTCAGTGTGCATGACAACTGTCATAAACTTACACTGAAACCTACGTGTGTGTGTGTGTCACTCTAGTGATCCCACGTTAGCACATCTGCTCTGAGTGGACGTGGACCATGTTAGGACTTGTGTTTTTCTGATAGGAAACACCAGGAAGAGAATTTAAATTGTTAATAGTTTTTAAAAATCAACACAAAAGAAGGCAGGGAAGGGTGAGTAGGCAATGGTAGGAGACTTGGACACTTGGGGAAGGCTTGGTTTGAGTCTTTCCCCAGGACCCTTTTTGTTGTTATTTTTCTCCCACATGGCCCTCTGCTCCTAAACTCCCTTGATTATTTCCGTATGAAACGTTGAATTTAGCCCTCCTGTTCTTGAAGTTTAATTACATATACTACACTGAGAGTGGATTGTCTTTTATCTTTTAGATCTCAAAATGTTGAGATCTAATGTCATGATCCCCTGTATCAACACAATTGTGGCATTAATATTCTGGTCAGAAAAAGAGAAGGGCTCCAAACCTCCGAATGCCATGACTGTGTCAGAGTGATCCCGTTCCTCTTAGAGAAGTGTGCAGAGGTGAGGCGGTGAGCTCTGGATTCTGAGGCACTAGGACCCCTGTCTGCTTCATTCTGTCATGAGGTGCCTCCATATAGACCCCTGGCTGGAGAGCTAAAGGTGGAACTCAGAGAGCGTAGGGAAGAACACGGATAGGAAAGGCTGGGCCTCTTCTTGTGAATCAGAGAACCGTGAAGAAGATGCAGGAACTTCCGAGTGGAATAGAAGACTGCACAGTCCCCGATCCACCTGTGGGACAGCCATGTGAGTGGCAGCACCTTCTGCCTCTCACATCGAAGCCCTTCCGTAGGCTCTTCTTCAGTCACGTGACTCAGAATTTTGATCCAGTACTAAATCCAGTGGATGTATTGAGCTCGGCTTTCATTCCTGCTGAGGAGCAGTTTTCCAGCTCTGCTCATAGTCGTTGTGTCCGCCTCTCACAGCTCACTGCCAGCTCTCATTGTGAGATTTCTGGAAGGATCAGCAGGGACTTTGATTTGTTAGTTCATGACAGTTAAGAAGAGAAGTCTTGTTAACTGAAAGTGGGATCATAACCACAAAACAATAGCATTAGAGGGATGAGTATCCAGGAGCCAGCTTATACTGCTCTCACTGTTAGCTATGTGGAGCAAATGTTATGAATTCTTTTTGCCTCACATTTAAAGTAATTTATTTTTTACTTTTCAGAAAAAACAAGGAGGGAAATGACAACTAAAGGTTCTACAGGCATGGAAGTTCTGTTGTCAACATTGGAGGTATGACTGACAGCCTTCACTGGTGTTCCCGTCACGGGAGGGGCGATGGAGTGAGCACAGATGCATACAAGCACACACAGACACACGTGTACACACAGACATTCAGTCACACACACAGACACTCAAACTCAGTCACACACACTCAGTCACACACATAGACACTCACACTCAGTCACACACACTCAGTCACACACTTACACTCACACACACTCAGTCACACACATATACACACAGACACATACATGCAGACACTCACACTCAGTCACACACATAGACACTCACACTCAGTCACACACTTACACTCAGTCACACACACAGACACTCACACTCAGTCACACACTTACACTCAGTCACACACATACACTCACACACACACTCAAGTCACACACATACACACAGACACATACACGCACAGACACTCACACTCAGTCACACACATACACTTAGTCACACACATAGATACACTCACACACATACTCAGTCACATACTTATACACACAGACACATACACGCACAGACACTCACACACTCAGTCACACACATAGACACTCACACTCAGTCACATACATACACTCAGTCACACACATAGATACTCACACTCAGTCACACACTTACACTCAGACACACATACACTCACACACACACTCAAGTCACACACATACACACAGACACATACACGCACAGACACTCACACTCAGTCACACACATACACTCAGTCACACACATAGATACACTCACACACATACTCAGTCACATACATATACACACAGACACATACACGCACAGACACTCACACACTCAGTCACACACATAGACACTCACACTCAGTCACATACATACACTCAGTCACACACATAGATACTCACACTCACACACACTCAGTCACACACACAGACATTCATTCACACACATATACACAGACACATACACTCACACACACACAGTCACACACATACACATACAGACACACACTCACATACACACATACACACACAGTCACACACACACACACACTCAGTCTCACACACAGACACACTCACAAACACACATTTACACCCACCCTCACACCCACACTCACACATACACACAGGAGGAGGAATATTGAAGTAAATACACATGCGAGTGTGCTAATTTACATTATGTAAACATCTGTTTCCTAATGATTATAATAACTAAAATTTAATCTTAGGTATTTTTTAAAACTTAAAGATTTATTTATTTATTATATATATGCACATGACTATACTGTGGCTGTCTTCAGACACACCAGAAGAGGGCATCAGATCCTATTACAGATGGTTGTGAGCCACCTTGTGGTCTCTGGAAATTGAACTCAGGACCTCTGGAAGAGCAGTCAATGCCATCTCTCCAAAACGTTTTTTAAGACTTAGATCTTTTAAAAAACATACTGTGTTTGCGTAGGAGAGTGCAGTCCACATGTGGGTGAGGCAGTTCGTGGGGTCAGCGCTCTCCTTCCACCTTTAGATGGGTTCTGAGGATTAAAGTCAGACTTGTGTGGCAGGCATCTTCACCTGCAGAGCCCCAAATCTTAGTCCTTTTAGTAGGAAAAAGAACTTAATCCTTACTGATTGAGTTAGCTGCGTGTGTGTCTGTGTGTGTGCGCGCGTGTGAAGCAGGTGCCCATGGAGGCCGCAGGCGCTGGATCCTGTGGAGCTGAGGTGCAGTGAGCTGCCTGGTTTTAGAGGGTAAAAGCTCCTGCTGCCACTCTGAGGACCTCAGTTCAAGTCCCAGCACTTACACAGTACAGGGGACCTGTGCCTGCATCTCGTCCCACGACCTCAATGTCACCTCCACAAACACAAATACCTAAGTCAGTAAGCCAGTGTCAGGAAATGGTGTTAGCAAGAGCACAGTGAAGTCAGTGCAGCTGCCTAGAGAGATCACAGTCCTTGCCACACACAGGTCAGTACCTGCAGGTTAGAACATTGGAAATAAAGAGTGTAAGTGTTTTAATAACAATTAACTGTGTTTCAGAACACGAAAGATCTTCAGACTGTACTTAATATCCTGAGCATTCTCATCGAGCTGGTGTCCTCCGGTGAGTGAGTCACGCTGGTTTGGTCTGTATTTGTAAGCAGTGACGAGAGGTGTGTCCTGCACATGCCGTTTAAACTTTCTTGATGTGCTGAAATTTGGGAAGTGAAATGTTATGTTCCTGTTGTTGCTACTTGCATGAGGGATGAGGAGAGGGGGAGAGGGAGGGAGAGAAGAGGTTGGGGTAGGTTGGGTGCATGTGTATTACATGGCATTGGGTGTCTTCCTTTCTTACCGGCCACCTTGATCCTTTGAGGCAGAATCCAAACCTGGAACTTGAGGTTTTCAGGTGGGTTAGTAGCCTGCAAGCCCCATTGGTTTTCCTGTCCCGGTTCCCACAGTGCCGTGAGACCGAGCCCCGCTTCTTTGGTGGCTGGGGGCTGGCCGCCTGGCTGAGTAGGAAGCTCGTCACCGAGCCGCCTCTGCAGTGATGTCAGGTTCCCGGCACGCTGTCCTTGCCGACCGATGCTTGCAGCACCCGAGCCCAGCGTTTTGGTGCCCGTCTGTGTTGTGTGCTGCATTTTAGTGTGTCACAGTTAGCGCGACAAGAAGGAGCTGAGTGGGGGTTGGGGATTTAGCTCAGTGGTAGAGTGCTTGCCTAGGGCGCAAGGCCCTGGGTTCGATCCCCAGCTCGGAAAAAAAAAAATAAAATAAATGAAAAAAAAAAAAAAAAAAAAGGAGCTGAGTGTGGTGGCGCCTGCCTTCCTGCCGGCATTGGCAAAGGCGGAGACCCCAAATTGTAGGGCTGGTCTGGGCCAGATAATAAGACCTGTGATTGATGGTAGCTGGTGTTAGAAGCCAATGGATGAGACAGTCGTTGAATGCTACCTCACTGTAATGTCCACTACGGGAAGATACGCTGTTTGCAGTATTTTAAAAACATTGTAGGTGGAGGCCGAAGAGCGAGTTTCTTAGTTGCCAAAGGTGGTTCACAGATTCTGCTGCAACTGCTCATGAACGCCAGCAAAGACTCTCCCCCACACGAGGAGGTGATGGTGCAGACTCACTCCATTCTTGCCAAGATTGGACCAAAAGGTAAGAGGTCTGCTTTTATGATTATCGACCGTAGCACGATCTTTGTAACTTTGAATCTTTGTCTTAAGCTGCTTAAATTTTGAAGTGCTAAGTTCTCCTTTTTCTTGGGTTTAACCGTGGAATGTTTTTTACAGTTAACAAGAAATGAGGATCCAAGATTCATAATGAGTTGTTTTGAATGTGGTATAAAGTGGAGCAGTGGCAGCATCTGTGTCTCTCCATGCTTGTGTGCGTACATGCATGTGCACATATATATGTGTATACACACATATGTAGAGAATGCACATGCTGTGTTCAGAAGTTACATGTGTGAAGTGGGCATGCGCTGTGACTGCGTTCAGTGATGACCATGCTAGTGCTGTGTGCAGTTGAGTGCTCTGGAGAGAGTCAGAGCTGCAGAGAGCCATGGGGATGAGGTTGGGCCGAGGACAAGGAGAGCTGCTTATTTAGGGGACAGAAGGTGCCCCCCTCTGAATGGAGCCTACAGCAGTGTAGAGGGTTGGGCTGCGTAAGCGGAGAGCAGCTTGTGCAGGTTGTCAGGCAGCGCTGCCTGTGTCTAACCGGACCTTCAGCATCGTGTTTCAGAGTGCAGCCGGGGGCGGCCTCACACTACATGTAGTGCACGTGTTCTCCTGGCCTTGTTTTTCTCTAACTTCTGTATTTGACATGCATGA
Organism: Rattus rattus; assembly: GCF_011064425.1. Taxonomy (NCBI): domain Eukaryota; kingdom Metazoa; phylum Chordata; class Mammalia; order Rodentia; family Muridae; genus Rattus; species Rattus rattus. Next base: position 78,613,261 of record NC_046167.1, read on the forward strand.
GTTCCTTTTTGTGATATGTTTTAGAACATGGAATAGTTATAGGTAAATATGCTAGTATATTACCTTCTGTTAATTATAACCAAGTTACCCCTTCTTTTCATGAAATTACGATGTTGTTGTGTTTATTTCTTCCATTTTGGTTTACATAGGTCATCGTTATTTTATTCTGCATCTTAAATCTGAGCTTTCCCCATTATTATTTGTACAACTTTTCTGTTCGTAAGTCATTCATTGAGGCTATACAGTAATTTCCTGAATAATTTTCTGTTTTTTCCCTGTGGAGTGAAAGTGACTTTCCCTGCTGCCTTAGAAGTTGTGTTGTTTAACCTCCGCTGGTCCTGTTTTTTTTTTTTTAAATCTTCGTATTCTTCGGCTCTTGTTACTTAGTATTTTTCCATGGTTGTGATCTGTTTGTGAATAAAATCAAGAACTTCTGTTCTTTGTAGACACAGTAATGCTATGAGGTGGAAACGCCCGTTACCCTGACTTGTACATACTGAATGTATGTGCGATAAGATAGTACCCTGCATTCTACAAATACCTGTAATTGTTGTGTTAGTCGGAAATTAAAAATGAAACGTTTCAAGGAAGGGAGGTGCTCACTGCCTTGCTTTGGTGTTGCATGCTATACCATCACAGTGTCTCTTCTGATTCCTCATGAATTTAAAAACGGTTATCATTTTAAACTGTGTGCATGCGAGTGGACATGTGTGTGTGCCCCTGTGTACATGAACGCAGATGCCCCAGGAAGCCAGAGTTGTTGGGCCTCCCTGGAACTGGACGTATGCAGCTGCGAAGCGCTCACTGTGGGTCCTGGAGCTGACTTGGGTCCCTGCAAGAGCAGTCAGCGTTTCTCCTAGGCCGCCTCTCCAGCTCCTTAGTAGACATCACTTTGACAGATTTGCCACATTATTTTCCACTGAAGATACTCATTTTATTAACTTGCATATTGTTTTATAGTATGAAAAGAGTATGCTCGTATTAAATAATGGTGTGCTGGACACTGAGGTTCTCCACTCTGTTTCCTGTGCGTGCTCGTGGGATGTCACTGAGTTAGACTCACTGAATAGGAGATCAGTTCATGGGACTGCCACGTTGGGCTGCTCTTGCCGCTCCCGTCTTATTCTCCTGTCTGTTCCTAGATACGTTGTTGTAGGGTGTGCTTCAGAAGGATAAGGGGTTTTAGAAGTCATGCAGGAGTTATTATAATCTTGACTGTTTCATGTCAACTGCATTTATATAAATGCATGGTTGAGGTTTCATGTATCTGCTTCTTTGGCAGTTCTAGTGCTTATACCGCGGGCACATGCTAGGCAAACCCTCTCCCATGACTTATATCCTGAGTCTTGATTGCTCTTTAAATTATTTTTGTTCAAAAGTTTTATTTGAATAATTTTTTTAAACAGATAAAAAATTTGGAGTGAAAGCCAGAGTAAATGGGGCCCTGAACATAACTCTGAACCTGGTCAAGCAGCACTTTCAGAACTACCGCCTAGTTCTGCCTTGTCTTCAGCTGTTACGAGTGTATTGCACCAACTGTGAGTACTGACAGGTGGCTGTGGTTGACTCAGGGTCCTGGGTCACACGAAGGAATGTTAGTAAGTTTTAATGTGACTCCTAAGACGCAAAAGGGCTGTGGGGTAAGAAGGTGAGGTGACCAGGTCTAAGGATTGTTATCAGTTGTTAACCTGTGAAGGTCCGGGGTAAGGAGAAGCCACCCATGGAAGAGTGCGGAGTGTTGACAACAGGGACATGCTTCTGTCTGTGCAGTAATTGTCAACCTCACACCGTCCAGACTCCCCTGGGAAAGGGTCTCAGTGAGGGAGTCTAGGCCAGGTTGGCCTGAGCTCTGCCGTGCTGAGTACCTGGTTGGTAATGGAGGCGGGGAGAGTCTCCCCTTGTGGGGGGCACTATTCCCTATGCAGAGGATTCCGAGCTCTGGAAGGTGAGCTGAGGGTCTGCATGCATGCACTGCTCACTCTTCCTTCCTGATTGGGTTTATATGACCGACCACCTACTTCGGGCTCTTGCTGCCCTGACTCTCTGTTGTGATGGAGTGTTTCCTGGATTTATGAGCTAAATAAAACCTTTCCCTACAGATTGCTTCTGTCAGGGTATTTTGATCACAGCAACAGGGAACAAAGATAAGGTACTGTCATAGCATTTCTCTTGCTGCGAGCAGACATCATGACCATGGCATCTTACAACAGACACACTTAATTGTGTCTGGCTTACAGCTCAGGGGTTTAGTCCGTTGTTGTCATGATGGGTAACATGGTGGCATGCAGGCAGACATGGTACTGGCGAAGGGGCTGAGAGTTCTATGTCCCAATCCCCAGGCAGCAGGAAGAACAAGCAGGCCACTCTAGGCCTGGCTTGAGTCTGTCAGACCTCCAAGGCCATCCCCTACTGCCACACTGTCCTACTCCAATAAGGCCACATTTCCTGATAGTGCCACTCCCTGTGGGCCTATGGGGCCATTCTCTTTCAAACCACCACAGACACTCTATATTCATGGATTAAAGAGAAGGAAGACACATAGGAATTCTCACCAGCAGTGTTGAATTATCATCCTGTGATAGGAAGGCCGCAGAGTATACAGTGACTGGTGCTGGAGTCTCCGAGGAAGATAGAGACAAGAGTGATTGTGTAGGGATGGCTTCCAGTAGCCCAAAGCCGTCGCTCACTCTGTGATCTGAGGTCTCAAACCCGAGGCAAACATTTCCTGTGTGGTTTCTGACTGTGAAATGAATGAACCATGGGGAGATGGCTTATGACTTAGAAAAGTGCTCTTTGTACAGGAGTAATGACCTGAGCTTTGATCCCTTTGCCCATACACTGTCACAGGAAGGAGCTGAGAGGGGGATCCCTGGAGCCTGTCCCCAGCTTGTCTTCATGAACCACTGAGCTGTAGTTACAGGGAGAGATCCTCTGTCAAAAATGCAGAACAATAGAAGCCACTTGATGTTGACCTCTGGCCTCTGTGGGTACACTCATGTGCACACACGCACACACACACATACATGCACACGCACATGCTCACATAGTTAGAAATAATGAAAAAGTAGAATCTAGTGTATGTGGTGTACACGTACAGTTTCGTTGAAGGTGTGCTCAGAAAAGTGACAAACACCTATGACTAAAAAGGACATAAAGAAATGGAAAAGTTTGGTATTTAATCAACAGAGTTAAGAACACATAGAAACAGGAAAATCGAGGGAGGAGTTAGGAAAGGAACAAAAGAAAAAACACGTCTTAGATCCTGGCCCTCAGGAGGCAGAGGCAGGCAGCCTGATCTATGGACTGAGTGCCAGGCCAGCCAGGGCTGCAGGGAGAAAGCATTGTCTCCAAACCAAAAACAAAGCAAACAACAACAAAAAGAAAAGATGAACATGAATCAGGAAAGTGGAAAATCGTTTAATAAATTAAAACTTGATTTGAATTAAAAATTAAAAGTGAAATAATTTTGGATATAGCAGCCAACCGAGAAAGGTGTTGGATGCGTCAGTGGGAGCTGCTGTGGCGAAGGGCAGAGCAGTGTCTCCCTGCACTCAGGAGCCGCCAGTTTGGTGGCATTTTACTGACGTAACCAGCAGAAGGCGGCAGAGGGTTTCTCTGTGTGTCCCTGGCTGACCTGGAACTTGCTCTGTAGAGCAGGCTGGCCTCAAATTTAGAGATCCCCCTGCTCTGCTTCATGAGTGCTGAGATTAAAGGCTACCACACTCTGTTTCTGGGTAATTTCTTTAGTGTTTGTCAGACTTTAAAATACCGGGCACAGTCTTCCCACCGCCTTTTATCTGTGGATACTGGACTGTTGCTGTTTGGGCCTCCTCAGGGTTGCACTAGTGAAGGTCACTTGGTCGGACTCTACACAGTGCTCTGAGCTCTACCCTGGCTTTTTGAAGTGCACACGCACTTTGCTGCTGCTTGGGCATTGCAGCAGGAGGGCGTAACTCAGGAAGTCCTTGCTCTCTTCTCCCCCTACCACTCGCAGCCCTGTTCACACTCTCACATTGTCCGTCCTGCACCTCTGCTCCTGACCTGTGTTCACACCATGGCTCTCACTCTAGCATTGTCCATCCTGTACCTCCACTCCTGACCCATGTTCACACCATGGTGCTCACTCTAGCATTGTCCATCCTGCACCTCCACTCCTGACCCATGTTCACACCATGGTGCTCACTCTAGCATTGTCCGTCCTGCACCTCTGCTCCTGACCCATGTTCACACCATGGTGCTCACTCTAGCATTGTCCATCCTGCACCTCCACTCCTGACCCGTGTTCACACCATGGCTCTCACTCTAGCATTGTCCATCCTGCACCTCCACTCCTGACCCATGTTCACACCATGGCTCTCACTCTAGCATTGTCCATCCTGCACCTCCACTCCTGACCCATGTTCACACCATGGTGCTCACTCTAGCATTGTCCATCCTGCACCTCTGCTCCTGACCCGTGTTCACACCATGGTGCTCACTCTAGCATTGTCCATCCTGCACCTCTGCTCCTGACCCGTGTTCACACCATGGCTCTCACTCTAGCATTGTCCATCCTGCACCTCCACTCTTCCATGTTCACACCATGGCTCTCACTCTAGCATTGTCCATCCTGCACCTCCGTTCCTGACCTGTGTTCACACCATGGCTCTCACTCTAGCATTGTCCATCCTGCACCTCTGCTCCTGACCTGTGTTCACACCATGGTGCTCACTCTCACATTGTCCGTCCTGCACCTCTGCTCCTGACCCATGTTCACACCATGATCCACTCTAGCATTGTCCATCCTGCACCTCCGTTCCTGACCTGTGTTCACACCATGGCTCTCACTCTAGCATTGTCCATCCTGCACCTCCACTCCTGACCCGTGTTCACACCATGGTGCTCACTCTAGCATTGTCCATCCTGCACCTCTGCTCCTGACCTGTGTTCACACCATGGCTCTCACTCTAGCATTGTCCATCCTGCACCTCTGCTCCTGACCCGTGTTCACACCATGGTGCTCACTCTAGCATTGTCCATCCTGCACCTCTGCTCCTGACCCGTGTTCACACCATGGTGCTCACTCTAGCATTGTCCATCCTGCACCTCCACTCTTGACCCATGTTCACACCATGGCTCTCACTCTAGCATTGTCCATCCTGCACCTCCGCTCCTGACCTGTGTTCACACCATGGCTCTCACTCTAGCATTGTCCATCCTGCACCTCCACTCCTGACCTGTGTTCACACCATGGTGCTCACTCTCACATTGTCCGTCCTGCACCTCTGCTCCTGACCTGTGTTCACACCATGATGCTCACTCTAGCATTGTCCATCCTGCACCTCCGTTCCTGACCCGTGTTCACACCATGGCTCTCACTATAGCATTGTCCATCCTGCACCTCCACTCCTGACCCGTGTTCACACCATGGTGCTCACTCTCACATTGTCCATCCTGCACCTCCACTCCTGACCCGTGCTCACACCATGGTGCTCACTCTCACATTGTCCGTCCTGCACCTCTGCTCCTGACCTGTGTTCACACCATGGCTCTCACTCTAGCATTGTCCATCCTGCACCTCCACTCCTGACCCGTGTTCACACCATGGTGCTCACTCTCACATTGTCCGTCCTGCACCTCTGCTCCTGAGCTATTGAAGACCCATCCTTCACTCCTAGCTCCTGCCATCCCAACTCCTGATCACATTGAGTGAGCTCAACCATCATCTCCAGAAATCTCTGTGTCTCATTCTGAAGTGGGGGTGCCCCAGTGGAATAAAACAGCCTACCACTCTTTCTGCATCTAGAAAATGACATAGAAATGAATAATGTTCTCTGCTGTGCTCACAAACTCTCAGGTTGCTTAGAGCAGAGCCTGTAACTTCTTGTCTTTGATTCCCAGCACATGCTTTCCTGGTGTCATCTGATAGCAGTTTTTATAATCCTAGTTGCTCACAATTTTCCATAAAAACAAAGCAAAATCGCAACCCCCCTAAACCCCGTAGCTGGCCTTGAGAGTGCCCCCGGTAGCTTGTATTCATATTGACTAAATACTTCGGGGTGTTTGGGGATTCATCACTAAGATTTAAATCACTTTTAAATCTTTTTCTTGTTTCTCAGCTGTGAACTCAGTATCTTTAGGTAAGAATGGAGTTGTGGAGCTGATGTTTAAGATCATTGGACCATTCAGTAAGAAGAATTCGGGTCTCATGAAGTGAGTAAATGTTCTGATTCGAGTGGAAGTGTGTCCTTAGTCATTCTGAGCTTCAGTGTCCTACATGACCTGAGCAGGTGAGGTCAGCTGTTTCTAGAAGTGTGTCCTTAGTCATTCTGAGCTTCAGTGCCCTACATGACCTGAGCAGGTAAGGTCAGCTCTTTCTAGAGTCTCTAGTTCTTAAATAGTCATTTCTTATAATAAAGATTTTCTTAATTAAAAGCTTAATCTTTAAGTTAGAAAATTCCAGTTTATTAGGAGCTGGAGGCAGTTAAGAGCACTGACTGCTCCTCCAGAGGTCCTGAGTTCAAATCCCAGCAACCACATGGTGGCTCACAACCACCTGTAATGGGATCTGATGCCCTCTTCTGTGTCTGAGACAGCGACAGTGTACACATATACATAAAATAAATAAATCTCTTTTAAAAAAGAAAATTCTAGTCTGTTAAGTACATTATTTTAAAGATGATGACAGAACACTGGTCAATCCTGTGAGGGGAGCTAGGCTGTTTACAGGGTGTCATTCCCTGAGGTCTTTGTTGAGTGCCTACTCTAGTCCTCGCCCACTATGCTAAGCTTTTAATGACCGTTTCCTTCTTCTCACCATTACCGGATGGGTCGGAAAGTCACACATTACTATTTTGTCCAAATCATGTTATTTTTTTATCTTTTCCTGTCTTGGAATATGCATGGGTGTCTGAGTATATGTACTTTAAGGTTATGTTGTGTCTGTGTTCTCATTAATTTATAGGTCCTGTAGCTTCAGAAATGAAGTGCTTTGTGTTGGGGTTAGAGGATTTTTTGTTTTTTTTTTGAGGCTCATGCAGCAAGGCTCATCCTGTGTCCCACCCCGTGTGTGCCAGTGCCCATCCTTGTCCTGTCCTTTATGCTGCTCCCACGGTGTTGTGTGCATGCTTTGTTGGAGACTGTTGAGTAAATCATAGGTACTTTCTGGGGTAAGATTTTCTCTCCCAGTAAACTAATAGGCTCCTTCAGCATGTATCTCTGTTACTCAGAGATTAGCATCACTGCTTCAAAGATACCTGCAGGCTGATGCCTTGCTAGAAAGTAACGTCCATGTTCTTGGGTTGTGTGGAGTCAGTGTTGCCTAGGGTCTTAAGGATGCGTACCTTCCTGGAGAGGCCAAGTAGTTCTGTGAGCTGCCAGTCCTCACGGTGGCCAGCATTCTGCACCTGCTATTGTATCTTCTATCTGTCCATGTGTTAGGCCTGCCATGGCGTTTGATTGATGTGATTCAGTTTTATTTATTATCGTTCTTTAGGAATCTGACCTTTTCGGCCCTAGTTAAGGAATCCGGAACTTTCTGTTGTTCTTCCTTCTTGATGCTGTGTTAAAAGGGGAAGGTTCAGCAGAGACTCTCATCTGCAGCTGGAAGCTTCCTTCCCCTTAGAACTTCCTGTCTGCTCTTGCTTTAGGTTTTAGATTTAAACTGTTAGTCCAGAAGGAGGCAATCCAGGATGTTATTATAGCTGTGTTCTGTGGTGTCCTGTGTCTTTGTCTTCCCTCCTACAAGGAGATCAGTGAGGTTGTATTCAGGCCCACCTCATGCTGAAGGTCACTGCTAGGGCTGACCTCCAATTGAACATAGGTATGCTGGCTTCCTTAATAACTAAACATAAACTTCTTTTCTCATTGCTTGTAGGCTACCCTTTGGGTTCTTAAAATATTCTTCTGTGTGGGAAGTAGGAAAATTGGAAAATTCTTGGAGAAAGTATAAATACTTTGAAAGAGGAATTGTAATCTGTTAACACAGTATGAACTATTTATTTAAAATATTTTTGTAACTTTAATAAATTCACATTATTATTTTTTTTTTCTGGAGCTAAGGACCGAACCCAGGGCCTTGTGCTTGCTAGGTAAGCGCTCTACCACTGAGCTAAATCCCCAACCCCTCACATTATTTTCTAAGTACAGCATTTAGTTATTTTGTAGAAGTGGCATTGGTCTATCTGTGTCGTAGAGGTCCAGAGCTCTATGCTGAAGTTTCTTACCGTTTCAGTAATGCTTTGGTCACGGTTTTCAAGATGACTGTAAGTCAACAAGTTCTTTTACTTTACTCTGGAGCATGCTCAGTGCCACTTATGTGAGTTTCACCTTCAACATGGAGAATAAACATCAACAGAAATGGTTAGTTGTAGACTAGAAACTGTCAAAGCACCTTCATTCGGCTCAAGCATGGTGTGCCGGCTGCTAGTCGGGAGGACGACTTCCTCAGGGCTTTGCCGCTTGGAATGGAGGATCAGCTGAGTGGGTTGCACAGATGACAGTTCCCAGCGCCTATGCCCAGTGAGTGGTTCACAACTGCCTGAGGCTCCAGCCTCAGGAGATAGGTGTGCTTCCCTCTTCTGGCCTCTGAAGGCGTGTGCCCTCACTCATGTGCACAAGCATAGACTGTCTGTCTGTCTGTCTCTCTCCCCTCCCGCACTCCTCCCCACCCCCCGTGTGTGTCTTACATGGCCTTCTCTAAGGACACCAGTCCAGAGCCCACTTACCTTCCAAATGATCTCATCCTGACTGATTATATATTCAGTGGCCCTGCTTCCGGCTGGGGTTAGATCCTGAGGTTAGAGAGGCTGGATGTAGTTCATCTTGGTAACAGTGATTACGTTAATTGCATGGTTTTGTGTTTGGTGAACATTCTGATCTTTTGTCTGCATGTTGTCAGCTGTTTGCCTTTACCTTGTTCCTTGAAGTGTCTTTTAATATGCTGACTTGTGTCTGTGACAGAAGCTGCTCTTTTAGGTGGTAGCCATGGTAGTAAAACAAGAAGGTTGAGAAAATTTTGTATTGAAGTGGCAAGATCTGCTCTGGCAATCATTCTTGATGCAGAGTGAAGGCCATGCAATGTGCCTCACAGCTTCCGTTGTTGCGTGCATGGGGGAGGGTGCATTTGTCTCAGTTTAAGTAGTGCTTTCCCTCCTTGCTACCAGAGATCCAACCCAGGCCTCTGTGTGAAGGCCAGGTGCACTCATCCAGATCTGTATCCGTGTGGGTTTACCACCACAGAGGCACGCATGGTTGGTTGATTAGCGTCTTCATAACCTCCTTTAAGGAGCATCTGCATGCAGCCCTCTGCACCTTTATCACAGCAGGTAGGCTCCTTGAGCTTCGCAGCAGCACCAGGCCCTGCTTCTGGGCAGTGCCTACAAAGCTGCACACAGTCTTCTTTAGTTCCATGGAAGTCTGTCTGTCTGTCTGTCTTCCTGTTGGATTGATTTGTCTACCCTAACAAGACTGTGATGGTACATCCCCTGGAGGCCTTCTGGCAGCGTTCATGTCACAGAGGATAACGGAGCCCTGGTGATTCATTGACCCCGGCCCCTCCCGATGCAGGGCCTCTTTACTTCAGTGCTGCAGAGGGTGGAGACCTTTCCTAAACCGAAGATGACTGCTGTGCTGCCTGCCTACCCTGCATGCTCCACTTACCTTGGGGCATTACAGTAGCCACACAGCTCATCCAGGAGCCCATGTTGTTGGTTTTTTAAAAGAGAACGTTTTCTGACTTTGTAATTCCCTTTATCAACAAAAGACTTGTATTAATTGGCATACAATATGTTTTTAAAGGTGATTTTAGCAGATCACAGTTTAAATTTTATAGCTTCTATATCCATAAAACATTGCTTTCTTGTGTAGTTGTGAATGATTGTTTCTGGGTTTAATTGTGATTACTGTTCATTCCATTGTGGACCTCTGGTCACTCACACTGTGTGTGCTTCTTCATCTGGTCACACTGTGTGCACTTCTTCATCTGGTCTCTCATTGTGTGTGCTGCTTCATCTGGTCACACTGTGTGTGCTGCTTCATCTGGTCACACTGTGTGTGCTGCTTCATCTGGTCACACTGTGTGTGCTTCATCTGGTCACACTGTGTGTGCTGCTTCATCTGGTCACACTGTGTGTGCTTCTTCATCTGGTCTCTCACACTGTGTGTGCTGCTTCATCTGGTCTCTCACACTGTGTGCTTCTTCATCTGGTCACACTGTGTGCTGCTTCATCTGGTCACACTGTGTGTGCTTCTTCATCTGGTCACACTGTGTGTGCTTCTTCATCTGGTCTCTCACACTGTGTGCTTCTTCATCTGGTCACACTGTGTGTGTTTCTTCATTTGGTCACTGCTTCTCCCTTACCACCCACACACTTCATTGCTGGAGTTTTACTTTCTCATGTAGTTTTTCACATGTATGTACTTTGTGTTGCATAATGTAGAGCATGATGTCATCTGTTGAAGCAGTGTTTGTTTAATTCTTACCCATGAAGAAGGCATACGTAGTAGTAGGCATTCAACAAAGCTTAAGGGTGAGTGAAGTGCCTCGGCTTCATCAGACACATCTGTAGTGAAATTTTGGTTAAGTCTTACAAGGAGATATGTAGTGTGTACGCTTATATTTTTGAAGTTGAAACTGAGGGCCATTTTTTCACATTAACTCATTTTTTATAAATAATTTGAATTATAGGCTTTCTACAGTGATAATGTGTCTTTATGACTGATTATGGTAGCTGACTGAATATGTTCAAGAAAATTATGTATTTTTAATTTTTAGGGCTTTTGTCATGTCCTGTGAAGAGGGAATAATTAGGTTTCCTTGTAAGCTGTAGAGTTTACGGTTGTTATCCTGTATATCCAAGGATCCTAGCACATGGCACTAAAGTTAAGATAAGAAGGTTAAAGACACTGGGAACCCCACAGGTCAGAATTAGACTCACAATGTAGCCTTATTTTAGGGCTTTTGTATCCAAGGCCCCTGAGGCCTCCCCTCTGTTGGTCTGAGTACTCTGAAAAGGTCAAATGCTGTCTCTGTCACTGAGCTCACTTATCTAGCTTGTGACATAGATTTAGACAATGTTATTAAAATTGTATAAATAAAAGTATTTTAATCTTAGTATCTAATTTTGAACTCAAGGGCAAGAAGCACACAGAAAAAGACCAAATCAGTACTGTTGCTGGAGTAAATGCACTCGGAACGGGTCAGAGACAGGCTGGTGTTTGGCAAGACTGCATGCACTCAGACGGGTCAGAGACAGGGTGGTGGTTGACATGAGCGGGTCAGAGAGACAGGGTGGTGTCTGACAAGACTGCATGCTTTTATTGTAGCCTCATTTCACTAGTTTTGTTGTTGTTTGTGTTTTCTTGTTGTGTTGACAGGGTTGCTTTAGACACTCTTGCTGCATTGCTAAAATCAAGTAAGTTTTTAAATACTAGAAATAATAGTAATTAAAATGCTTTAAATGTTTATCTATGTTCAAGAAGTTGGAAATTAGATTTAGTGTATGCAGTTAGTTTCCCATAGTCCAAGTTCCTGATACCACATTAGGTTTATGTCTCAGGAAAATGATGCTTCTGTGACATCTCCTTCTCTTCTTTTAATGACAGGGCTTCATGCTCATGTCGGTAAGTTAGAGTGTGAGAGCAGTGTGCTCAAACCTATCATCCCCATCCCCATGGACGGAGTACACGGGGCAGTAAGCCTGCGTCATCATGCATGTTGGCTCCATGCAACGTAGGATAACATAGTGGCTTTTATTAGAGATTCTGTTCTCACAATAAGCTCAAATTCATAACATTTCAGAACTGGTGTGATGGAGACTTAGAGCAGTGAACTCATCTGCACAGACCTGTTGCCTCCAGAGCTGAAGAGAACATACACAAATACATAACGTGTGTATGAAGAGAGCTGCTGGAGAATGAGTGCTGCATGTATGAAACCTTCTTCATACATGATGCCTTTTTCATACATGCTTAATAGTTTTTGAACTATTTTCATAGGATTCTTCCATACAATCCGTTGCTTCATTAACATTTAATCTTGACATTTAGTCTTAAAGCTCTTTGTTAATAGCTTTTATATGCCGTCCCCTCCCAGTGCATAGCAGGCAGCTGGTCTGTGACTGTGTCAGGGGCGACCCCTTGCTGACTAAGCTTTTGTGTGATACACTTCAAGAGCAGCGTGATGAGTTAAAAGTTAATCAGTTGCCGCTGGCACAGTGACACGCACCTGTTATTCCAGTAGGCAGGAAGCAGAGGCAGGGGGTTGCTGGCAAGTTCAAGGCTAACTTGGTCAGGTTATTCATAACTATATAGTAAGATCCTGTCTTTAAAACGAACAAGTAGATTAATTTAAAACTATGATTTTTGTTGTTTGCCCAATTCTCATTTACAATTTTACCCTTAGGGTGCAGTGGGGGGGGGTCTCAGGTAACCACTTCTGTCTGTGGTGTGATAAAACACAGAGCAGGGGCATCTGATGAAGCAAAGCAACCGTTGAGTAGTTTCTATTTAATATCTCTTCAATTACACAGCACGGACACTTAATAATGCACAGCAGTGGTTAATAGCAGACTGCAGCGGTTGAAATGGACCAGGGCAATTTGGAACATTCTCTGTTAGATTTTAAAACTTGCTTATTGTGGGTCAGCCACTTACGTTAGTGGGTAAATGCGCTCTAAAATTAATGTGGTATGGGACGTACACGCAGGAGTGATAAGCCCAGTGAGCTTATCATACATGATCATACATGTCATCTATTAGAGACATGTATCCCTGAACATACAGCCTGAGCCTAGCTGGGACGCACAGCACAGGGTGCAGCCCAATAGCAAGCCTACAGTTTGTGCTGCAAGAGGGAAGGAGTTTGTGAATGAAACCCTTATAAGAATGTGTTTTACTCGAGCTCCTCAATGAGATTGTAGATAACGCTCAACCTATTTTAAGAACCAGTTCAGCACCTATGTTTGAATTATAATGAATTATTTATTGGGCATGTTATTTTTAAAAAATAACATTCCCCTGACTACCATTTAGCCTGTTGTGGATTCCAGCAGAAGCAGACGTACATTTTACAGCGACTGTAATCTTCTTACAGAGTCTTCTCCACATGTAGTGAGGCTTGACAAGTGTGCATTCGCTTGCACACTCTTGTTTTTGAGACAGCCTCTGACGCATCAGGGCTGGCCTGGACATGCTCTTTAGACAAGGATGGCTTTGAAGTCCTGATCTTCCTGTCTCCACCCCCTGTGCTGAGATCGCACCTCCTCTCAGTGTTCGTGCTGCTGGGGGCTGAGCCACAGGACTGCTGTCCTGATGGGCAAGCACTCTGTCAGCCGAGTTAGACCCTGCCTTAAAGTTCAAGGACAGTCATTATGTCGGTCAGAACGTTCAGTGGCTGTAAAGAGCAGCCGCCCCGCAGAAGCAGGCACTGGAGACACAGTAGAGGAGCGTGTTTTCCGCTTGTTTGAGACAAGTTCTTGTTAAAAGAGGCCAGGCTGGCAGCCCTCTTGCTTCCACCACACAGGAATGCATCAGACACCAGTTCACAGTAGAGGCTTTGAAATGCTGTCTGAGCAAACACCTCCTCCTGATGAGCGGAGAGTGGGAAAGGAGGAGGAGTACGTCTCCATCTGTGTGCTACGATTGAGTCCCTATGAGCATGTGTAGAAAGTGAGGGTCACGGTAGGTGGTTAAGGTCAGAATCATCTTTGGGTCCACTGCATAGCCAAGGCCCCTTAGTGGGTAACTGAGATTAAGAAGGGATTTGAACTTGTTTGTATCTAAGCAGCTCAGGGACTGGTCCCACTCCCCTGCTCTGTAGCCTCACAGACCTGCCACAGCAACTCTGGGCAGCACTTGGGTGACCTTAGTGGCATCCCAGGGTCGCTGCTTTAGTAGGTGGGTTCTTTTGGGCTGTAATCTTAAGAAAATCAGTTCAAACATATGGATTTCTTTAGTTATGTTCCATTAAAATTGATCGATTTCAGAAAACCTATAGTTTTCTATGTTCAGATTTTAGTACCTAGAAAAAAAACTATTATTCTCACCACATATTGTCTTTTACCTTCTATGAACAACAGGTTATATTTTAGATTTTATGTTACTAAGAAGTGGATATTTACATTATTGTGCCATAACTAGATCCATTAATTCCACTGGGAAGATAAAATTCACAAGTAGCAATAGCTCTGATCCAGTGGGATTGAACAGAGGCTGTGATGGAAATAAGCAGAAGGGGTGACAGCTTTTAGCCAAGTCATGTTCAGCCACTAAGGGAGTCATCTGTCTTAGGAAAAAAGGCATTTAAGTTTCAAAATATGTGGAGTTTTAAAATTGTGTAACTTTAAATGTAACTGCAGACCTTGTCATGTAGACACATTGATTTTTCAGGTTTTGCTGAGAGAGTTTGTCCATTAAGACCTGATTTTTGGAATTTGCCATAACTAATTATTAGAAGATTATTAAAGAAAGGCTGGGAATTGATCAATGCTGATATCCGACTTCTTGTTTGAGTCTTTTAAAAGTACGTTTTCCTGCCATTTATAAAATGACCTTTTCCAATTTTCTTTTGTTAAAGAGACAAATGCCAGGCGTGCCGTAGACAGAGGCTATGTTCAAGTGCTTTTAACCATTTATGTAGATTGGCATCGACACGATAACCGGCACAGAAACATGCTCATTCGGAAGGGGATTCTGCAGAGCTTAAAAAGTGTCACAAACATCAAATTGGGAAGAAAAGCATTTATTGATGCAAATGGGATGAGAATTCTGTATAACACCTCACAAGTAAGCCAGCTTGTTTTGCTCATTCTGTTCTAATGACAGTGTTTTAGCTCTTAAGAAAATGGACTAATGTGCAAGTACTCAGGAAAGTATATATATGATAAATATATTTTAAAATTTCACACTTGATTTTCACATGTGACCTCAGAGGTGACTGGAGAGAATTGTGGGGGCACGTGTCCAGAGTGTGGGCCTCCGTACAGCAGCTAGGTAGACCGTACGCCGTGGGAAGGGCTCCCGAAGCTGTGGGTGTGTGTCTGTGCCTCACAAGGTATTCGGGGATTCTCCACTGGAGGACACTTCTGCTGTGAGCATGGGAGTGTCTTTCTGCTGGATAGGGCCGTGCTGACAGGGAGACAAACGCTAGATGTAGCCTGCTAGCCCTACAGGGTGTCTTAACTGCACATATCCCAACAGTTTGCCACTGAGTCCTTTTCTGCTCCCTTTTGACTGCCATTAAGGGACAGAGGGGAGTTGCAGTGCAGCCTCCTTTGAAGCGACCGGCCAGTTGTTGAGGCTGCCTTTGGTTTTCCACACAATAAACAGCCTTTCTGCAGGGTGGCAGTTAAAGGATCTAGACACTTGGCTTGTTTATTCTGACTGTATTCAGTTTTCTAGAACAACCCTATGTCAATGTTTTTACTCCAGACACACACTTAATAGGTATTTGATGTATGATTATGAATTAGGTAGTTTAACACTTTAAGACTTGTCTGTTTAACAAGTCAGCCACGTGTCGAAGATTCTGTAGTATGTCAAAGTGCCACCGAAAGGCCAGTTGTCACTGACAGTACTGTGAGTCACCTGTACTTGACACTGGCCAAGCAGCCACACTCTGCGGAGTCTGAGCGGGGTCTGCTCTCGTGCTGTGGTACAAGCTACCTTTATAGGAGGTAGGGAGGGAGGTTCCATCAGTGCACAGGACTCTACCCTCAGCTCTGAGTGCTCCCTGTTCTTCATGCCCGAGGCCTGCCAGGTGCTCTCAGTGTCAGAGATAAGTACTGATTTCTGCCTAGTAACCACGTAGGAGAAAGTCCTACCGGATAAGTCGTGTGCCCCTAAGTACAGATGCCTCTGAAGAGCAAAGCCGTTGGTAGCGCTGTAGTGTTGTTGTATTACTTTGTGTGGTGTTTGTGGCTAGGAAATCATAGCTGTGTCACGTTTTCAGGACGGCGATGCTGAGCTGTTGACTAACTCTCGCAATCTTGTTTGAACAGGAGTGCTTGGCGGTCAGGACTCTGGACCCTCTTGTCAACACATCCAGTCTGATAATGAGGAAATGTTTCCCCAAAAACCGCCTGCCACTCCCCACCATTAAAAGTTCTTTCCACTTCCAGTTGCCAATTATCCCTGTGACTGGACCTGTGGCCCAGCTCTACAACCTGCCGCCCGAAGGTAGGGGCCATGGGCTGCTGTGGGAGTCGGTGAGGTTGTTGTTGAAAACTTGCGTCTGATTGTTGCATGTGAGCATAGCACACATTTGTCATGTTCCTGAGCATTTCTTTATATATAAGAATTGGAAGTCTGAGAAGGGAAATACTCTATGTCGTCTGAACATCAGAGTGAGTTATGAAAATACACAAGAGTTAGTCAGCAATCAGTGGAAATAGTAAAAGTGAAAGATGGAGACGTCCGTTAAGATGATGTCAGATAAGATAGTGACGTCACATAAGAGGATGACCTCAGATGCTCCGTCAGTGTGTTTCTGATCACCACCAACACCATCATCACCGTCGTCATCGTCATCGTCATCATCATGATGTGGGCATGCACATGTGTTTTATGTGCTGTGCACATTTGTGCTCCTGGTCCAGTGAGCACGTGAGAGTCAGCGAACAACCTTCAGAGGTTGGCTCTCTCTTTACCACATGGCCGCAGGGACCAGACTTACAGCTTGCTGCAGTCCCACCGAGCCGCGGCACTGCTCAGATCTCCCCTCATAATTTAAAAACCAAATCACCAAAGTTAGCAAACATTGAACAAAGAGCTTACGTGGAAGAACAGTGAAATTATTTGAGGTAGGCTTTAAGTAATCATTAGTTTTGAATCCTTACTATGGATTTATCAATGGCATGTATCATAAAGTATATTATTAAATCATCTAAACACAGACATAACTGGCACAGAATATCAAAGTGGATCATTTAGAAACACCTTTTAAAAGTCAGGCCACTGAGATAGCTCGTAGGTAATGGAATTGTATGCTAAGCCTGATGAATTCAGTTTAATTCTTAGGACCTATATGGTGGAAGGAGAAAGGGGACTTTGGCATGTTATCCTCTGACACACACACATACAGGTGTGTGTGCGTGTGTGCGTGCGTGCGCGTGTGTGTGTGTAAGAGTGTGTGTGAGAGTGTTATGTGTAAGTGAATGTATATATAAGTGACTGTAAGATAGTGTATGTGTATAAGAGACAGTGTGTAAGAAAGTGTGTTTAAGAGACTGTAATTGTGTAAGAGTATGTAATGGAGTATGTGTGACAGAGTATATGTAAGAGATAGTGTATATAAGAGAGTGTATGTGTAAGACTGTGTAAGAGTATATAAGAGAGAATGTGTGTAAGAGACTGTGAAAAGAGACAGTGTGTAGTGGTGTGTGTGTAATAGGGAGTGTGTATAAGAGAGGGAGTGTGTGTATAACTAGGATAACTAGGTGTGTAAGTATAAGAAAGTGTTGAACCGTGTGTGTAAGAGGCAGTATGTAAGAGAGTATGTATGTGTAAGAGAGTTTAAGAGAGCAAGCATGTGTAAGGGTGTGTGTGTAACAGAGTATGTATAAGAGTGTATATGTAAGACTGAGTGTGTGTAAGGAAGAGTGTAAGAGACTGTGTGCAAAAGAGTATATGGCAGTGTGTGTGTAAGAGAAGGAGTACATGTATGGAGTGTGTGTGTAACAGTGTGTAAGAGAGTATGTTAAGAGAGGGAGTGTGTATGTAAGAGTGTGATAAAAATTAAATAATACAAAGTCTAAAAGTCGACAAGACTGAGTTGGAAACCTCTGAGTAAGTTAGCTGAGTGAAAGAGCTTGAAATTCCCAACAGGCTGTGAGGTGAGGACGTGTGTAGGAAGTCTGAAAGGGAGGCAGGAGGAGGCTTATAAAACAGGACTGCTGTGCAGAGACAGGCTCTGTGAGCAGCGTCTCTGCTTCAGTTATGTCACTAGTATCTAATTTGGAGGGACAACCAAGGAGTTTCTGAAATCTTTCCTATATCTCAGTGTAGGCCCGTGGAGGTGTGAGGTGAAGGGGCTGTGTGGTGGTTCTGACTGGTAGAAGGCTGAAGAGGCTCTTCTATGATGCAGCAGGAAGTAGCAGGAGGAAGGAAGTAGAAGAAATTCGTACAGTGATGTTTAGTCAGTGTCCAGATTCAGGGATAGCAAGAGTATACCTACAGTGTAGTGAATTCACAGGCACGGGAAAAATGAGAAAGGTGATATCTTCTGTGAGTTCCGTTGCTGTGTGCTTCTCGGACTTGAATCACTAAATTAGAAATATGCTTATGTGTTAATGCACATGCCTTCATTAAAATGGGGCGAGAAGAGCCCGACGGTGACTCTCTCGACCCAAGATTGATGTCCTCATTTTGTTTCCATCACTTTCTAGTGTGCCTCCCTCGGCTAAAATGGGAGCTCCTCTAGGACTGGTCTGGACTCTTTCTTGCCCACCATATCAACAATTTGTTTATTTCCAGGCGCTTAGATGGATGTTCTCCATTTTGGTCTATGTACCAACTGCCTGATTTAGTACAGACACCACAGAACTGGGGCTCCGTCTCACAGGACCTTCCCCACGTCAGACACCTGACACAGTTTGGGTTTTCTCTGTTTCTGAGTGACTGAGTGTAAGGTTGTTAGGGAGTGTCCACAGTACTGTGTCAGTATTGATAATTTGCTGGATACAGACGCGTGCTAGGACAGCTCACACAAGTCAGGGTCACTCTGCTTACATTCATGTGTTTGTTACACCGGGTACAACTCAGCTAGAGTCTTGGACTTGCAGCCTAGGAGCCATCTCTCTGCAGGCATGTCCTCCTCCTAGCACCTTGATATGTTCCCTGGCCCAGAAGCTCTGTGAACCCATCCTTTAGAAGGCTATGGAGGTTCATAAAATAGGCACGATGGAGTAGAGCCTTGGTTGTTAATGACTAATACATTTGTAGGTCTTCCTTCCCTCCTTGGAGCTTGAGAAACAGGGTTGAAGTTCCTGCCACCAGCTTGTGTTGAGGCTACCTAGGGTCCTTCCACGGGTTTCTCATTAGAGCAGAAGCCATTCCTACTGCCTGAGAAATTACAGGGGATTTGGGGACTTGTGACCCAGGGACAAAGATGGGGTAGGTTTCTGTCGCAGCGAACTGCTTTAGCCCCTCAGCATCCCTTAAACTGCTGGCCTTGTAAGGGTGGTTAGTGCTGTTGAGTGACTGGAGCTGGACTCAGCGTTTGCCTTTCTGATTATTTAGTGCCGAAAGGTAGGGAAGTAGCATTTATACCTGAGGGAAGAAGTTCTGACTTGGGGTATCTGAACCTCCCTAGCTTCCATCACACGTGTGGGTGCGTGACGGAGCCATGCGGTTGTAGAGGTCTCCATCTCAGGTGCCCTTCCTGACGAGGAGATGGAGTGTTGCTCACCAGTCCCGGGATGGATTTGGGTGCTGGGAGTGCAGAGGGCTCTGCAGAAGAGCAACTGTATTACAGGCAGGAACCCGCCCACTCTCACCAAACAGCCACTTCATTGTCCTGTGACAGAACAGCAGCTTGGAGACATGGTTTTCTTACCATCAACAGAGCCTTCTACGTGAGCAAGTGGGTTCATGTCACATGCTTCCCAGTGACAGCTCTGACACTGAAAGGACAGTTACGGAAACGTACACTCATCAGAGCACCCTGGACAGAGATGCTCCGATTGGGCCCCGTGGTGCTAGGACCCCACAGGCCGGTGTCAGGAGACTGACTGCACCTGTGCTGTTCTGTGTGGAGCTTTGTCCTTTGTTCTCCTTGAGTGTGAATGAACCCACCACTGCTGTGTGAAAGCAGGGGAGTTTCAGAGATGAACAGTAAACCTCTGAGATCTCACTGTGAAACATGGGCAAGGCAAGCATTTCAGTGTTGGCAGTAAATCTAAATGGATAAAGTACTCTTATTAAAGGCTCTGTGGTGGGACCTTTAATCCCATTACTTGGAAGATAGAAGAAGGGCAGATCTCGAGTTTGATGTCAGCCAGATCTACGTAGTGAGTTCTGGGCCAGCTAGATCTATCTGTCTCAAAGCCAAAACCAATAGTATTCAGCACTAATAAACAGTAGAATCCGAGAAGCACGTACTTACTGGAGAGCTAAAGCAGTCAGAAAACCAGAAAAGGTGTGCGTTTCCCTGGAGACGGTCAGGCAGAGTATTGACAAAGGAGGACAGGAGGGTGAGTCAGGACAGTGCCGGCTGTGTGATCTGTGTGGACCACACAGGCTGCAGGACAGAACAGAGTCACATCAGGGATTGGGGAAGTAGACAGTGGGTGAGTTAATGTGCCCCCTCTATCGATGCTAGAGAGAACCACTCTTAATAATACATTTGAATATATAGTTGAAGTAGCATTTTAGGGACATACAATTGATTAAAAGCGACTTGAACAGGCAGCTGAAATGCAATAGGTAGTCCAATTTGTTTGGTGATATTAACTGTTGATGATGTCATAGATTAGTTCTCTCAACTTTCAAGGCATTTTTCTATGCTTTGTTTTCCAGTGCATAGAAAAAAAGGAAAAGCAAGCAAAAGCTGGTAAGGATTACTGGGGACAGCCCACAGCCGAAGTCTGCCACTCACAAGTACAGACTCTGAAAGAGCAAGTGGAACTGGGCAGTGTGCTCACGTGTAGGACATCGAGGTTAATCTATGAAGTGAAGTTCACTGTAATATTAAAATGGGTGAAATTTATTATTAGCAGGTCAGAAGAAGGAAGCTAAATAGTTAATTTACATGAAGAGATTACAGATAAAATTTATATGGAAATTTGCAGTTGTTATCAGTAATCTGTTACTATCTCTTATCTGTGTCCTACCTCAGTATCGTAATGAACTATTAAAAGATGCTAAGCCAGCAAGATAGAGAAGGACTCCCCATGGACAGGCGATGACCGAACTGTAGGGAGGATTGCTAGTGCTGCCCAGGAAACTGGACAGACGTTCAACAGTGCCAGGTGGAGGGAGAGGGAATAGAGTACAGCTGTTTTCCCGGGTCTGTGTCTGCATGTTCATAGCTACAAACCTTTGTACACACAGCACATCACTCCTGCTGGGAAAGTGTGTTTGTGTACGCAGACGGACCCAGGCATCTGTAGGCTATCCTTACAGAGCTAACAGACAGTGCCTAGAGGGAGGGTTCATGTTTATACTTACTTTGTTTGTAGTTTCTAAGTCCTCGCAGAGCGGTGGCCTTCCAGCGATGCCCTGTGTTTGCCTTAGTAACTCTCAGAGAGAAGTAAAACCTGTTTCCAGCATTGCTGTTGTAAATATAAGAAGGCAGCTGACGGTTCTGCCTGCAGTCACTAGCTTAGCTTGTGAGCTGGAGGTGAGGTATAGCCAGTTCTTGGCAGTGTCACACTAAGAAAGTCTCGGGCCCTAAGCCATGAAATGTTTCACAGTTGGATCATGTATCCAAAGGAAAATACTTGCAATATTTGGCCCCACATTAAAAGCATTTTTTCTCAAATTCTGAACTATGCTTCCATGTACTATTGAAGAAGTTTTCCCTTGTTTGTAATAGACTTTTTAAATGTAGTGCATTTTTCATGAACAGTGTTTTCTGACTGTTCTTCTCAGACCTTTCCCCTGCTCCCGTGACTTGATGTTGGTAGGGCTTAGGATAAATGGATCCAGACCGCTGCACACACTTCGATACCTTTCTGTTTGTTAACTTCCGTTTATATAAAACTTCTCTGCAACCTGAGAGTTTGAAGCGATTTGGTGCGGGGATTAGTTAGGACCACCTGAGCTGCTGTTAGCGTTCCACACCAATGCTGATGCATTCCTATGGCACCCTGTGACAGGCTGGCTGTTACTCTGTACACGCCCACAGGAGCCCAGGGCAGGGGACGAAGACAGACAGCTGATTGTCTCTAGGTCAGAGAGTCGCTCGTCAGTGAGCGAGACGTCATTTAGGACTTCTGTCTTCAAAGCCTCTGTGACACTGCTGCCAGACAAGATTTCCCTCCACTTACTCACCCTCATGGTCTGCAAGTGATTGTGGCTAGTGGGCCTCTGTGGACCTCAGTGGAGCAGTCCATCAAAGAGCATCTATGGTTTCTCATAAGACACTACATACCAGGAGGTGACACTCCCTCCTTTCAGAGACTGTGACTGACTTGGGTGTCTGCATATCATTTTGCATCCCTCAGCACTGGTCAGATACTATCCACAGGGGTTGCTGTCACTACTACACTAATGCAGGGCTCTGTTACCGTGTCAGGCAAAGCAGGACTGTCCTGGCTGGAGGCAGTCAGTAATCTGCAGCACATTGGACAGAGAGGTTGAAGAGCTCAGGAAAGCAGCTCAGCGTTTGCCCTCCGGCTGAGCATGCCACACACACACACACACACACACACACACACACACACACACACACACACACACACACACACACACACACCCCTCCCCCGCTCTGATGAGCTCTGGGCTCTTCCTTTGGCTCCGTGTCTGCCCATGCACACTCAGGGGTGTCCAGTCAGTCTCCTTGCATTCTCTTAGTCTTGTATTGGCCTAGACATGTGTAACTGTCCCTTTGACTGGCCTTGCTTTACCCCATGAACTCCTGTCAGATCTGCCAGAAAATTGCAAGTTGAGTCCAGCCATTCTTTTCTGGGAAATCTTATGCTTCTGTTGGGTAGGTTAAAAATGTCACTGACACGGCTGACTCTCTAAGATCGGTCCCATCTCATTCTTACCTGAATTTCCCAAGCACACTCTTACATGTCAGTCATATTTTCCAAAGATCTTACCTCTCACCTTCTTACTTCCTCTTGGAGCTTCACCGCCCCCACTCAGGTTTCCTTAAGGTCTGCTGAGCTGCCTGCCCTGTAAAGCGGTCAGTGTTTATTGCTCATCCCTTGGCCCTGGTGGTTTGCAGCCATTGCTGTCTGTCTGCCCTTCCCGTGACGGTGTCAAGCTATGCCCTCATTACCATTTAGCTTCTGTGTGTTGTGAGTGTTTCTCCCTTCAGCTTACGGCCTCGGAGCTCCTTTCGGACAGGAGTTCTCTCTCTAGAGGATTCCTCGGCTGTAACAGGCACATAGCACATGGTCCTGGGGATAAGCAGCTGCAGAGGAGCGGACTGAGTCAGCACAGTTCATTCCTGTGCTCAGTGCTTCGTCTGGGCTACGCTAACAGGACAGTGTCAGGTTTGGAACTCAGAACGCCAGGGAGAAAGCATTTAGTTTGTAAGGCCTTCTAAGCTTTAGTGCCCTTCCACATAGTCTCTCAGGTTTCCAGGGCTGAGATATCCTTATAGATATTTTTAGTAAGGAACCTAAAAGGGGAAACGAAAAAATCCCCAGTATATGGAATTGTTGTAGAACAATAAAATAGAAATAAAATAATCAATAAAAAAGAAATTTCTGCTGAACAGATGAACATGATAGTTTGGTTATAAAGAGAAGTTCGTTGCTTTCTGGTGGTGACTGGAATACTTTATGCACATGTGTGCACACACTGCATGCCAGCCTTGTGGACACTTGCCTCTGTCTGACTTAGAGTGTGTTTGCATCCCAGTGGACGACGTGGTGGACGAGAGTGACGACAACGATGACATTGATTTAGAAGCTGAAAATGAAGTCGAGAATGAAGATGACCTAGATCAAAGTTTTAAGGTGGGTGGACTTTTACCGTTAGTGAATGCTGGCTCTCAGGCTGTCTTTCCCACAGATTTGCTGAGGGATAGAAATGCAGATCAGGCTGTTTTCTTCCCACTGTTCTCTCCTAGCTGAATGTGCTGGTGTGGGAGCAGCCCTGATTAATCTGTCCATTGTCTCTGAGGAGAGGGCTTTACGCTGTCTGACTTAAGTTTTGATATCCCAGTACCTGAAGGAAAGCGGTTTGAGACTGCTGTGACGGTTTGTCTCAAAGGCATTCCCCTGTGTTAGCACCCGTTTGGGGCTGAAAATACCAGGAAAGGTCTGTAAATGAGGGTTCGATGGTGTCACACGTCTTCAGAGGAAACGATGAGTTGAAGACAGATAAAGCAGTTGTAGTATTACATGAGCTGTTAGGACCAAGAGCCTGGTGGCTCTTCAGAGTTGCACACTGTCTGGAAGCTTAGAAAGCCCTGTCTCAGTTAGGGTTCCACTGCTGAGGAGAGACACCATGACCAAGCCACTTTTATAAAGGAAAGCATTCAACTAGGGCTGGCATGGCAGTGTGCAGGCAGGCACGGTACTGGAGAAGGAGCTGAGAGAGTTCTACATCTGCATCCGGAGGCAGGCAGAACACTCACATACATGCACTAAAAATGAGTCGTGTAAAAAATGATGGAATACTACCTTAAAATTGGGACACCATGCTTGTTAGGGTCTAGAATACTGGAAGATGTGTCTTAGTAAGACAGAGTTAATGTCACCTCACCAATGGGGTCACAAGTGAAAGCACAGCAGGTTTGATGCTAGGATACAAACCTTGGAGTTATTGGGGTTTGGGTGTGACATACACCTCTGTGGAACTGGTAGGCTCACAGCTGTGGATTAACAGCCTTCCCAGGTAGGAGGAGGGGCTGGAATGTGGTGGGCACTGTTACTGTTTTTGTTTTGTTTCAGGCTACCCAGGGGTGGTGAAATCCACACTTTTCACATTACTCTTCATGAGTTTCCATCAAAATACAAGATTTTAATTATAAACACAAACACATGTTTTGTTGTCCATAAACACCTGAGCAGTGGTCATGAGCGTAAAGAGTGGAGTGAGGGAAGCGGGGACCGAGCCTAGTTTGGCTGCTGTGTGAGCCTGTGTGCACAGGTTCACACACGGGCATTTGGGAGTTGGTTACACCTGCCACCTCTTACTGTCCTTTACCCAGGAACGTGTGCCACAGCCACCACAGCAAGCTGTCAGCTTTCTGCCAACGTGCCACTGGCCAGTTTGTCCTTGGCTCCCGTGGTGCCTCTGTGGGGTCAGTTTGTCCTTGGCTCCCGTGGTGCCCTCTGTGGGGTCAGTTTGTCCTTGGCTCCCATGATGCCCTCTGTGGGGTCAGTTTGTCCTTGGCTCCCGTGGTGCCCTCTGTGGGGTCAGTTTGTCCTTGGCTCCCATGATGCCCTCTGTGGGGTCAGTTTGTCCTTGGCTCCCGTGGTGCCCCCTGTGGGGTCAGTTTGTCCTTGGCTCCCGTGGTGCCCCCTGTGGGGTCAGTTTGTCCTTGCTCCTGTGATGCTCTCTGTGGGGTCAGTTTGTCCTTGGCTCCCATGGTGCCTCTGTGGGGTCGTTTACCCTCTGCTACAGGATCTACCTTCAGATGCTGCATTTCCTTGTCTCTCACTTGGTCCATTCATTTGAAACATTTCCACAGATTTCGTGGCTTTTGACATTGATGTCTTTGAAAAATAGTTGTTGGTGTCCATTTTTTCCCTGAGTTTAAATGGCTCACATACTGTCTATGTGCCCTAAGACAGCACTGTAATTACAAGAAAAAGCAGCACATGTTGGCCACCTAACCATGTGCCATGCCAAGCTCTTCATGTCCAGTAAACACCAGTCCTCACAGCAGTGGAGACAAAACACAGAGGGCCGTGTGAGCAAGGGCGGGGCAGTGTGGAGGGAGTGTGAGCAAGGGCAGGGCAGTGTGGTGGAGGGAGGGTGCACCTCCTCAGCGCTGCTCTGCTGTGTGCCCCGAGTCTGCTTCGAGTCTCGGTGCATGGGCAGAGACCGCACTGCATGAGCCTCTGGCCTGCATGGGGCTGGGTCCACACAGCGCCCCACAGGGATGGCTGTGCTGCTGAGAGAGAGGCAAGGCTGCTCAGCTGTGGTCGCCTCCACTCTGCCTTCCCTCAGCTCATGCCGGAGCTTCCCCTGCAGGGGTTAGTTCAGGTTCTTCAGGCTCTAAACAGCTATGTCCGGGAGCCACAGAGGCACACACATTGCCCTCCTCATGCTGCAGTGCCGTTGCTAACAGTGAGCTGTATGCTTGAAGAGGAAAAAGTCCTTTTGTTTCTTACTGATTTTTTTTTTTCATGAGAGGGTTTCTGTGTAGTCCTGGCTCTCCTGGAGCTCCCTTTGTAGATCAGGCTGTACTTTTTTTTTTCTTTTTTTCTTTTTTTCTTTTTTTCAGAGCTGGGGACCGAATCCAGGGCCTTGCCCTTGCTAGGCAAGTGCTCTACCACTGAGCTAAATCCCCAACCCCCAGGCTGTACTTTTAACTCAGAGATCTGTCTGTCTCTGCCTCCCAAGTGCTGGAATTAAAGGCTTTTGCAGTGAGAAAATATATCTTTTTGCTTTGGATGATTAGATTAACATTAATCAAGAAAATTAATACATTATTTGTTCATAGATTAAATATGTGGAATTATATATTCATATACTACTAGCTACAAGGTAACATAATATATGTAAATAAAACCATTCTTTTATTCATAGAAATAGCAAAAAATCTTATTTATTGATTATATAAATGAAAGCAAATTCCTGGATATAAAATGTTGAGAAATATTATTTATTTTTTCTTTAAGAATACTAGTTAATGTTCATACCTAGACAGGTACTATATATGAAGGATTTAAAGACAGTAAGATAAGTTTGCTTTTGGGTTGAAAACAAGTGGTTTATTCTGACTGTAGATAAATGGGAAATGAAAAGTGAGTTTCTACTTGAAAGTTAGTCACTGTTTCCCTGTCTCTACCCACCTGTGAAGGTCGAGTTTGCTCAGGGTCTCAGGGAGTCCTGCGGATCTTAGGTGAGTGAGTGAGTGAGTGAGTGAGTGAGTGACACTTGCACTCGCTCTCCAGTCAGGGCTGCAGACTGTGGGGACAGCATGGATTACTGACATGTCTTTTCTGTATGAGGTGTGCTTACTTCCTCTCAGAGGTGCTGGTGGACGCTTGCTCTGCTTCGTAGTCTCTTGGCCTACAGAGTAGCGTGGGCAGCGCTGTGCACAGGGCCCGTCGATAAGGAGTGTGAGCCTGTGTCACAGTCTAGTCTGTGCTGGTGGTTCATCCTGCCGTCATGTCAACCTCGGAACAGCTCCAGCTCCTTTTACATTTCAGGTTGTCTGTCTGTTTCTGAGCTTCTTACCACCCCCTCTTCATGGCAGAATTAGTGTATGTCAGCCAGTGGTAGCTGCTGTGTTGCTGCCATCTGTATTACACATAAATGTTTTCAATTTAGTTTCCTTGAGTTTTCCTTTAGAGCAGGAGAATAGGGATAGTGTGGAGAGCACCAGGAGTGTTTATTTTTTTGAGTTTTCCCTGATGAGTCTGAGTACCCTGTTGAGATTGACTCTCACCAGACAACAGGGACAGTACCGGTGATAACCTATACCAAATTGGTAAGATTAAATTGAATATAAACTACTGATGGTCACTCGGTAATGATAAGTAACACTATTTTGGGACATTTATTGTATAAAATATATTCTGTAACTTCTTTGGTGTTTTTATACTAATGCCATGTTTTATCATTTCAGAATGATGATATTGAAACAGATATTAATAAATTAAGACCCCAGCAAGTACCAGGACGAACAATAGAAGAACTAAAAATGTATGAGCACCTTTTCCCTGAGCTTGTTGATGATTTTCAGGTATAAATGCAGAACACTTGGCCTTACCTAGTTCTATAAAAAGTTCGTTTTTTTTCTCCTTTATGCACAAGTTGCCATCTCTCATCTCTGAAAAGAATAGCTCTTGTCCTTGTTTACAATGGTGGCGAGTTGTTGTGCTGACCACAGGGAAGGAGAGGGGCGGGCTTTGCCTTTCACAGTCGCTTTGGTTCAGAACTTTGACTTGCTCCTTCTGTCTCGTCTCACAGTAAGATTGTATTATAAAATCATGCTGTGGTCCCCTGAGCTGTTTTACCTTTAAGTAGTGAGGGGATGGCACTGCAGCTTTCCTCCTGTCCCTCCTAGGCTACTTTGTAACCCCAGCAGCAGTCAGGACAGCTGGGGAGCCCTGCAGGGACCATGGAGTCAATGTAGCATTTCCTGTTCTCACCCACTGAGCTGTAGTTATTCAGCCGTGATGCACCTGTGGACTGCCTTGCTGGCAGTGAGTACGTGTAGGTTTTTGTTCTCACTCCTTTGGACACTGTTGGATTCTTAAGCCTGAGAAACTCCTCAGGACTCTAAAGTGTAGGCGTGGCTGAGCATGGCGGCACACACTACACACTTCTAATCTCACTCAGCACAGGGAAGTAGGGCCCAGGCGGGTCTCACTGAGTTCAGAGGCTGCTTGGTTTTTGTAGTGAGCTCCAGGGTAGTCAGCCTGTCTCAGAGCAAAAACAAAACAAAAACCCAGAAAGCGTGTGGGCTGGCTAATCTCTCAGGTTAAGGAGGTTTTGCTTTAAACCCAGAAAGCGTGTGGGCTAGCTAATCTCTCAGATGAAGGAGGTTTTGCTTTAAACTTTGCAGCTCTCCAGATCCCATGTCCTTCATTACAATTGATTAAGGAAAAAGACTGTGTAA
Organism: Rattus rattus; assembly: GCF_011064425.1. Lineage (NCBI taxonomy): Eukaryota > Metazoa > Chordata > Mammalia > Rodentia > Muridae > Rattus > Rattus rattus. The sequence goes on from NC_046167.1 coordinate 78,641,657, forward strand.
GAGACAGAAATGAGGAATATTTGCCAGTTTTTCGTGTTTGTCTTTGGGAGTAAATTTGGGAGCCTGTGTTAGCATTCTAAGCTCTGCCCCACAGTTTATAGTGCCTGACACTATAAAAGGGGCTGCTTGCCCCCCACCCTCTTCTCCTACCCTCTCCCCCTCTGTCCCTTCCCTCCCCACTCCCCAGCCCCCTTCTCTCCACATGCTCATGGCTGGCCTCTCCTCTTCTGTTCCTCTTCCACACCTCACCCCCACTACCCTCTTAACTCCCCTCCCCATGCCCTGAACAAACTCTGTTCTGTACAGCTGGTTCCCTCAGGGGGAAAGGATGTCTCAGCGTAGGCCCGCTGAGGCACCCCCTTTCCTCAGACATCACCACACCTCCATAGAACATCATCCCTCCATCTCTTTAGCTCTTTATAAACACAACATTGGTGCTAAAACCCAGGATATATCCTTTCTTTATCTTTTTATAAACACTTCACCTTGGAGTACAGTGACAGACGACCTCTCTTTCCTCATGCCCTGCACTTCCTGTAAGTTTGAAGTTCATTGGAACTTTGAAACTAAGAGTGCTGGAAGGAGCTCAGGGGCAGGGAAAAGATAGATGGGCTGGGATGGGGGAGGCCAATGGGGCAGAGGGGAGGAGAGGAGCTGGGAAGAGGCATTTGGGGAGGAGTGTGGAGTGGGTAACCTTTTCTTCCATTTACCCTAGAACAGCTGTTGAGTTACTCTTTTTGATGTGTTTGGTTTCATTTGAACTATTTGAAGATAAATACTTTGTAAATTAAGGCAGTTGAGTAATGTTGCAGTAGTTTTTGGTGGGAATTGCTTAGCATATATGACTTTACCTGTTTCCCTATAATTTTATGCATGTAGGAATATATAATGTTATACAACCTATGACTTTGATATGGGAATACAATAGAGTAATTTTATAAGAGATGTCAAGGTTAGGGTGGTTCTCATCCTGTGGGCCTTGGTCCCTGTGGGGGTCAAATATCAGACATCCTGCATATCAGATACTTACATTACAGTTCACAGGAGTAGCAAAATTAGAGTTTGTAGTAGCAGTGAAAACAGTTCTATGGTTGGGATCACCACAGCATGAGGAGCTGTATTAAAGAGTCAGAGTACTAACAAGGTAGACAACAACTGAGTTAGATTCTCTTTATTTTCCAAGCCACTTCTCCCTTTCAAATCATGATTCACGGCTGTCCTTAGATTCCCTTGTCCTAATCATAGTCTGACAGTCCCTGAACAGCCTCATGGTGCAGACAGGTGGCTAACTTGGTTTGGTTACTTCTGTAGCACAATTCGTTCCATTTGGGGTCTGAGTAAGTGTAGCCATGGTCAGACAGTAAGGACAATGGCTCTGAGGAGCTGGGGACTTGTCTGCTTCAGGTGTTAGTTAGGCCATGCAGGGTGTGCACCAGTGAGTACTGTGCTTTGCCAGGAAGTTAGAGGCTGTTGGTCGGTTATTTTAGTGCTGTATGGATCGGGAAAGAGCACACTTTTTACCTGTGCTTGACTGTCTTCCCCATTTAAATTTCAGAGGAATGCAGTGCAATATCTTTTAAATACTTTGTCCCTGTTTTGAAATATATGCCTGAACAGTAGTAAGAACTACTTAATGATATATTATTGAGGATTATAAAAGTTTATTGGTTCTATTAGTATATAGTGTTTGAAAGCAGTTTATCTTTTATTTTATTGATTGCATTTTATTTAACCTTTGTTTGGTTCTTGGTGAATGACACACATGCGTTTCAGTCCCACTCATCTCCCCCTCCCCCCCGCATCTGCCCTCTGCCCTTGCAACCTCCCCCAAAAGAAAGGAAATCTCACCGTGGATACCGTGGTGTGTTACACAGTAAGCCCTTTTGCCCAACAGTTTTACTTGCAGATGATTATTGCAGTGACTCATTGGTCTGGTTTGAGGCCTCTGGCTTCTGCTACTCTATCACAGGGACGCCCCTCAGATATCCTGTTGTTGCCATGTGTCACAGAGATCCTGCAGCCTTGGGTCTACAGGACTGGCCTCGTCACATGCTCCAGCAGTTCACAGAGGGGGTTGATGTGGGAGTGAGCCAGCTCCGTCCTGGAGCTGGGCCTGGGCAGCACTGAGTTGTTCAGCCCGTCAGCTCTCCTGTGCCCATGCCACCAGGGCCACCTCTCCCACTTTGCCCAGGGGAGGTGTGAGACCAGCTCTCTGCCTGCTGCAGTCAGCAAGGGGAGGAGCTGGCTCTTCAGAGCCACCAGGGCAGGTTGTACTGTGCTGCCCAGGGGAGGTGTAGGTCGGTCGCCCTCCCAAGTGCTGTGCTGGTGAGGGGCAGGGCCAGCTCACCTGCTCTCATGCCTACCCAGGCAAGGGGTGGTTTTCAAAGGATTTACTCAAGCATCATGAATCAGTTCCTGCCATGTCAGATGACACTAAGCATATGTGAAATTAGTCGCTTTCGGTATTAACCATTGACATGCATGACAACTAGATGTGTCTGCATCCTGAGCACCATGTGCTTCAGCCCAGATGTGTAAGTCTGCTCATTCAGTTGCTGGGTGGAGGTCAAGTGAATGTCATTTCTAGGCAGCATGTGAAAGGTGAAGTTTGCAGGGCAGAGAGGATTGAGCTCAGGCCCTCATACCTGCAGAGCAGGCATTCTGTTGTCCAACTGCCTCTCAGCCTTGCTCTATCTACCCATCCATCCGTCTGTCCATCCATCCATCCATCCACCCATCCATCCATCCACCCATCCATTTATCTTTCTATCCATCTAACGTGTCTGAGTGTTTTACCTGAATGTATGTGTGTGCACCATATCCAACCTGGAGCCCATGGAGATCAGAAAAAGGTCTTAGGTTTCTGATGCAGCTTATGAAATAAATGTGATCTTATTTTTATTGTATTTTAATACTGCCAGATAACAGATTAAATTAATTTGTTTTAAACAGGACTATGAATTAATCTCTAAAGAACCCAAACCTTTTGTGTTTGAGGGGAAAGTTCGGGGCCCGATTGTAGTTCCCACAGCTGGAGAGGAAGTGCCTGGGAATTCAGGTAATGTAAGGAAAGGAGCTGCAGTGAAGGAGAAAGCGAGTCCTAAAGGAGAGGAAGTCAAGGAAGATGGCAAGGGCCATGACAAAACACCGCCGTGGCAGCTGGGTGGCCAGAACAGAGTGGCCACTTCAGCCCACAGCTTCAACAACGATCTTGTGAAGGCCTTAGACCGAATCACACTACAGAATATCCCTTCACAAGTAGCCTCGGGCTTGACTGCAGGAATGAAGAAGGACTATGGTCTCCCTCTCACTGTCCTCTCATGCACGAAAGCGTGTCCTCATGTGGCTAAGTGTACAAGTACCCTTTTTGAAGGGCGGACAGTACATCTTGGTAAGCTGTGTTGTACTGGAGTTGAAGCTGAAGATGATGAAGATTTTGAGTCCCACTCATCAGCAGAGCAGGTCTCCTCTGTTGAAGCCTCTGATGGACCACCAACACTGCATGACCCAGACCTCTACATCGAGATTGTGAAAAATACAAAGTCTGTTCCCGAGTACTCAGAGGTGGCCTATCCTGATTATTTTGGACACATTCCACCTCCCTTCAAAGAGCCTATTTTAGAAAGGCCCTATGGTGTACAAAGGTGAGTCAGTCACAGACTTCCTCCTCCTCCCAAGAAGGACCATCGTCTAAGTATAAAGGGATACTGCAGATTCTCTCTGTTCATGTGTTAGGATGCTTTGTGTTGCTTTGAGACTGTCCATGTTGTGTCTGGAAAATGCTGTGTGATTACCGTACTTTGGGCTTGTTATATGTATAGCAAGAAAAGGAAAAGAGGGGTTGGGGATTTAGCTCAGTGGTAGAGCGCTTGCCTAGGAAGCGCAAGGCCCTGGGTTCGATCCCCAGTTCCGAAAAAAAAACCAAAAAAGAAAAGGAAAAGAACATAGAGCAAATAGCAGATAACAGGCATCAGATCAGGCGTTTACAATACCCAATGGCAACGTCCAGAGAAGCCCTGTGGAAGCAGTGAGCCATAGGACCAGGTTAGAGCCTCGGCAGTGTCCTCCTCTGTCACCTTGGGCATTCTGCATCTTGGGACAACCAGCTGTGACCTGATGGAAATGTTCCCGTAGCCGCTTGTCAAGGGCGCTGAGTTTACTGCCCTTGGGCTCTTTGCCAAACTCCTTTTCCTTGCCCCAGGACAGGGATCTCTGAGGGCACTGGAGAGAAACCTGCTTGAGCCTGAGGCAAGGGGCTACTTAGCCTCTTCCTCTGTTGGCCCTCAGCAAGCGCAGCACACACAGGGTCTCTGATGTAGCTGCAGCTTTACTTCATTGACCCCGATGCAGTGTGGAGACCTAGTGCGGAGTGCCTAAAGACAGGAAGGATTGTTGGATGATGTTTGAGCATATATGTTTTGACTTGGTTAGATATGGTTTTAAAATGGGATATAAGCGAAGCATAGGATCTGTTACTTTGTTTGAAGATTTAGCTTGAAATGCGGAGTGAGAATCTGGTATTTGTAACAGCACTTAAGTGAGGTGATAGTTAGTGCCAAAGATAGACAGAGACTGTTGGTGTACCAGTCAGTGTGCATGGAGTGTGCACTAAGTGAGGTGATAGTTAGTGCCAAAGATAGACAGAGACTGTTGGTGCACCAGTCAGTGTGCACTGAGCACAGCGCAGGCCTGTACAAGTCTGTGCCTGAGCTGCCTTTGGTGACTTTTTCGTGACTTTACTTTTGTTTTATGTGCATTGGTGTTTCCTCTGCATGTATGTCTGTGTGAGGACATCAGATCCTTTGGAACTAGAGTTACAGACAGTTATTCGCTGCTATGTGGTGCTGGGAATCGAACCTAGGTCCTCTGAAAGAACACCCAGCCAGCTCTCTGGCCCCTTTTGTTGACTCTTTAACAATGATTCCCATCAGTTTTGACACACTCTCGTTACAAGTACACTTTGTACTGAGAGGAGACCTTGCCATTGGCCTCTGTGCATCTGAGAGTGCAAGCATCTTCAAGCCACAGCTGTGCGTCTGCCGTAGCATCTGGACCACTTAATGCGTCCCTGGACAACTTAGTGGCTTTTCTCAGCAGCAACAGAACTGTGCACAGAACTCCTATGGCTTTCAGAGCCCAAAATAGACACTGCCCTTCTTATTTATAGGAAATGTTTGTTGACCCTGATAGTTAGGTGGTCTTAATTGAGACTTTAAAGTTTCACATCATGTCAGAAAATACCAAATGTGGGTAGCTAACAGTTGTTTCTGAAGTTCCAAGAAATGCTTGTTTCTTGAAACGCATTGAGGACATTGACTTTAGTTTCTCATGTTGGCTGCCATGTCTCTTTTAACCTGTTTTGATTGAGTGATGGATGTTTTGTGATTAATTGGTCAGTGTCATTCCCTGTTTGAATCTAGGAACGTGACGAATGAAAGGGGTCAAGTCAGGGAGGATTTACTGTCCTGTCACTTTGAGGAAAAGGGCACAGCCCTTTCCTTTGCAACACCTTAGTAATCTGGGCACGATGGTGTGCACAGCAGGGCCTAGCTACCCCGGAGGCTGAACCATTCTGGCCTGGGAGCATAGTGAGACCCATGCTTAAGAACCTTATCCTGTTATCCTGCCGAGTTAGTGTTGTTTAGAGTTCTGTTGTATGGTTGTCTTTATCCTAATCTTTTTAAAAACAAAGTTCAGTATAGAATAAATCAATTCAGGGGGTTGGGGATTTGGCTCAGTGGTAGAGCGCTTGCCTAACAAGCTCAAGGCCCTGGGTTCGGTCCCCAGCTCCGAGAAAAAAAAAAGAATAAATCAATTCTGTTAAAGACTCTGATGCAATTGCTCAAGAGTCAGATGTGCTGGCCGCTCATGTCTTTCATCCCAGCTCTCAAGAGACAGAGGCAGGGGGACCTCTGTGAGTTCTAGGACAGTCTAGTCTACAGAATGAGTTCCAGGAAAGTCTGTCATGAAAAAATAAAAAAAGCAAAGCAGGAAGACTGCTGTTCATGTTTTCTCAGTGTAGATGATGAGGTCACATAAACTCACATTGGCAGGTGTCTTAGGGTTTTCACTGCTGTAACAAAACATCGTGACCAGGAAGCAGCCCGGGGAGGAAAGGGTTTATTCAGCTCACACCTCCAGGTCACTGTTCATCACCACGGGAAGTCAGGACAGGGACTCACACTGGGCAGGAATGTGGGGGCTGGAGCTGATGCAGAGGCCATGGAGGAGCGCTTGCTCAGCCTGCTTTCTCACAGCACCGAGGCCCACCAGCCCAGGGCAAGCACAGCTCACAGTGGGCTGGGCCCTCTCCCCTTGATCACTAATTGAGAAAATGCCTAGACATCAGGATCTCATGGAGGCATTTCCTCGACGGAGGGCTCTTCCTTTCTGTGACTCTAGCTTGCGCCAAGTTGACGGGGAAAACCAGCCAGTACGGATTCAGCTCATTTTATCAGCAAAGGAACAGACAGGCATGAGCACTCCTCATGCAGACTTCTTCCCTTTTTCCTGTGAGGCTTTACGGGCCTCCCAGGCTGTTCCTGGGGCAACCGTGTGGCAGAGGGGGCAGAAGGCAGGAGGCCAGGCCCAGCTGAGGCCCTTGCTGCTGCCAGCTTTAGAGAGCAGGGACACCATTGCCTTCAGCCGGGTGCTCTCTGATGACACCCCCACCCCCGCCCCCACCCCCACTCCCGCCCCGCCCCCGCCCCGCCCCCGCCATTCTCCCCAGACTCCTACTCAGATGGTCCTGGTTAAACCAAACCAGACCTTAATTGTTGAAACTGTGTGATGGCAGATACTGTCCACCTGACAGGGTCTGGGATCTCTTGGCAGGTGAGGAGATAGTTTAATGGCCAAAGCACTTGCTTTGGAAATTTGAGAACTGGAGTTGAGATCCCTGGCACAAACAGAAAAGCTGGGTTGGGTGGTGGCTGGCTTGTACTCAATACTCGGGAGGAAGAGACCAGAGAACCTAGAGCAAGCTGGCTAGCTGGACTAGGCCTATTACTGAACTTTGGTTCCCTGAGAGACCCCTGCCTCAGTGAGTAAGGTGGGAGGGCATGGAGGAAGGTTCCCGGCTGTCAGCTTTGGGACTCTTCCCAGATTCAGATCCATGGGCAGGGGCATTTGCATGCACACCTCTCCAGCCACACCACCTCCTCCCCCCAGTAGAATCACCTAGGAGATAACTGCTCAGGAGGGATTAGGTAGATTTGGTTAGCCTCTGGGCTTGCCTGTGAGGGATGATGTCCTGGGCTGAGTGAAAGGGCAGAGCTGATGCTGCCTGTCCCAACCGCAGGTGCAGTGCCCACCACCTCCCCTTCCTGCCGCCATGCTCTTCCTGTCAGGGTGCCATAGCCCTGAACCTCACTAAGCCACACTCAGCCCATCCTTCTTTCCTTAAGCTGTTTCACTCCCACAAGAGAAAGAGTGACCAGCCAACACACTGCCCCCTTCCTTTACAGACTGTTTTGCATGCGCTGGGTTATTTTTGTATAGAATAAAGTGAAAAGTATATTGTGTTTAGGGGGTATATAAAGAAAATTTTACCTTCCACTTTTCTCATGATGTGTTAGTGTATCTTTTATGTTTAACTGTCAGACCTTCTAATACTTTGTTAATAATGCCAAGGTCTTTCTTCATTTAGGATGAGTTCTTTGCATACATAGAATTTAAGGTTGTATTGTTGTTACAGCTTTCTGTCATCGACAGATGTCTGTGGTCAACAACAGATATGGAGAAAAGGCTCATCCTTGTGTGTTTTCAGAGGTCTGAGTCTGCAGCTAATTGGCTGTGCTGTGGGGCCCATGAGAAGGCAGAACAGAGCGGTAGGGAGTTTGGGTAGAGCAAAGCCGTTGGCCTCCTGGTGCCAGGGGACAGGAGCTGAAAGGGGGCAGAGGGAAGGAGTGCAGCTCCGAGGATCCTCTTTAGATGTCCCCAGTGACCTGGCTTCCTTCCTGTAGGCCTTACCTCCCAGCGGTCCTCCAGCCTCTGCGTGGCTGCACAGAGACTATGACGTTGTTAACATTCTTCAGGTGTAGAAGAGCAACTTCACGTAGTTTCAGATTTTCTCAGCTAAGAGTCTTGAAGTTTGGGGTTCAGTATATTTCTGACATTTTATTGCAACCATTTTGGCAAGCTTCTTCATGCTGCTCTTCATAGATTTGTAACCGTAGTTCTACTCTCTACTGTTTGAAGTCACATCAGCACATGCTGTGGAGCTCATTATAGGCACTGGAGAGATGGGTCAGTGGTTAGAGCATATGCTCTTGCAAAGGCTCCAACCTCAGTTCCCAGCACCTGTATCTGGGGGTTTACAAGCACCTGTCACACACACACACACACACACACACACACACACACACACACACACACACACACACACAGAGAGAGAGAGAGAGAGGACAAGGCTGTCTGAGAGAGAGAGAGAGAGAGAGAGAGAGAGAGAGAGAGAGAGAGAGAGAGAGAGATTTGAGAGGTAGCATTCCATTAATGCCATCAGGACTTGGTGGCCAGTTGGCTGTGATTGGCATCTGCCCTGACGTCTGAGTTCTGCCCCAGCTGTACCTGGTATTTCCCAGCTCTCCAACCTCCCCTCTTCCCAACACAGGAAGGAGATTCTGCAGAACATTCAGGCCAACTGCCAGTTGGATTCTTGGGGTAAATTTCTAAGTAGGTAGGATTTGAAATCTTGTTGTAACGCTCTGGTTTTATCCGACCTCCAACAGTGTGGCGAGTATGCACACAGGATGGCTTGCCTGATGGTCTGACTGCTCTCTGAAGAGAAAGGCCTAATAGACACTCTAAGCTGGCTTCCCTCTGCTCTTCACAAGGTTTCGCTGTGGCTGTCCTTCCTGTGCTCAGTCTAAAGCTCGAGTCTCGATATGCTGATTTTGATTTGGGTTATGTTGTGCTAATTTTTTGTATACAAGTAAGGGAATGAGTATTTTTATTTTACACTCTTATTATTTTATCCCTTTCCATGCCAGACCTAAACTCGGGAGAAAATTGTGCCTTGGTATCAGAGGCAGGTAGTAGTGAATTTCGTTAAGTTTGTCTTTTATGATTTCAGGACAAAAATTGCCCAAGATATCGAGAGGCTGATACACCAGAATGATATCATTGACCGGGTGGTGTATGACTTAGATAACCCTAAGTGAGTCTGATTTCTAAACCTTTTTATTCATACGTCTGTGTTTACTAGTGTTATTTCTAAAGGATAAAGTAGTTCTCTATGATATCTTCCCATCCTTACTGTTGTGTTCGGATACTTTACAGGCAGGGTGTGATCGTCATAAATCGTGTTTATTTAAAGATATCTAGGCGTTTGGTTGTGGGTGATTTAAAGGTTGTAAGCTGGTACTGTGGTTTCGGAAGAGTGGACCTACCTCCTGAACAGTGTGGGTTTCACAAGGAAGGCTGGCCTCAGCTGGCCTTGGCTGGCCTTGGCTGCCCTTCGCCGTCCCAGTGCCTTCTGAGCCACTGCAGTTCCCCCGCCTTTCACCTGCCAGGCCCCTGGCTACTTTGCCTAGCACTGGTAGCATGTGTGAGGAACACAACTTAAAACTATTCAGTAAGAAGTTCTGTCAGCTTTCCATGGGCCTCTCTCCCCTCACTACATTAGTACTTTCCCTGTCATGATGGGAGGAACAAACTTTTAAACTGTTGTAGATATCCGAGTAAAAGCTCTGTCAGAGTGAGTTAAAATAGTCTTTGTTGTTGTTTGTGGCAGGCTCTCCCACTGTGCCTTAGGCTGACATGGAACTCACTGTGTAGCTCAGGATGAGCTTCAACTTAATTAACATTGGTCCTCCTGGTTCTGGAGGCCTGTGTCACCGTCACTGACTGCAAAGTATGCTAACACAAGGGAAGAAGATATCTTATTTAACATGTACTTACTCCATTGTTCATGCTTCCGTGTTAGAGGTGGAAAAATAAATCCCAGAACTTCCAGTGTGGGCAGATCCAACTTGTTCCTGACCGATGTGACCAGGGGCAGAATCCTCAGAAGAGCAGGGGTCTTCCTTACGGGAGGGCTGGGCAGACAAGGATGGGGCCTGGCATGTGGGTGCTCAGCACAGTGGTAGGGAGAGCTCCTACCTTCCATGGCAGCAAGAGCAGCCTGGCTTGTCAGCATCACAGCTGCTTACCGCAGTTTGGAAAACACACTGCTTCCTGCGAAGGTGAGGACCAGCATTTTAGAGGGCGAAGTCCTTACTGAGGTTGTACGTGTAGGAACAAGTCTTTTGTAATTTCAATTTGAGTATAAATGTAAGTCATTTTTTCTTTGTTGTGAAAGAAAGGAGAGAAACATTGTATGGGTTTGATCTGTCCTAGTTGTAGTCTTTGCTTATCTGTTTAAGTGTAATATTTTTAATATGTTTATTTTAAAATATTTATTTAGCAATACCACTCCAGAAGAAGGAGATATTTTGAAGTTTAACTCAAAATTTGAATCTGGGAATCTGCGCAAAGTAATTCAAATTAGAAAGTAAGCCATTTAAGTGTTCTCATTTTGTGTGCACACAGACTCTCTGGACTTGCTGTCAGCTGTCTCTGTCTTGTGTTTCAGAAGCGAGTATGACCTCATTCTGAACTCTGACATAAACAGTAACCATTACCATCAGTGGTTCTACTTTGAAGTCAGTGGGATGCGGCCGGGTGTGGCATACAGGTTCAACATCATCAACTGTGAGAAGTCCAACAGCCAGTTTAACTACGGTGAGACACTTCCCCTTCCGGGTGAGGGGGCACCCAGGCACGCTTCCTGGAGGACCAGAGTCTAGTGTGGGGCATCGCCTTAGATACTCAGTGTCTCTGTGTTTCACACCTCAGCCGTTTCCTACACAGTGTGTGAAAAGCTTACGCTCTGCTGGGATGACAGAAGGAACTGCATGGTGCTGCATGCTGTCATTTCCTGTCACTTCCTGTCATTCCAGGCCTACCTAAGGAAGCAGATGTGGGGTGGGCTGTGTGTTGGCAGTTTAGGCTGGGGCTGAAGCCTCCTGACAGCTCAGCCCATCACACTGTGGCTTCTGTCCTCAGCTCCACACAAGAGAAAACAGGAAGAGCATGTTTTATGTATGAGTGAGCGCTCTGTCTGCAATTACACCTGCACACCAGAAGAGGGCATCAGATCCTTTTACAGAAGGTCACGAGCCACCATGTGGATGCTAGGAATTGAACTGGGGAAGAGCAGCCCGTGTTCTTAACTACTGAGCTAGCTCTCCAGCCCCACGAAAAGTATTTTTACCTTGGTGCATAGGAAGCTATGTGTCCACCTCCCTGTGCCCAGCTCCCCACACTGTCCCCACCATTGGTATCGTGCTAACATTCGTGCTAACATTGATAAGGTGCAGCATGGCAGGTCTTCCTTCATTTCTGAGTCCTGTGCAGACGGGTGTGAATTCTGCACTGCGGGATGGAATTTTGTAGTGAAACCATTTGTGCTTAGTGAGTGTCTTTTGAGGCCTGCTGAGGTGCTCTGTCACCTGTCAGTGAGTTACTGGTCTGTCTGTCTGTCTGTCTGTCTGTCTGTCTGTTTCTGCCGGGTCTGTGGAGAGCCTCAGTCTGGTTGCTTCTCACCCACACCAGGCTCAGGGCCTTGATTACCTTTATCTCCCGAGTGCCTGCCCTGTGGCGGATCTGCGCTTGCTCTTGGTCAGTGTCTGTTTCTCACAGAGTAAATCCTTACTGTAGTTTATGGACAGTGTTGAGGAATCAGCATGTTGTGTATTGGCTTCCCCTGGTGATACTCTCTGAGAGAATTCTCTTTTTCCTTTTTTAGATAAAACTCTAGCGTTCTGGAAGGAGAAATCTGAAGTGTGGGGTGCCATTTAAGGCTGCTCTGTTCAGTACCTCAAGTACACATCTAAGGGTCATCTGCTGGGCATCTGGTCTGTAGCCATGGGCTGTGTCTAGGGTTGATAATTACATAAACTTGACATTTGCATTTAAAAATCAAAATGTCAAATTTCAAATCTAGTAATAGCCAAGTTTTTATTATATGGTAAAACATACATACCAACACCCCTTTGTTATAGATGGAGGAGAAATACATTACAAAATGATACTGGTCTCAACCATTTGAGCAAAGTTTGAAAAGCTTGTAACAGTAGGCAAGAGGTGCTGCATGGCAGGCTTCAAGTTATTTCCCTAAGCTGTGCGGAGTGCGTGTGCGTGCGTGCGTGCGTGTCTGAGAAGCAGAGCTCTGGAGGGTTGAAGAGGTGCTGACAGTTGTTATTTGTGTGGTGGGAAATGGAACACTCTAGAATTACTCATGTGTGTGAGATAAAAGCTTTGCCATTTATCTAGTGGAGTAATAGGCGGATCATGCAGTGGAGTCTGGCATGGCTAGAAATACTTTCTTTTTTTAGAGATTTGATATCTTTTCTCTAATTTTCAAGTAATCTTTTAAAGACACACACACACACACACACACACACACATATGAATGATGTAGACCTCAGACTCGCAATGTCATCAAATATTTATATTTTGACTAAAATGTCAGTAGTTACATTGTTTGGTATGACTGGTGATAAAAAAAAGTTCTTTTTAAAGGAACATTTGACTTTATGCACATGTCTGCTTGTCTGTATATGCATTTGTCTGTATGTGGGGCCCACGGAGGCCAAATGCACTAGACTTACAGGAGGCTGTGAACTGCCATCTGTGTTCTGGGAATCAAACCCGGGTCCTCTGGAAGGGTAGTAAGAAGTACTGTTAACCACTGAGCCATCTCTCCAGCCCACAAAGTATTCTTGATGTAGTCTGTTTGAAACACTTCATTCTTGGTGATTTTAGTGCGTAAACAATTGTTGGATGTGACTTTATCTATCCAAGTAAGCAGGTTGGGTCCTGCTTAGCTTCTGAGACCAGTTGGGGGTGGGTAGGGTCACAGCAGTATGTATGGCCATCAACTGATTGTGACCTCTCTGAGGAGAGAGCAGCCTTATTATGTCTTTGAAATTTTATCTTAATTGAGACATGTTTGAAGTATTATCAGGATAAATAAAAATACCTATTGTGTTCCTTACTTAACCTCTAGTGTTTCTAGAGTAGAAAAGAGCAGTAAAGAAAACTGGTTTCATTTGTATCGTGGGTGTCCTTTAAGAATAAAAGACAAAGACACGTTTATCTGTGTGCAGCAGTGTAATCTCTAAATGGTGCTGTAAGGTAGAATTTCACTAACCTTTAGTCTTGTAAAATAGTGCCCTTGACACTACACTTTGCTGAGCAGTTAAAACTTTAAATTAGAATTGTTCCTCTTGAGCAGTGCTCATCTGCTTTAAAAAGCCCTCCCCCAATGGAGACAAAATAGTTTCTGCAAATTCTGTAAGGAAACTGACGTGGCCGCCGGCCCTCTGACGGTGGCTGTGTTTCTAAAACTCCACTTGGAGTTCTCCTCTGGAGGCTCCTGTGTGTGTTTCACAGTTCAGGACTCACAGTGGTGTCCAGAAGGAAGTCAGACTGAGGCTGCCTGCCAGGAATGGACACTTAACACACTTAACACAGCCCGGTACCAGCCTTCCTACAGTGCTGACTTTCTGACACAAAATTGCACCTCACTTAAAAATAAGGCCAAGAACCGTGCTGTGTTTTAATTAGAAATTGCGTTGCTGGTATTTTCTCTGGGCTTTAACTGTTCCTCTGAAATACTTTTAATGTGCTTTATCCAAACCTTCGTCGTCACACATCAATGGCCACAGTTTCTCTGCACTTTAGGTATCCTGACATTTTAATCATTTTATATGTCTCTATTTGATGTAAAATACCTATTTCTCATAAACCGAGGCTTAACTATACATTAGCATTTGTTTGGAGAATATTAATTTTAGTATTATAGTTTATAATGTTCTACCATATTTTCAAAAAACAATTTAAAGTCTTAGGTTTGTTTCTCTGACAAGTTTATTACTTTTGTGGGGTGAGTCTCAACATAGCCCTAGCCCGCCTCGCGGTGACCTCAGCTCCTGCTCTTCCCACCTCCACCTCTGAAGTGATGGGGTCAAGGAGGGAGGGCGAGCACTGTCACCTCATTTCTATTTGATTGTAAAAGAATTTAGGAGTTTTTTTTTTTTTTTAAAGAAAACATGATCTTGCGTAAGGTAAATATCAGTAGTGTTTCCATTAATATAAAAATAAGATATGCTGTTCAGTGTATCTTCTGAGTGCTGTTCAGTTTTGGATAGTATTGATCGTTCACTTTCACTTTCTCATTTGTGAGTGACATTTAGATTTTCATTGGTAGCAGAAACTGAAACTGTAGTACTTTTCTTGTTTCCATGCTTGGGCTCCCTCCTCCCTCCTCCCTCCTCCCTTTCCCCCAGCCCTCCCCCAGCCCCAGCTCCTCCCCTCCTCAACCCTCCCCCAGCTCCTCCCCTCCTCAACCCTCCCTCAGCCCCTCCCCAGCCTCTCCCCAACCCTCCCAGCCCCTCCCCTCCTTCTACTTCTACTACTTCCAGTGGTCTTTTCTTCTTTTTATTTATTTAAAATATTTGATTTTTATATTAAAAAAACCCCACAGCTTCTGGTTTATTCATTTTCTTTAGAAGTTTTCTTTAATTTTGACCTTTACCTCCCTGCAAATTAGTACTTTTCTTTACTTCTTTAATTTGCTTTTTTTTGTAGATGATCAAAGCATTTTAAATTTCTTTTTTATTACAACTTAATTCTATATTCCTCCAAGATTTTAATATTTCTGTTTTTAATCTCGCTATCTTTATTTGACTATGAAACTACAAAACAGGTTTGCTACATTTTTTTCCTGGCTTAATTATTTTGGTTAAAACCTTTGTTACTTTCAAAGTTTAATTAATTTTGCTTACAGACATGTAGACTTTATTATTTGCAACAATTTTGGATTTGGAGTAACTTTGAAATATATCTGTTTTGTTTTAATAGGTAATTAGAAATAAGCTGTATTGTCTGTAGGTAACAGTTAATACCCACTGACTTAATGGAGATCCCTCTCCATTAAGAACCAACCAACAAATGGTTGTGTCTGATTGAGTTTCAGTTTGGTTTTCTTGTGATGTTAAAACCTGTCAGTTCCAGTTGGGTATAACTTGGCATATAGACAGCTGTAGCTCTCTGTTCCCAGTGTGTCTTACCGAGCTGCAGTTAGTCTCTACTGTATTTGCCTTCAGTTTTGTCCGTGTATTTGTAAGTTGTAATTAGCTCTGTACATGGTTGGCCCAGGGGACACTGAGTGACGGCACATGGGAATGGCCTTGGTAGGTAGAGGTCTTCCTTCGCAGGACTCACCGAGACGGGCAGGACAAGCATTGTTTTCACTTCTTCGTTGCCACCCCTTCCCTGCCTTGAGACTTTTTTAGTGGATTCTATTAAGTAGTTCTCACAGATGACCCTAAAGCAGTTTGAATGTATTTCTGAGATAGCGGTGCTGTCTGTATATTGCTAGATTTGAACATTTGTGTTACTATCTCCACACCCTCTTTATCCCTGTGCCTTGAAATGGACTTTCGTAGATTGCCACCAGGTGGCAGTTTCGCATTTACTCATAATTTGAGTTTCAAGCTTCTGTTTCATTCTCTTCTTGTATGTCTCTGGGGTTCCAGGGGGTTTTAACTCCTCCTTATGTGAACCAACTGTGACATCCTGCTTGTAACATGAAGTGAGCATGCACAGCACACTTGTAACTTTGTGTGTGTGTGTGTGCGTGTGTGTGTGCATGCTGTGAAGTGAGCTGTGGTCAGAGGACAGCATCTTCCCTTGCCTTTCATCTGGAGTCAGGATCTCTTGTTACCACTGCGCACAGCAGGCTACTTCCCTTAAGAGCTCCCAGCCATCCTCCTGACTCCCATGCTGGTAGGAATGTGCTGGGATTACAAACAGGCTTCTGCATCTGGCTTTTCTGAGGGTTCTGGGCATCAAAGCTCAGGTCCTCCAGCTTGTTAGGCAAAAATTGTCACGTGCTGAGCAATATTCCACAACTACCAACTCTGTGTAGAAGTTTTATGTTGAAATCAGTTGAAGTGTAAGGAAATGTCACATACTTTGTCAAGATGCTGACATCTGCAGTGGTGTCCTGGCACTGTGGATCTCCTGGTATCTATTTTCTACAAACCATGGCTTTCCTGGCTGTCACTGTAGCATGACAGTTGGGATCAGGAAACTATCATTGGCACATGAAGTACCTTCTAGCCTCGGACCCCACTTAAGGTAGACTTTCTTCTTTTAGATCCATGGAATGGTTTAACTCCAAGCCACGTTTTCAGCCTTTCGGTTCTTTCATATATTCAACTGACGGCATTCTGCCAACACTGCTTATTCTCCTTGTTTCCTGGAGTCTGTTCTTTATGCCGCGTGCTGGCCTCGCTCTGTCTTAACTGTTAGACATCACGGTGTTTCCACTGTGAAGTGCAGCTCTCACAGGAAAGAGACGGGTCAGTGAGGGAAGGTACGGGCTGGGCAAACCTCACCAAGGCCTGTCTGGGAGAACCAGCTCCTGAGGCTGTCTTCAGGCCTTAAGACCACATGCGTGCTTGCACGCACATGTGCACACGTAAACACATGTTTTTTGTTCCTTTGGTGTAGTTTGGCCTGACTTCTACTGTGACTTCATTGTCTCCTTTCGGCTCCCGTGCCCGTGCCGCAGCGCCGAGAGTCTGGGTAGTGTCTGGTTTGGTGGTGTTTGTTGGGTGTACTCCTCATCTGTTGGTACGGTTATGTGGAAAGACCGGTTCCCCTCTCTAGTTTAAACTGTTTGTCCTCGTCCACTGATGTCCCCTTTAGTGTTGTGCCTAGAGTTAGGCGGTGGTGGAGCCAGAGACCCCCTTCCCTCCTTCACGTTTGTAGTTACTGCCGATCCTGCCTGTGACAGAGACCCCCTCCTTCACGTTTGTAGTTACCACCAATCCTGCCTGTGACAGAGACCCCCTCCTTCACGTTTGTAGTTACCACCGATCCTGCCTGTGACAGAGACCCCCTTCCCTCCTTCACGTTTGTAGTTACCGCCGATCCTGCCTGTGACAGAGACCCCTTCCTCCTTCACGCTTTGTAGTTACACCCGATCCTGCCTGTGACAGAGACCCCTTCCTCCTTCACGTTTGTAGAAGCGCCCGATCCTGCCTGTGACAGAGACCCCCTTCCCTCCTTCACGTTTGTAGTTACCGCCGATCCTGCCTGTGACAGAGACCCCCTTCCCTCCTTCACGTTTGTAGTTACCGCCGATCCTGCCTGTGACAGAGACCCCTTCCCTCCTTCACGTTTGTGGTTACCGCCGATCCTGCCTGTGACAGAGACCCCTTCCCCTCCTTCACGAGACCCCTTTCCTTCACGCTTGTAGTTACCACTGATCCTGCCTGTGACAGAGACCCCCTCCTTCACGTTTGTAGTTACCACCAATCCTGCCTGTGACAGAGCCCCCCTTCCCTCCTTCACGTTTGTAGTTACCACCAATCCTGCCTGTGACAGAGACCCCCTTCCCTCCTTCACGTTTGTAGTTACCACCGATCCAGCCTGTGACAGAGACCCCCTCCTCCTCTCGTTTGTAGTTACCACCAATCCTGCCTGTGACAGAGACCCCCTCCTTCACGTTTGTAGTTACCACCGATCCTGCCTGTGACAGAGACCCCCTTCCCTCCTTCACGTTTGTAGTTACCACCAATCCTGCCTGTGACAGAGACCCCTCCTGCCTCCTGCCTGTGACAGAGACCCCCTTCCCTCCTTCACGTTTGTAGTTACCACCAATCCTGCCTGTGACAGAGACCCCCTCCTTCACGTTTGTAGTTACCACCAATCCTGCCTGTGACAGAGACCCCCTTCCCTCCTTCACGTTTGTAGTTACCACCAATCCTGCCTGTGACAGAGACCCCCTTCCCTCCTGTGACAGAGACCCCCTTCCCTCCTTCACGTTTGTAGTTACCGCCGATCCTGCCTGTGACAGAGACCCCCTCCTTCACGTTTGTAGTTACTGCCCGTGAGGTTTCATTGAGGGCCAGCGCCATTGGTTGTCTCCGTGTTAGTTTTGCTCAGTATCAGTTACTCAGAGCCAGCCTTTCTGCATCATGGTGGATAGATTATGACTTATGGGTTTGTTACTTCCTTAGATTGATTCTTGGTGTTGCAGCCTATTTTCCCAAATATATTCAGTCAGAACTCTTAGTATTGCCATCTTCTTTTCAGAATTGATACCATGCTTAAACAGTAATATTAGAATGCAGTGTTTAAAACAGCAGAGCATTTTAGATAGGCATAAAGTGCCCCTTGCCCTCAGCCTGAGCCTTCCAGTACTCAGCTGTTATGGTAAGTCTTTCTGTGTCTGTAGGAGGGGAAACTTGAGGTTTAAATGGCTCAGTGCAGGTCAGGGATACAGATGTGACTTAAGCATGCAGTGACACCGCAGTGACACCGCTGAGCTTTTAGGTACCGAGAGGCTCCTTTCCTTTGGAGGGAAATGACAGTGCTGTGGGCAGGTGACTGTCACTGGTGCTCCCTTGTACAGGTCTTGGTGTTTCCGGCACAGTGCACGCCCAGTGTTCCCTTACTGAAAAGCTAGCCATGTGGACGGCGTGTAGCACTGTCAGAGGCCATGTGTCTGTGCGTGGCCAAGCCGGAATTTAAGCCCTGGTTGTGGAGTGTGTGCTTGTAACCACCGGGTCACTCTGCATGTATTAGACCTGTCATCTGGAACTCTAGAGGCTTGGAGACAGCAAGATATCTGTCATTTGCCATGGCCAGTAAAAGTAATAATTCAGGAAATGTGCATCTAAGCTCTGAGAAATTCGGTTCACGTAGAGATGTCAGGATCCACAAGGTGTCCTAGCAGCATTAGAGCAGAGGATGCCAAGAAGTCAGACAGTCATGGTCTGATGCTTAGTACTCCAATAAAGCCTTGGCAAGTATCAGCTCTCTAGACCATAAGAGGATGGGGCCACACAGCAAGAAGAAAATCAGTGGGACCAGGAAAACCGCAAGGTAAAAGAGAGAAGGATTTGTTAAGTAGTGGGAAGGAGGTGGACTGGCGGGGCTGGGTGGGGCATGCACAGGGCATCGGTGCCTGGAAGAGGCTGCGTCCTAGGAAGTCAGCACAGTGCTGTGTGTCCCTCCCGGGACAGAACACCTGCCATTGGCTAATGTGGCAAAGGTAAGCTGGGTATTAAAACAGAAGAGGGTTCATCAATGTCAGAGAGACTTAATAGTTAAAAACCAGAATAGCTGAGAGACAGGAGCCATTCACAGGTTTCTGTCTGTCCTTAAAATACTGCATGCCTTTATGCAGTAAAGTTGTCATGGAGACCTATAGAATCAGCAAAAGCTCCAGTAATTTACTTTATTAAAAGACAGCTATTATGAAAAGAGTCTGGCCTAGCAAAGAGTTACAACATAAGCCAGGGTGCAAAGACTGGGAACGGTGTAGCCAAACTTGGCTTTGGACCTTTGCGGGTCCCACTTTTGAGCAATGTTTGAGGGTATGCTCCAGCACCCTGAGAAAGAAGCTTCAGACAGAAAGACTCGGGTGTGAGAGGTGACGGAGCCCAGGCAGGGGTGCAGCAAGGTGCAAGGGTGAAAACTGGGCAAGCACGCTGGAGAGTGGGCCATCCTACCAGAGTGCAGCATCAATAGCCAGGAAATGAGGCTTACACATTCAGGAAATAAAGCTGACTGTCTTCATTCGTCAGAATGGTGAAATAAAGACAAAGCTGTAAACGGAAGCGGGCTTCAAGTGTGAGGCAGACGAGCCATGTAGGCCATCGCGTTGGGCAGAGACACGAAGGGAACATTTGAGTTGGCCCTGGAAGTGTCGGGGAGCACATGCCTTGCTCTCCAGGGGCTCCACCCACAGAGTCTTAGCTAAGGGTGGCTGCTCTGCAGGGTTTACAGTCTGAGAAGCTTACCCCTTGTCATCGGGAAACTTACGAAGGAAAAAAATTCTGCATATTTTATTGTAATCTAAACTATTGGCAGAAATTAACAGATGTGGTTAAAAATCAGGTTTTGCAAATTAAAATTAATTTTTAAATATTTTTTAAAAAGAAATTTAAAACTGATGTTAGACATTATTTAGAACTGTCTGTCCAGGGGGTTGAGGATTTAGCTCAGTGGTAGAGTGCTTAAGGCCCTGGGTTCGGTCCTCAGCTCCAGAAAAAAAAAAAAAGAACTGTCTGTCCATCATGGTAGCTACCAGCCACTTGAGGCTGTTAAAATTAAAATTAAATACGTAAACATTTAAATTCTCCTGTAGAGTGAGGCGCATCACTAGTGCTTAATAAATACCTTTGTATATAATGCACTTCAGCAGAAGGCTGGCTGACTCAGACTTGGGGAGTATATCTTAACCAGCATTAGTTTGTAAACTGAAGTGGTTCTATTCTTTGAAATAAGAAAGAGCTGAAAATATCCAATGTTAGAAACTAGAGAAGGAAATAAACCAAAGGGAAGGAAGAGAATCAATGAAAACAAGTGTTGAAAATATTTAGACAAAAAATAAAGCAAAACACACACATCCAATGTTTAGACGTGTGTGTGTGTCTGTGTGTGTGTGTGTGTGTGTCTGTGTCTGTGTGTGAGAGTGTGTGTGGAAAGAGTGTGTGTGGTTTGTGTGAGTGTGTTGTTTGTGTGTTTGTGGTTTGTGTGTGTTGTTTGAGTGTGTGTGGTTTGTGGTGGTTTGTGGTTTGAGTGTGTGTGGTTTGTGTGAGTGTGTGTGGTTTGTGTGAGTGTGTGTGGTTTGTGTGAGTGTGTGTGGTTTGTGTCAGTGTGGGTGGTTTGTGTGAGTGTGTGTATGGTTTGTGTGAGTGTGTGTGGTTTGTGTGTGCACACACAGAGGCTGAAGGAGTGTGATGTTATCCTGATAGCACTCTGCTTATTCCCTTGACAGGATTCTCATTGAGTCTGGAGCAAGACTGGCACCCACGGATCCTCTCTGTACCCAGGGATCCTCTCTGTGCCCACTCAGTGCTGGGCTATAGGCACAGCCAGCTTCTTACCTGTGTGCTGGGGATTTGAACTCAGATCCTTATGCCGTGTAACAAGTGCTCTTCCTGAGCTATCTAACCAAACTCCAAAAGTAAAATTAACATTTTTTTATTGTATGTGTTTGGGTGTTTTCCCTGAATATATGCTCAGCACGTGCATGTCAGGTACTGAGGTCAGAAGAAGGATGTTGGATCTTTTGGAACTGGAGTACAGATGGTTGTGAGCTGCTGTGTGGGTGCAGGGAGTCACCTGGGCCCTCTAGACGAGCAGTGTTCCTGACTGCTGAGCCATCCATCTCTCAGCCCTCCCCAAGCAGGGAATTAAATGGCTATTTCCACTATTGAAGCTTAGAGAGCAGAGTGTGGAGGTGTGTTCCTCCCGTCTCTCTCAGCAGGTGGGGATGGAAAGTGGAGGGATCCAGAGTTCGAGGCTAGCCTGCGTTACACCATACACTGCCTTAAGAAACCAGAGCAAACAAAAAAGGTGGGAGGGGGAGGACATTTTTAATCCTGTAAAACTAAATTACACTTTTATTACACTCTTGTTATTTATTCTAGTAATTGATGGAAATACTCAAATGGATTTGTTTACTTTTATGAACCTGCTGTGATCTCTGTGTCCTTCTTAGAAGGACTAAGCTACAGAGCTGGAGAGCTGCTCAGGGATTGAGAGTGCTCCCTGCTGTAGCAGAGGACTGCTGTCCATTGGTCGGTCGTCGGCATCCCTGTCATGACTGTGACTCTGGCTCCAGGGGCGCCGTGCCTACACCTCTGCCCTACAGTTACTGCACTCAAATGCACATAAACATAATTGAAAAATAATAAATCTTAAGAAAAGAAGCAACTTAAGAATCTAGGTACAGAACTGTAGGTAATAACTAATTTACCAAGTTCTTGTAAAACAACAGCCATTCTGTAGAACTAAGGTGGCTCACAGGAAGGAGCCTCCAGCCCACAGGAAGGGACCTCCAGCTTACTGTGTACCCCTCAGTGGTGTGAGGGGAGCCATGTTTTTCTTTTGATGGTGCTGAAAGGCCCTGGGTAAAATGATCCTAACTTTTAAATGTAGTCAGAGTTGTGGTGATGGAATTAACACCATGGAATTAGCACTTACCGTGCAGGGCGGGTGGTTGAGAGGACACAGTGACTACTTGTACATACGAACACAGCAGTGTCTGCCAGGTGGGGGCTAGTCACTGTCCCTGTGCTGTACATGATAGAACCGATCTGAGAAACTCAGTCAGTACTGCATCCAGTACTGTGTGACATTATAACAGAGCAGTCTTTTGTCCCTCTCAGTACTCACCATCAGGGTCTGAGGGTCTGAATTCTTGAAATGTAATGAAAACAGAAGACAACAGTAACTTCCTGAGGGGGCCTGTGTCATTAAGAAGCACACAGTAGGAGGGCCCGTGTCTTCAGTGAGCACACAGTATGTTAACCTTTCCCAGAGGGCCAGGAGGCAGCATGGCTGCTATAGGTTGGTGTGTGTGTTAGGCAACACTCGTTTAAGGTGAGCCTCAAGCAGCATTGAAGGAGCCAGCTAGAGAGGAAAAGAAACTTATAAAATGCAAATGTATTTAATGAAATATTCCTACGCCAGGAAAATGATTCCATACTGAAGTTGGGATTTAAAATCAAGCCAGCTCTCAGGAAAAGCCATCAGTGTTTCTAAAATTACATGAGAATTTAATTCAATTCCAGTTAAAAAGTCTAGTGTATTAGGTTACGGAATAAAGTAAGATGATTTATGGTTTTTATTGTGAGGAGGAGGGAGGCGAGATGTCACCATGTACACTGTGCAGCCTGGAGCAGATATCCATGCGTCTGTCTCTCCAGTGCTGGGATTAAAGCAGCGCACCACTGTGCCTGGGCAAGTGGTGCAGTTTTACAGCTCATATGGAAAGCATATTTCTAAGAATATCCAGGAAAGTGGATTGTCTATTTAACCCAACTTTCGTTATCAGTTCTTACCATGACCAGAAAACAACTTCAGGAGGAAAGGGTTTATTCCACTCACTTCTACAGCACTGCCTGTCATCAAAGGGAGTTGGGGCAGGAACCTGGAGGCAGGAGCTGATGCAGAGGCCGTGGAGGGATGCTGCCCGCTAACCTGCTGCCCATGGCTTGCTCAGCCTGCTTTCTTACAGAACCAGGACCACCAGCCCAGGGATAGCACCACCCACAATGGCCTGGACTCTCCCCCATCAATCACTAATTAAGGAAAGTGCTACAGTTGGGTCTTAGGGAGGCATTTTTTTCAGATGCAGTTCCCTCCTCTCAGATGACTCTAGCTTGCCTCATACTGATGTAAGACTAGCCAGGACACAAGCCATGCTAACACTTCTGTAGAGAAGGAATGAAAGCCCACGTGGATCTCTGGCCTTTCCCACTGCACAAGAGACTCTAAGAAGGATTAGAACAGTGATTGCTCATTATCGTGAGTGTGCACGTGTGTGCACGTGTCTGTGTGAGTGTGCACGTGTGTGCACGTGCCTGTGTGTACTTGTGCATACCTACCCTCTCATTCGCTTCAGCCAGGGTCTGTGTGGTGGGCGGCGGCTTCGGCCTGGTTCACAAGATGGCCAGGACAAGCTTCCTCTCCTCATCTAGGAGCACAGAGATTACAGACAGGCACTGCTGTCTCCATGGGTTCTGAGGGTTAATGGAGCCCCGTGCTTGGGTGACGAGTTTTACCTTCAGGGCCATCTCCCTCCACGATTTCTTTATTACGTTTGACTGTTTTACTTTTTATGAGGAGTAAATTATCTTTAATTGATCAAACACTGTAACAATTTTTTTAACGGAAAAGAACTGGTAGCCATTCACTCTAAAGTTACTCCATTTTAGTTGAACTTTAAAAGGGGATATTGATTATAATTTAAGAAATTACTCAAACTTCTCTGATACATCCTGAAATAATAAATTGCGGTATACCTCAGTTTTCCTGAAATTTTTGTGCTTTCTAGAAGGCAGGATTCATTTTTACATCAATTCTGAAAAGAATTCTCTTTCCTTTCCTCTTCTTTCAAAGGTATGCAGCCACTTATGTATTCAGTTCAGGAAGCACTAAATGCCAGGCCGTGGTGGATCCGTATGGGTACTGACATTTGTTACTACAAGTGAGTATTCTTACAGAAGTCTGTCCACAGAGGGAGGGCTGCTTCCCGTCTGTTTCAGGGTAAGAGCGAAAGCACACTTAGTATGTATGCTGGCTAGTCAGAAGAGAAGGAGCCGCCAGTAAGAAACTGGACTGTAGGCAAGCCTGCAGATTATTTTCTTAACTAGTGATCTGATGTGGGAGGGGCCACCTGATGTGGGCGGAGCCACCTGATGTGGGCGGAGCCATGCCTGGGTTGGAGTCTATAAGAAAGCAGGCTGAGCAAGCCCTGGGACCCAGTAAGCAGCACCCTTCATGGCTTCTGTGTCAGCTCCTGTCCCCAGGTTCCTGTCCTAACTTCCTTCAGAGATGGACAGTGCTGTGGACATGTAAGCCAAATAAATGCTCTTCTCTCCTCCTTACTTTAGTGATGGTGTTTTCATTTTTATTGTCTCTTTGGAAACTCATACAGCGTATTTAGACTTTACTCAGCCCCCACCCCTGCCTCTAGCTCAGCTCCACTCCTGTCTCCCCAACCCCCAATACTTTGCCTCTTCCTCCTTTTACTCTCCCCCTGTCCCCTTTGTAAAATAACATATGGAGACTAATTTGTGCTGCCTGTGTGTGTGGGGACATCCATTGGAGGATGGTTGACCTACAAAGGGGCCACACTATTAAAGAAGCCATCACCTGTCCATAGAGTCCCCAGTTGGAGACTTGTGAACCTGGTGCCTGCAGGCAGTCTCAGCTGCTCTGAGTTCATGAGCCCGGCTGTCCTGTTGAATCCAGAATTCAGTGTTTCAGTCTGGACTGTAGACTCTTCCTCCCCTTCTTCTGAAGTGGCCTGAGCCTGTGTGGGAGGGTAGGTGCTGTATGACTTAGAAGCCTGTTGATGACTACAGCTTTACCTGTAAGGGCTTACAAGTCTTAGTCCTTGCTTCCTGTTTTACTCTAATTCTATATGTAAAATGTTTTATAATGCTTATCTCCCTCCTGCACAGTCCATTAGGAGCAGGGTGCGTGTCTCCCACCCACATGGTTGGCCGCAGTCCACCCTCATCCCCCCACCACCGGTTTTCCTCATGACCTCTGTCTGTCTTGACCTTGACAAGCTTGTGCTGGAGCCTGGGAGCTCTTGCTGGTGGCTTCTGTGCGCTTCTGTGCCCAGAAGGCTAGAAGGTGTGGTTACTACCTCAGGACTGCAAAGGTGGTTGTGTAAGTAGGTCAGACCTTCCCTTGAGAGAAGGCCCACGACTGTAGTGTGCTGCCGTCTTTTCAGAAATACTTCCCTAATGCACACATACTTTAAGGTTAATCTCCTAAAATGGAAACCGTGGAATGTGCACTTTTACCCTGAGAGCACATCACTTGCTGTGAGCTGCACCTGACAGCTTAGGCCTGTTTGACTCAGACTTCAGTTCCTTGTGGTTGCTGTTTGAACGTGAATGCAGATAGAAGTGCTCCTGTTTGAAAACCTGCGTCTACACTGACCATTTTAGTTCTTAACTTTTTGTTGGTACCATGTACCTCAATCCCACTCATCTCCCTGTTCCTTTATCTCTGCTCTCGTAACCTCTCTCTCCCAAAATAGAAATAGATTTTAAAATTTTTAGTTTTTAAAATTCATTTCTTAATGATATTTCCCATCAGGCACACAGGAGTTTGTATGTGTCTAATTTCTGTTGTGGTGTTTCTCCCTTTTGACTGCCACTTTCTGTCCTGTTAGTCTTCACTTTCCTGTAAAGTGGATTTTGATCCCTAATGCTGTCCGTACCTAGCACTGATGCCTTGTCCTTGTAGCTTTGCCAGAAGATGATGTCTAGAATTTAAACCAACCTTATAGTTGACGTTCCTTCTGGAAAAATCTAGATCTTAAACTCTGTTATTTCCTAGGAAAGAAATGGGCTTCATCTCAGGAAGGTTCCACCCTCCATGTTTGTTAGCTAAATCAGCAGCACATAAATAAGAAGCAGAGACAGGAAATAGTGTCCCGAGCTCCACTTGACAGTGCTTGTAAGGTTTGTAATGACAGCCTTGGGTCACCTGTTCTGTCCAAGAATGTCGCAGTGGCCCAGTGCTGACCTTTGCAGTGGTGGGCACAGTTTTGGAAAAAGTGCTGAGGTAATTAATATCAAAACACCCATGTTTCTCTATGTATGTCTCCATCCTTTTCACATTGCAATGTGCGTGGCCATAGCATAGTTAAGTTCTGTTCTGTGTAAAGAGTGCTATCAGGAGGTTTTGCTTTTTTGTCTGGCTGTTCAGACCTAACTGGAATTCAGTGCAACTTAGCATTCCTTCGTTGGCTATTTTTTATGTTGTATGCGTTGTGGTTGCTTCCCAGAAGTCTGATACTCAGGATTGGAGACCGTTGTGTTAGTTATAATAGAACATAGTTGTCTTCTCTCAATGTGTGTGTCTCGTTTGTTTATAGCCTGCAACTTCCATGGAACATGTATGATAGCGTATGTTGGCATATATTTTTTTACTATTTTATTGGTTTCGTATAATTCTACTTCCCTTTCAACCCTTATTCTATCCCAATCCTTCAACACCCAGCACTAGGTAGGAGAGAAAGGTTAGAGGGGGAAAGTGACATAGACCGCTCTAGGCTTCTTCCTACTGATTAGGGGCTTGAGTTCCTTGGAGGCAAGTCCAGGGTTTGTCTTCAGAATATCCAGTTTCTTGGTCTTGTTTCTCACGACCATTTGATAAAATGCAACAGAAGCAGCAGGGGGGCCACGGCCTCCTCCCAGACCCTCTTGGAGTTTTCGCATTTATAACTCTTCCCAGAGTCTCCAGAATTAAACGATCTGCAGCTGGCAAAAATCACACCCTGCCTAGTATACCAGGCAAATCACAATCATCTGCTGTGAAGCAGCCTCTTGTCCAGCACCTGGGATTCAAGCACGCACATTCCCATAACATAACTGGGTTTTAAAGAAACTGACTCTCACTACAGGCATACATACATACGTACCTCTTCAGTTAGCGCCAACGCAGAGAAGAAACAGTTTTGTATGTTTCTTAGTCCTTAGCTCTTGCCATTATCTGCCCATTCAAGATGTAGTGATGAAATTAATGAAGACTAGTTTGAATCTGTAAGCCCTGTTTTTCAAGAGTTTTTAGAGCTTTATAAATGAAATTGACAGTGTCTTTAAGTGCCTATATCAGCAATACTGAAGGACTTTTAAAAGCTGTGACAGGATGTTGTCCCAGGTGCTTGCTGCCCACGATGAACAGTTCCTGTCTCGTGGTCATTTCTGCATGTGCATCTCAGAGCTCCCTGCCTCCATGTTGACTTGTGAAAGTTCCTTAGCATTTCTTTATTTATTCATGTTGTGGGGCTGGTGGTGGGAGGCGGGTGCCACTGCTTTCGTGTGGAGGTCAAAGAACAGCTTTGGTGTTTGGTTCTTTCCTCTAGGGTGCGGTTCTGGGTATTGAATTCAGGTTGCCAGCTTTGGCAGAAGGAGCCTTTGTCCACGGCTAGTGGCCCACATGCTGAGTTTTTGAAAGTGGCTGTCAGACACCAGATTTCGTACAGAAATACTTATGTCTAAAGCATAAAGACCCCTTAAGATCATCTAACCACCCTGCCATTACCATACACCAGGAAAATTAAGAAAATCCCTTACCATAATCTACTCAGCGTTCAGATTTCCCTGGGGCAATATGAATGTTGCTTGGTGCCTGTTTTTGCCATTAGGTTTTTTGAAAGAGCACACGTTGCTTCTTTCTTTCTTTCTTTCTTTCTTTCTTTCTTTCTTTCTTTCTTTCTTTCTTTCTTTCTTTCTTTCTTTTTTTCTTTCTTTCTTTCTTTCTTTCTTTTTTTTTAAGTATAAAAGCCTGGAAAATGTGATTTACTTGTAGAAGAACTATTAGCAGAAAAGAACAAAAAGGTTTTAGAAAAAACACACCCTTGAAAGTATTCCGTGTTAAAAATGTCCGTTGGCTACTACTGACCTCCATGCTCATCACAGTCACACTTACTCTATGTTAAAGTGTTTCTTAAGTGCCTATCGGTAGGTTTCCCATTCCTCTGCTGGTTAAACTGGCTTCTCTCTCATGCAGGCGTTTTAAGCCTGTCTTTTGCTGACTGCATCTTGGCTGTTAACAGATGTGTCTTAGTGAGATGGTGCACACTGTGAGTCAGCGGTTGTGAAAGCACAGTCAGGCTTAGGTTGATTTTGGCAAGAGCACAGCATCTGTAATGCTGCAGGTTTCCCTCCTGCCACACCAGGGCGCATGAGGACCAGCAGCCTTCCTGGCAAGTTTTCTCTTTTAATCTTAACATGAATTATGGTAAAGTGCCAAGTGCTGTGGCTTGCATGATCCAGCTACCATGAATGTGGTCCTCAGCCTGTTAACTGATGGAGGGAGCTATCGTGGATGAGGTAAACGGATGCCACGAATCACCAAGGGAGAGAGTAAGAGTGAGCTTCCAGTACTCTCAGTCTAGAGAAGAGCCGTGCTGCCAGATGGTGGCCCGTTGGGTCATGTGTTTGAACTCTTGGTCCCTAGTTGGTGGACTTGTTTGGGAAGGATTAGGGGGTGTGGCCTTGTTGGAGGAAATGTGTGGCTTTGAAGTTTCAGAGCCCACTCCACCTCCAGTATGCTCTGTGTCTGCCTCATACTGGTGCACTGAGACATTAACTCTGAGCTATGACTTCAGCACCATGCTTTCCTGCCTGCCTGCCTGCCTGCCAGATGCTATGCTGCCTGCTATGATGGTTAGAGCAGGATGGAACCTGAAACTGTCAAGCCCCAAGTAAACCCGTGCTTCTGTAAATCATCTTGGTCATGGTGTCTCTTATGATGGCAATAGGGAAGTAATGGACACTGTGTCTATTGAATAAGACAGCTCAGTTAAACTAAATATCCACTGGGATCGCTTTTCCTTTCTCTCTCTGAAATTCTACTTAATAAGATTAGCACATGAAATCAGAACGTCTCTGCATGGAAAATAAGTTCTTTATGCTTTTCGATCACAGAAATCACTTCTCGAGAAGTTCCGTGGCTGCGGGTGGACAGAAGGGGAAGTCCTACTACACGATCACCTTCACCGTGGTCTTCCCGCATAAAGATGATGTGTGCTACTTTGCCTATCACTACCCATACACATACTCAACTCTGCAGGTGAGAGAGCCTGGCATAAACTTGTGATGTCCGTTTGTATTGAGTGAGTATCAGGCAACCAGTGAACTTTGCTTCTGCTTACGTGTGTTGGTAGAATGCAGGATGTACGTCAGTAGGGATGTAGTACTTGCTGGAAACGTTACAGTAGGAGATGCTGGAGTAAAAGCTCTGAGAGCCAGGGACACTCAGACACTAAAGTGCTGGCGCCACAAGAGCGGGGACCCCACTGTACAACTGTAGCACCCACAGAGCAAAGCCAGAGGTGGTCAGGGAGTCCCTGAACCCCACTGTCCCGGGGCCTTGGCTCAGGTTCACTGAGACGCCTCACCTCAGGAAAGAGAAAGAGGAGAGGTAGGGAAGCAGCTAACACGTATGTCAGCTTTGTCTTCACTTGTACTCACACGGGTGCGTGCACATGGGTGTGCTCCTATGCTTCCACAAATGAAAAAGAATGTAGAAAACACCTAGGAAGGAAAATTTACACATTGCACATATCACATGTAGAAGCTGATACTTCTTCAACTTTCTGTGAGCAAATTTTAACTGAGATTTCAGTTTGCTTAACTAAAAGCACTGTAATATAAATATAAATAAATGTAAATATTGATCTTATAGAACCAAGTAGGGAAATCTTACAACAGCAGTATTTCAGCAAAATACTGAAAACAGTATTTTGAATTATTTTGAAATTTTCTGTAGGAAAATTAATGCTTAGTCATAAGAACCAAGTTAATTCTGTACCCGAGACTCCAGCTCCTCAGAGTGTGTGTGAGAGAGCTGTGACATTGTGAATGTTTGCATTGTATAAAGCTAAGTGAACTGAAGAGAGTGAGTAGGTGGCCAGCTGTGGGAGGGACAGAAGGGTGATCAGATCTGACAGGAAGGAGACTGGGGCAGCTCGAGCAGAAGGGAGGTGTAGCCTACAGGCTAGAGAGGAAAGACCAGGCTGAGTTTCAGCCCATGACATGGTCATTAAGACTCACTGAACAATGTAAATACCATGTGCACACACACACATACACACACACACACACACACATATATACACACACACATACATATACAACGCACACACATATATATACACACACACATATACACACAAATAACAAATACACACACACACACACACACACCTAGAACTAGAAGAAATTGTTCATAATTCGTGGCTTGTAATTTTAGCTTGTGATTAATGTGATCTTAGTTATAAGTTCAAAATTTGAAGTTCTTCGAAAACCAAATGCTTTTTTCCCAGCTCAGATTGGCAGCAAAGCCTTAGCTGAATTTATATGAACTTATTTAGAATATTGATTCCACGTAGGGTAAACCTGCTGGTGTGTTGTGTAAGTAGCGGGTGCTGCCTTTCTCCCGTTGCTGACATGTTGATGGTAATATGTGTTTGGCACTGATGGTTCTAGGTAAGTTTCCAGAGTCAGATGCACTTCTGTTCTGTGGGGCTTTAGGTACATTATTTTATGCATCAACAGGGAGTTTTAAATGATCATATGCTTTGCTTTTAAATTTTTGTCAAGATGCATCTTCAAAAATTGGAATCAGCGCACAATCCTCAGCAAATCTACTTTCGAAAAGATGTGTTGTGTGAGACCTTGTCTGGGAACAGCTGTCCTTTGGTGACCATAACAGCAATGCCAGAGTCCAGTTACTATGAGCATATCTGTCAATTCAGTAAGTCTGTTGTCTCTCTCTCAAAACGGCACACATCCTCGCTTGTGTTTGCTTCCTGTGTATTTCACAGCGGTCGTCAGAGCAGCCATGAGTAGATTTGGAGTCTCGTCTTGGTCCTGTGTCTAGCCGTGGACACCTCTGTGCCTCAGTTGTCTACTCAGGATTCCTTTGATAGGCATATTTTTTAGTTCTTATTTCTAGAAATCATGCTGAAGCTAAAAGACACTAGTATTTTTAGAGTTCAAATATTTTGATAGCTAGCACTAAATAACTTCTGTTTTTCTCAACTATTTAAAGTTTAGAATTGCTGAGGTAGTGCAAACAACACAGTTCAGCTTTTGAAAAAATATATATAGAGAAAGAGAGCAAGAGAGAGCAAGAGAGAGAGAGAACGAGAGCGAGCGAGAGTGAGTGTGCACGCGCAGGAGTGTGAGCAGTACTGTGGGGTGGGCGTGGGGTGGAGTGGTGTGTGGTGTTTGCTGACTCTGTAGATGCACAGTGACTGCTCTGTGGATTCTGTATCACACGCTCCTCTGTGCTGTCCTTTGTACCGATTTACACGAATATTTTCCTTTTGTCCATGAGTTTATCAAACACAGTTTTATGTTTTAAATTTTTCTCAGATGCTGTTCTTTGTAAAACAATGTTTACCCTCAAGAACTAATCCTTTTCAAGTTACGTCAATCGGTAGAAAGTAACCCAGTGGTCCCTGTGCTGTGCCTTTGTCCACAGTGCAGACTCCTGTGCCTGGCAGCTTACATGCAGCTTCTGTTGTTCTCTCTGCAGGGCTAGTGCAGAGTGTGCATGCTCTGTGTGCTTAGTAACTTTCCTCTGGGACTCACAACCAAGGAGGTCCAGAGCCCCAAGTGAAGCACCATTCCCAGTTCTCATAGCCGGTCATTTCACTCGAGCTTTTGTGTGCACTTTAGGAACTCGCCCTTACATTTTCTTGTCTGCTCGGGTGCATCCTGGAGAAACCAATGCAAGCTGGGTCATGAAAGGAACGCTGGAGTACCTCATGAGCAATAGCCCGACCGCCCAGAGCTTGCGGGAGGCTTACATTTTTAAAATTGTTCCCATGCTCAATCCAGACGGTGTCATCAATGGAAAGTAAGTTATGCAGTGGTTATAGGCGTGTCATAGGTTGGTACGGTGGCTGCATTTAATTTGATTTAATAGTGTTCAAGTCAATTCAAACAATGGGTTTGATGGTTTTTTTTCTAGGAAAAAAACAAGTTTTTGGTGGGTAACACATCAAACTTTTATTTATTTATTTATTTATTTATTTATTTATTTATTTATTTATTTATTTATTTATTTATTTATTTTTCCGGAGCTGAGGACTGAACCCAGGGCCTTGTGCTTGCTAGGCAGGCGCTCTACCACTGAGCTAAATCCCCATCCCCCACATCAAACTTTTAAATGCATGTGTTAGCGGTAGGATTCCATGGGAATGCTACTTTATAAAATCTTCGTTGAGTTGAGCTCCTAGCACACACGTCCTGCTTCCTTTGTTGATGGTGTGGCTGTAGACTGTGGTGCTTGACAACACTAGTGCCTAGGTCCTGTGAGGAAAGGAGAGTGTGTTTACACTTCTTCCAGACTCCATAATTTTCATGTATTTGCCTTTCTCACATAGTGAGTGTACAAGACAACTAATGCACTAGCACACAGAGTTAGTATAGTGAGTGGTTCCTATTTACTCCTGAGAGAATGGACCTATTAATACATTTTATACAGTACAGAAGAGAAGCCCAGAATTGACACTGATTTTACAACTTACAAAAGTTGATTTTAAATTTGAAATCACCATTGTTACATAATGTGACATAAGATTTTCCATGTAGCAAACGATGGATACAAGTTTACTTAATGAATACAATGTGTGTTCAGTTGGGCATGATGGATACAAGTTCCCTTAATGAAAACAATGTGTTCATTTGGGCCCCATCTGTATTTCCTTGAATTCTTACTTTTGTCTCTCTGTCTTTGTGTGTGTGTGTGTGTGTCTGTGTGTCTGTGTGTCTTTTAGTCACCGCTGCTCCTTAAGTGGAGAGGATTTGAACAGACAGTGGCAAAGTCCAAACCCAGAGTTACACCCCACGATTTACCACGCGAAGGGGCTACTCCAGTACCTGGCTGCAGTGAAGCGCTTACCTCTGGTATGTGGCCGTGTTTGTTTGCCTTTGTACACACATGTGTATTTGCCGATCAATGACTTAGTATATTTTAAGTGATCTTTTTATATTAGTATGCAAAGTGACATTCCTCATCATGAATCTTCATATTCTCCTTGGTGTCTCTGCCCATTGCCTTTCCCATCCGTGTTGCTCCCACCCCTAGCTGGTTAGAGCTCTGATCTCCCTCAATGGGTCCCCTGTTCTGCTATCTCATTATCTACGTGCCATCTCCCTTTCTAGTTTTGTGACCTGCATATGTGTATAAATTAGTTACACATCTATAAACACAGTTCTAAATCTAGGTTCCATGCATATACATGTATATATACCAGAATTTGGTTGATTGCATTTACTGTAATGATTTTCTATAATGGAAACTCCTCATCCAGGTGTGCTGTGTTAGAGCTGTTGGGTTGGATCACACGGCAGCTCTAATTTTAGCGTTTTTAGTTTGAGGAATGTCCGTGCTGCTGTCCGTAGCTACTGCACACATTTGTATTTCTGGGCAGTGAGCAGTGCTCCTCTTGTGCACAGCACGTGGTATTTGGTTCTGAATGGCAGCTATTCTGGGTGGGTGAGATAAGTCCCAGGGCCCCTTTGGTTTACATTTCCCTGGTGGCTAAGGATGCCAAATACTTTCTGAAAAAAACCAACAAAATTACATTTATTTCTTTACCTTTGAATGTGTGTAGGATGGTGTACCTGTCCACAGTACAGACGTGGCAGTCAGGGTGACTTACAGAATTGTTTTGCTCCCTGTGCCATCTGCGTCCCCAGACTGCTCTTCAGGGATTCATCAGGCATTTCTACTTCTTCTTTGAGAATTATTTATTTGGGGTTCATTATACTATTTATTGAGTGGGCTTTGTTTTTTTTAGTATTTTATTAAAATTATTTATAGTGTTTACATATTAATCCTTGGATGTGTAGTTGGCAAATATTGCCCCCCCAACCTCCAAAAACCCCCCAAACAACCAAAACAAAAGCACAAAGAGAAGATGTGGGGCTGGAGATCTGGCTCAGTGGTTAAAAACACGTCCGATCTTTAGAGCGTCCACTTTGATTGCCAGCACACTCATGGCTGCTCAAAGTATTCTGTAACTCCAGTTCTGGGGCATCCAACGTCTGCTGGTCTTGGCAGGCAGCAGGCCCACACCTGATGCGTGTGTGTGCGTGTATGTGTGCGTGTGAGTGTGTGAGTGTGAGTGTGTGTGAGAGAGAGAGAGAGAGTGTGTGTGTGTAGGAAATCTCCAGATTTATTAAATGAAATAATTCTTAACATATTTTCAAGAATAAAGCCGTATGTGTCTGTGTGAACGTGTGACACATAGGTGCATGTGCCTGAGCATGTCTGACAAGGGCACGGGGCCCTTGGAACTAGAGCTGCAGGTGGTTGTAAGCAGCCCAGTGTGGGAGCTGGGAGCTGAGCCCAGGCCTTCTCAGCAGAGCAGCTAATGCTAGTGGAGGGCTGTCAGGGGTCGTTTCCTGTGTCATGCAGCTACTGTAATTCTGTGTAATCCCATTTGCTAATTGGAATTATTTCCTGTGCTACTTGAGTTCTCTTCAGAAAAGACTTGCCTATTCCTGCTTCTTGAGGTGCTTTTCGTAAAAGCTTAAGATCTTTAATGTGTTTGGTGGATTCTGTGTCAGCTGTGAGATGTAGATTTGTGTCCAGATGTGGAGACCCAGGCTGTCCAGACCATTGTTAAGAAGGCCCTTGTTTTGGCTACTTTTCTATTGCTGTAATAACATCATGATGGGGACCATCTTTAGAAGGTAGTTTATGTGGGGCATGAAGATCGTGACAGCAGGCAGACAGACATGGCTCTGGAGTGGTAGCTAGAGATGGCATCTTGGGACAATCATTAGGCAGAGCGCTAATTGGGAATGGTGTGGGCTTGACCTCAAAGCGCACCTCCAGCGACACCTCCTTCAATAAGGCCACACCTCTTAATATTTCCCAAACAGCTCTACCAGCTGGGGACCAAGAATTGTACTACATTAGCCTATGGGGACTGTGCTCGAAGACCGCAACAGCTGTCTCTTCTCCAGCGTGTGTTTTCCTCTGGCTGTGACTCGCGTGGCTCAAGTCTTCACTTTGTATGCCTGTGCCACACTGCTTTGCCTTTCCGCTAAGGGTCTGCTTGAGTGTCGAGGGTCGGTTTGTGTTTCCATATGATTTTAGGATTGTCTTGTTCCTCTGAAGACTGGGGGTGCCTAGACCCCGTAGACTGCCTTGGCGCTCTGTGTTCTCAGTGTTAACTCTGTCAGCCCCGTGTGGACGCTCTTGTCACTTTTCATGGTCTCTCACGTCCTCACGCAGAGGCTTTCAGCTCCTTGGTCAGTTTATGCCCAGGCATCTATTTATTCTTGACATAAATATGAGTGGAGTAGTTTCTTTCTCGTTCTCTTGACAAATTCTTTATTGACACCCAGATCGGCTGCTGAGGCCTGTGCTGGTGTTGTGTGCATTGACTGCTGAGAGTCTCAAGGTCTTAAGAGTTTTCTACTGACTTTGGGATCCTCCAATACAGGAGGGCATTTCTGGTTCTGTCTTTATTTTGCAAATAGGAACATTTTGATTTCTTTTCCTACTCTTGTAATGTTTCTTTCTCTTTTTTATTATTTCAGCTAAAGCCCTGAGCACCATTGGAGAGAGTGAGCACCCTTGCCTTGTTCCAGATTTTGGAGGAAATGCTCTCAGTTCCCCTTCCTTAGTGTGTTCTTGACTGCAGGCTTGTTTTATACAGCCAATGGTGTTGCTAGTCCCAGTTCCTTTCAACTTTGTGCAGGGAAGTTCAACCTCTTCAAGGCCTTTTCTGCGTAACTTCTGTCCCCAAGTCCCTTTTGCCTCTTACTGACTCACGTGCATTCAACAGCCAGCACAGGGTGAGACCAGCTCAGTCATGGTGGCCGGTCATAGCATGGTCTTGCATTTGTTCTGTAAGGCTTTTATCGATCAGTTTGCAAGTGTATTCATCTGGGAAATGGGCCTCCAGGAGTTTGTACTTGTTTGGTGTGGTGGGGCTGGGGCTTTCTAGATTGAGGGTGGCTGTCTTCCTGCCTCTTTGTTTTGGAGGATTGTATGAGCTCTGTGAAGGTTTGGTAGAATTGGCAGTGAATTATCCAGTCTGCGTTGCTTTTAAATTACTGCTTCAGTCTCTGTTGTAATTCTGTTTAGGTTGTATGTATCTTCTTGGGGTAATTTTGTTAGGTCCCGGGTGTCCCAGAATGTGTCCATTTCTTCCAGGTTTTCCAGCTGGAATAGGATTCTTTGTTTCGTCAGAATCCACAGGATTGTCTGTCTTCCGTCTCTCTTAATCCTGCCAGCTGCTCTTCCTCTGCATTGGTGGGCTGAGGGCGTTTACATTTCAGGTTGTTGATGAGATATTTAATTAGTTGCTATAATTTTGCTGTCCCCCCACCCCAGTTGTTTGGATTAATATTTCTGCTGTACTCTCTCCTGCCATGTGGAGTTGGCTGGCTGCTGTGCTAGAAATGAAGACTTCTCATCTCTCCTGCCGTGCAGTGTCCTCTTCCTTGTTCTCACGATTGCAACACCATCTTTTCCTCTGTCTAGTGAGTGTTGCCTTGTGTTGTCTTGTGGTCATGAGCTGCTTGGTTTGTGCTGGTCATAAACATCTTTGTTTACCCCTCACTTTAACAAAGATAGCTTTTCCGCACAGAGCAGTCGTGCTTGGCACTTGCTTTTAGGGTTTTAAATGTATCACAGGGTTGCTGGTAAGACTGGCTGATCTTCCAGGGTTTCTGTCTGGTTTCTGAAGGTGAGTGGGTGCTTTCCTTACTGCTCTTACCATGTGACTGCATGGTGTTGTCAGAGTCTTGCCTGAGCATAAGTACTGGGGAGAGTCTCTGTTCATGTATGTTTGGGGCTCCAAATGCCTCTTGTGTTTTAAAGTCAATTTCCCAAAGTTTGGGAATTCCACTCTAATTCCACTGAAAAGATTCTTTATGCCTGAGTGTGTGTGTCAGTGTCTCCCATCCCCTGCAGACCATGCAGGGGACCATGTTCCCGTTGTTGATGATGGAGCTCATGCTGATCTTTGTCCCACTGAAGCTCAAGCACTGTACTGTGTGAGCCGTGCTCTCTGTCCTCCATGCTTGCTTACTCTCTGTCCAGTCTGCTAGAGGCGCTTTCCACTGCGCTTCTTACTTGACTCACTGAGCCTTTCATTTTTAGCATAGCATTTCCCCTAAATCTCTGTTTTCTTCCTGACTTTCTTGGGCATGCTGCTGGCTTTCTCACTGGTCTGGCTCACTGTCCTCTGTGTGGCAGACGTTCTTCTCCAGGTCACGGGCTGAACTCTGCCCTCTTTTACCAGCATTTGGACTCTTCACCTGGCCTTCGGCATGTCCAGTATCTCTGACCTCAGGCCTGCAGGAGCTGCAGTCTTTTCAAGGAGTCCTGTTGCAAGTGTTTTCTTGTTGGGTTTTTCTGTTGCATTTTGCGATCTGTTGGTTTGGATGTGTCTTCTGGTTTTGGGGGTGGGGATTCTTTTATTGAGCATTTTACCCTTGAAGGCTGAATCCCCAGTCTTGTCCATTGAGACGAACTTATTTAGTCTAAGACTGGAAAGAGTAAATGAATGAACTAGTAGAAGGAACGGATGGGCAAAGAGGAGAAAGAAGCGAGGTTACAGACAAGAAAGAGGCAGAGAGTGAAAATTAGCAATAGATTAGAAAGATAAAGGAAAAGGGAGGGGGGGTCTCAGTTACAAGAAAATTAAAAATCAAAAGTAGGGGGGTTGGGGATTTAGCTCAGTGGTAGAGCGCTTGCCTAGGAAGTGCAAGGCCCTGGGTTGATCCCCAGCTCGAAAAAAAAAAAAGAACCAAAAAAAAAAAAAAAATCAAAAGTAGGTAAGTGTAAGACGGCAATAGGAAACACATGAGTTGAAGTCAGCGCTGCAGAGCGTAGAGAGGATGGCAGACGAGCGCCCTGCCCAGTGGGGAGAAGCCAGATGAGAGGGCCCGTGGATGGGACCAGCAGTGAAACCAGTTAAAGGTAGTGAAATATGTGCATGCTGTTCTGTGTACACACAGTGATGTATGTGCATCCCGCTCCTGTGTACACACAGTGAAGTATGTGCATCCCGTTCCTGTGTACACACAGTGATGTATGTGCATCCCGCTCCTGTGTACACACAGTGATGTATGTGCATCCTGTTCCTGTGTACACACAGTGAAGTATGTGCATCCTGTTCCTGTGTACACACAGTGATGTATGTGCATCCCGCTCCTGTGTACACACAGTGATGTATGTGCATCCCGCTCCTGTGTACACACAGTGATGTATGTGCATCCCGCTCCTGTGTACACACAGTGATGTATGTGCATGCTGTTCCTGTGTACACACAGTGAAGTATGTGCATCCTGTTCCTGTGTACACACAGTGATGTATGTGCATCTTGCTCCTGTGTACACACAGTGAAGTATGTGCATCCCGTTCCTGTGTACACACAGTGATGTATTTGCATCTTGCTCCTGTGTACACACAGTGATGTATGTGCATCCCGTTCCTGTGTACACACAGTGATGTATGTGCATCCTGTTCCTGTGTACACACAGTGAAGTATGTGCATCCTGTTCCTGTGTACACACAGTGATGTATGTGCATCCCGCTCCTGTGTACACACAGTGATGTATGTGCATGCTGTTCCTGTGTACACACAGTGATGTATGTGCATCCCGTTCCTGTGTACACACAGTGATGTATGTGCATCCTGTTCCTGTGTACACACAGTGATGTACATCCCGCTCCTGTGTGCATAGCCATCCATTATACCTCCTTCTGTCCACACATCCTCTTTTCCTTTCTCGCTTGGGACTGGTTGTTGCACTCAGGTCCAGGAATAGAATCTCTTGTTGTGACATGTGACATGTTATTTGTAGCCACCATTGACCTGTTTGCCAAAGGAATCATCATCTCACCACATCCCGTGCCTGGATTTGAGGGTTGAGAACCATGGGTATACCCTGAGGGCAGATCCACCAGGTTTTCATTTGCAGGCACTTATGCATCCTCAGCCCGCCAGGGACTGTTTCCTGTATGTGTTTCTTTTGCTCTCTGCTTCTCACATCTTTTCTGCTCTTTCCCTCATATACTTTGTAGGTTTCCAGGGGCGTCTCTGTGAGGTCCTGTCTCTGTCTTATGGGCTCACACATAGGTAGTCTCTAGCCTTAATCTTCCTGGAATCCTGTGATTTAGTACCTTATATGTTAGTTTCTGATTATAAAAGCCGACTGTTAATGTCATAATCTTGTCTGTTACCTTTTCTAATGGTTATAACAGTGTTAAGTTAATAATGTGTTCTTTTGCTTGGAATTTGTATTAACCTTTTCCTTCCTGTTTATGAGTCTCGATGGTAGGCTATGTGCTTCAGACTTTAACCTGCTGTGTGCCAGCACAAAGGCAACAGTATATGTTCCTGTGAAACCCAGGCCCCAGGGCACAGCGCCAACACACCGGGAGCTTTATACATGTGTCCATCCTCATCAGTTTTGATTAGAATGTACCTGTTTTTACATTAGTGTCTAAATTCTCTAATCTTGCATTCAGGAAGAGGAAAATGGAGGAGTAAAATTAACATGCTATTTTATTTTAAAAACGATGCTCTTATTTTATTTAGAAGTTTGAACTTTTCTCATGAAAGCATTTTCATGTTCTTTTACCTATTTTAACAGCCGTTTGAGGCTGTAATGGCTGTATCTGTACAACTGAGATAGAATCACATGTTGTATTTTAAATGTTGAGGAGGAGGTAGGACTAGCAGAGCTTTGAGATTTACCATTTTCACCTTTGAGGATTTATTAATTCGAACCTTAATTATAAATCCTTCCCCAAATGGGGATTTAATTCTTATTAAATTGACGGATCTTTTAAATAAAATGACTAAAAGAGACAACTTGATTGACTTGATATTATCTGCATTTATTTGATAATATATGAATATGAAGATTCAAATTTTTATTTTGGCAAAGAGGTTTGTTTTAATTCATCCTAAAGTTACTACAGTAAAAACCACGGTACAGCATTCTTTTACAACCTCGAATGCAGAAACTCGTAACTGCTTACAGGAAAGGTTATTTCGGACATGGAATGAAACTATGAGTTTAGAACTCACAGAGTGGGGCTAGCATCCCTCAGCCTGCTCAGCCTGCTGTGTGAGCATCCTGGAAGCCGTCAGAATGTGCCTTTCGAGATATGCTATGTGTGGATCCAAGGCTTTAACTGTTAAAATGTATGATCTCTTTAAGGTGTACTGTGATTACCATGGCCACTCTCGGAAAAAGAATGTGTTCATGTATGGCTGCAGCATCAAAGAGACAGTGTGGCACACCCATGACAACACGGCCTCCTGCGATGTTGTGGAAGACATGGGATACAGGGTAATTTCTCACGAGCATTTGAATTTGAAGTGCATGTAAGCCGTACGAAACGTTCGTGCACGTGAGTTGGTCGCCCGTGACGTTTACTTCTTTTCATTTCTGCTCCAGAGCTTTTGCTTTAAGCTTTGCTTTCATTTTGGTCTTTGCGCTCTGTCTGGACAGCTTTTTGTGTTTGGGACAGCCATGTAACTGTAACCTTCTTTTGCCCGTGGATACCAGTTGTGTGGGTGTCTTCTGTGCTGGGGTTGACGTGTGCGTTCTGAGCTCATGTGTGCTGGTGTGGGGATGGGTTTTGGTCCCTGCAGTCAGTCAACTCTTTCTCTCTGGGCCACACCACTTTAATGGTGAATTTTGACACTCGTCTCTTATTCCTTAAAACGTTGTTTCTGGGTGGGTTTCTGTTGTTTGTGGGTCTTTGGTTTGTCTCTTCTGTTTCTTTCCCTCGTGAATTCTAGGACATTCATTTGTAGGTTATGCTGAGGTTTGAGTCATCAGAGTAGTGTGGACCTGGATTAAGTGTGAGAATGCTGAAGGGCCTTTGTATCCATGGCCCTGTTTGTCCATTTGGCTGCGTCTTAGTTTCTTAATAAAATTTCTTTACATAGGTGAAATAATTTACTTGTTTCAGCCTTAACACTTCTGAGTCTAATTGCAGTTGGGGTTAAGAATTCTTCCCCCACGTGTCTGCTGTCTCCAAGTAGATCATTGATTGCCTGTAGGAAATTACTAATTCTCTCAAGAGAAATTGCTATGAGTTTTATGGTCCTTCTAAAAAGGGTTACATATCAAAATGCATATTCCCTCTTTGCTCTCAGTACCGTGATGTGATGTAAGCTGATGTCAGACACTGAAAGTATCCGACAGTCGCCTCGTAGTGACCTGTCCAGGAGGCCTACTGGGTGATAGTTTTTTAAAAATATTTGTAAAAGGTTTCTGTGTGGATGTTTTACCTGCGGGTGTGACCGTGCACAGTTTGTGTGCAGTGCCTGCCGAGGTTAAGCATCAGAAACCCTGAAACTGGAGTTACAGACAGTTGGGAACTGCTGTGTGGGTACTGGGAACTAAACTCAGGTCCTCTGAAAGGACAGCAAATTCTTAAGTGCTCTTAACTGCCGAGCTGTCTCTCCAGGCCCTGGCAGATGTCTCAGGATTTCTTATTCTGAAAAAGGCAGCATAAGGACATGAATCCAAGAGAAGCCACCTCTGATACCAGTGAAGGAGCACTGCAGACTGTGGTGTCCTCTGATACCAGTGAAGGAGCACTGCAGACTATGGTGTCCTCTGATACCAGTGAAGGAGCACTGCAGACTCTATGGTGTCCTCTGATACCAGTGAAGGAGCACTGCAGACTCTATGGTGTCCTCTGATACCAGTGAAGGAGCACTGCAGACTCTATGGTGTCCTCTGATACCAGTGAGGAGCGGTGCAGACTATGGTGTCCTCTGATACCAGTGAAGGAGCAGTGCAGACTCTATGGTGTCCTCTGATACCAGTGAAGGAGCAGTGCAGACTCTATGGTGTCCTCTGATACCAGTGAAGGAGCACTGCAGACTCTATGGTGTCCTCTGATACCAGTGAGGAGCGGTGCAGACTATGGTGTCCTCTGATACCAGTGAAGGAGCAGTGCAGACTTTATGGTGTCCTCTGATACCAGTGAGGAGCACTGCAGACTCTATGGTGTCCTCTGATACCAGTGAGGAGCACTGCAGACTCTATGGTGTCCTCTGATACCAGTGAGGAGCACTGCAGACTATGGTGTCCTCTGATACCAGTGAGGAGCACTGCAGACTCTATGGTGTCCTCTGATACCTGTGAAGGAGCACTGCAGACTCTATGGTGTCCTCTGATACCAGTGAAGGAGCACTGCAGACTCTATGGTGTCCTCTGATACCAGTGAGGGCACTGCAGACTCTATGGTGTCCCTCTGATACCAGTGAGGAGCCAGTGCAGACTATGGTGTCCTCTGATACCAGTGAGGAGCACTGCAGACTATGGTGTCCTCTGATACCAGTGAAGGAGCACTGCAGACTATGGTGTCCTCTGATACCAGTGAAGGAGCACTGCAGACTCTATGGTGTCCTCTGATACCACTGAAGGAGCACTGCAGACTCTATGGTGTCCTCTGATACCAGTGGAGGAGCACTGCAGACTCTATGGTGTCCTCTGATACCAGTGAGGAGCACTGCAGACTATGGTGTCCTCTGATACCAGTGAAGGAGCAGTGCAGACTCTATGGTGTCCTCTGATACCACTGAAGGAGCACTGCAGACTCTATGGTGTCCGATGTATCAGCGTGCAGTGAGCAGTCGTGGTCTTAGGTAGCTCGGAGTTCTGTTAGAGTAGGCCACGTTAAGTAAATGTGCCCGAGGAACTCAGGGGTAGGGGTGCGGTAGGGACTACTTAATTTAGATCTAGGGAAACAGCATTTGAATGTGACTAGCAAGAGGCCACAGAGGCTGGAAAATTAGACAGAAGGCAGTGGGTAGGACCTTTGCATACAGCGTCCCTTTACTGTAACATCCCCTCCTTGTAACGTCCCCTTACTGAGGAAATTCTTAGTCACTTAAGTGAAAGCAGGTTTCATATTCACACTATATTTCTTCTGTTTAGCGTAGGAATTGTAGTAGTTCTATTTATCTTCATACATGTGTGTACCTGTGAGTGTTTATGTGTGTCTGAAGTGTCAGTGGATGCTAGAAGTCATCCCTGGGTCTCTGGAAAACCCTGAGTTCCTCGGGCACATTTATTTAACGTGGCCTACTCTAATAGAACTCTGAGTCACCTAAGACCATGACCGCTCACTGCACGCTGATACATCGGACACCATAGAGTCTGCAGTGCTCCTTCACTGGTATTAGAGGCGGTTTTATTTCTTTATGCTGCCTTCTTTTTTCAAAATATGAAATCCTGAGATTATGCTCCAGGGCCTGGAGAGACAGCTTGTAGCCTGTTGTGAGCCCCCATGCAGGTGCTAAGGTGCAGACTTAAGGTGCCAAATGCAGGTTTGGCAGAGGCAGGAAATACCTTAACCACGGTGCCATTTCTCCATCTTTTAACTGCACAGCACCCTGATGTTTGCCTACCATCTTTTCAGGCCATCATATTTAAATTTATCTCCATTATTTTTATCAATTAAACAAAATTCTGTGCAGTTTAGTTTTACTATAACAGAACACCTACCTGTATTTTTTGAGTAGTCTCTTACCGGTGGTCATTTGAATAGTGTGGCCAAACTCCCCACAATATAGATGATACCAGTTGATGCTCAAAATGCCATGAGCAGTGCTGCTCTCTGTGCACATTCTTTGTACCTCAGCATCTGTGTGTGCACACCCTCTGTACTTCGGCATCTGTGTGTGCACACCCTCTGTACTGCAGCATCTGTGTGTGCACACCCTCTGTACCTCGGCATCTGTGTGTGTGCACACCCTCTGTACCTCAGCATCTGTGTGTGTGCACACCCTCTGTACTGCAGCATCTGTGTGTGCACACCCTCTGTACTGCAGCATCTGTGTGTGCACACCCTCTCTACTGCAGCATCTGTGTGTGCACACCCTCTGTACCGCAGCATCTGTGTGTGTGCACACCCTCTGTACTGCGGCTCTGTGTGTGTGCACACCCTCTGTACTGCAGAATTTCTCCTGAGGAAACAGAGCCTGGTCATGTTACTTCATGCAGTGGCAGTTGGACGTGAAGTGTGCTTCTGTGTTTACTCATCACACTGTCCCTTGGAAATACTCTTGTTCATGTTTATGGCTCATCTAATTATTACTGTTTTAAAAATAAGAACTCATTATATGCCTAACAAAAGATTTTTTGTTTTTTTCTCTTTTGAACTATTTAAAAATGATATTTATTGGGTTTTTTTTTTTCTTTTCGATGGCATTGGATTAGAACTCAGGCCCTCCTAACCTGCATTCTCAGCCCTGTTGAGTTGTTTCCTCCCGAGCTGGGGACTGAACCCAGGGCCTTGTGCTTGCTAGGCAAGCGCTCTACCACTGAGCTAAATCCCCAACCCCAACCCGTTGAGTTTTAAAGCTGCTTCCCTGTTTAATTCAGCTGATGAAAGCAGCCCCAGGTCATTGTCCTGTCCTTGATGAGCAGCTGAGCCAGTGTCACTGATGTCACTGGTGGCCAGCCCCGTCCAGTGGTCGCAGTGCTCTGGTTCTGCTCCCGGACCCTCTGCAGAGTGCAGTGTGTTTCCTGCATTACTG
The DNA here is from genome assembly GCF_011064425.1 of Rattus rattus. Lineage (NCBI taxonomy): Eukaryota > Metazoa > Chordata > Mammalia > Rodentia > Muridae > Rattus > Rattus rattus. The sequence goes on from NC_046167.1 coordinate 78,686,322, forward strand.
TCCCTATCTGGGTCACTGCAGATATATGGGCCACATTGGCATCTGTGGGATCGGTTCTCTGGGCACAGACATTTTTGTCTGTGCGTGACAGTTTTTCAGGGTTTGCTTAGGTGTTTACATTTTTAGGTAAAGTTGAGAATAATTTTTTTTTTTTTTTTTTTTTTTTTTGGAGCTGGGGACCAACCCAGGGCCTTGCGCTTCCTAGGCAAGCGCTCTACCACTGAGCTAAATCCCCAACCCCGAGAATAATTTTAAGTTAGAAAAATATTGTTCCTGCTGTGGTTATGACTTCATTGGTTGTACTGGCTCTGTCTGCCTTCTGTCTGTCAGTCTAGAGGCCATTGCCATTTCATGTTAAACCAGCTGGCCTTTCCTGGGATAATTTGTTTTCGAATAGGAAAAATCCTTCCTTCATATTTTATGTGCTTATTTATTATTTGCTATGTGTGACTCTGCATGTGTGTGTCTGTGTGTGAGTCTGTATATGTGCACGTGTGTTCCCACCGGAGGCAGCAGGGAGTGTCCAATCCTCTGGAGCTTCACTTCACACAATAACCAGTGTGGGTCTGGGAGTGAACTCAGGTCCTCTGCATGAGCAGCGCTCCTAACCCCAGAGGAGCCTCTCTTTAGTTCCCTTCTTCTCTCAGTAACCAGGCTTTGTGTAAATGTTTATAGAATGTATACTTTGTACATCGCTTGCTTATAGAATGTATGCTTTGTACATCGCTTGCTACTGTTTGGGACAGCAGAAAAGTCTAAATTAGTAAAATGCTGGAGTGGGGGAGGGGCACAGCTACTTCGGAATAGAGCAGTGTTTGGATGAATAACCCGGGCCATTTTATCTTCACAGACTTTGCCTAAGATTCTGAGCCACATCGCTCCGGCGTTCTGCATGAGCAGCTGTAGCTTTGTGGTCGAAAAATCCAAAGAGTCCACAGCTCGGGTTGTTGTGTGGCGGGAAATTGGAGTTCAAAGGAGCTATACCATGGAGAGTACTTTATGTGGCTGCGATCAGGGTAGATACAAGGTAAACCATTTGGTGGTGTTAGCTGTTTTCAAACTTACATGTTCGTGTAGGAGTGTGCAGTGACACGGGAGGCTGTGGAGTTGTAGTCTCCGCAGTTGTCAGCCGTGCCGCCTGTGCACGAGTGTCAGGAACTGAGCACAGTCCTCTGCAAGAGCACTGTGAGCTCAGAACCACTCTCCAGCCCCAGGCCTTTAGCAGTAAAGATACCTCATGTTTCCCCTCAGATATGCTCTCCTGACTTTCCAGTGGTTGTTAAATGTGGGTTTTTCTTACTGAGCTAACCATGTAACGTGCAATAACAGGATGGAGTGGCACAGGATTACCAGTGAGGTTTTGTGTGGGAATGAAGGCTGCTTCCTTGTATTTGTATGGATGCCAGAAAGCAGATATGTGGGACATCTTCTTTTATTACAGTGCTCTCAGCCTTCCTAAGGCTGCGCCCTTTAATACAGTTTCAGTGTTATAGTAATTCCCCAACCCTAAAGTGTCTTTTGTTGCTACTTTGTAATTTTGCTACTGTTATGAATTGTAATGTATCTTTTCTGATAGTCTTAGGTCACCCCTGTGGAAGGGTCATTTGACCTCGAGAGGGGTGGTAGCCCACAGGCTGAGAACCACTGCTCTGTTACTATCCACTGTATTCCCTTGACAAGATCTCACTGAAGCACACACAGATGTAGCATTTGGCCATTGAAAGAGGCAAATTTAAAAAACTAAAACATGTTTTGATACATAAAACCAATTTTTGAGATTGTGTGTCTGTGTGTCTTTCTCTGTCTGTATGTCTCTCTGTGTGTGAGTGTGTGTGTTGGGGGGAGTTGGGGGAGAGGGGGAGGGAGAGGGAGAGACAGACACTTGGAGGCCAGAGGGACAGTATGTGGGTATCCGTTTTCTTCTCCCAGCAAGTGGGTCCCAGGAATTGAACCCAGGTGATCAGGTGTGGTGGCAAGTGCCCGTATTCACTGAGCCATCCCAGCAGACATGTTTGTTTATAATGTATAAATACACAAACTTTTAAAGAGAAAATGGGCACCATGTAAATATCCATTTCTTTTTTTATGTGATTTAGTTAGTAAAATTCTCATTGATTTAAAACTCTACAGAGAGAAATGTTTCTTCCTAAGCTAGGGTTTTTAAATGTTTGATGGGAAGACAGGTGGTTTATGGGTAGAGTGCCAGCCATGCTAGCTGTGTCTGGTTTCCAGAAGCAGTGGAATCCCTCAGGCTGGGTCCTCAGGAGTCATCGTGGAGCCCAGCCTCAGGCTGGGTCCTCAGGCGTCATCGTGGAGCCCAGCCTCGGGCTGGGTCCTCAGGAGTCATCATGGAGCCCAGCCTCAGGCTGGGTCCTCAGGCGTCATCGTGGAGCCCAGCCTCGGGCTGGGTCCTCAGGTGTCATCATGGAGCCCAGCCTCGGGCTGGGTCCTCAGGAGTCATCGTGGAGCCCAGCCTTACTAGGCTCTGCTGCAGAGCCCTCGACTCCTGCGGCTCTGGCGGAGTAAGGCCTTGAGTTGTTTAAGAGGGAGGTTCATCTTTGTATCTGGAGAATAAATGATAACCCATGTAGTTCACAACCAGTACTTGTGGTTTTATGGTGACATTTAATGTCTGATCAGCTTATGCTGCGTATGTGAGAAGCAGTTAAAGGGGACGTGTGATCTGTAAACACGCTCATGCAACGTGGCGCACAGGAGGATACTGTGCATGCGGGTCTGAGGCAGTGTTCTGAATGCAGTCCTGACTCAAGGCTGTTGGGTGCAGCTTCACACATGAGCAAGAGGAATTCAGTCAGAAAATTCAGTGCTCACTGATCGTATCCCCTCAGATTGTCAGCAAAAGGTGACCTGCATCCTGCTGAGTGGGAGTGGGTATTTTATCAGAGTAGGGAGTCTTCAGAAGTCATAACTGAGTCTAGGCTTTAGGTATCGTAGCTCGTAGAGTGTGTGTGTGTGCTCCCGCGAGCGTGTGCGTGTGTATGTGTGTGCATGTGCGTGCATGTGTGTGTGTGTGTGCGCGCGCGAGCGTGTGTGTAAAAGGCTGGTTAGGGGACATGTCAAGGCCCTGTCTCTAAGAACTGCAGTGAGTGACCGTCCTTCAGAGTGGCTCAGGTCACCAGCACCCACTTCCGTAGCTGCGTTTCAAACGTGTAGATGTTCTTGTCCTTGTCTCAGCCATGACTGCAATAAGCTGCATCTGAGGACAGCGAAGGCTCTGAGAGTCTGTGTTTCCTTTATTTCTAGGGTTTACAGATTGGGACTCGAGAACTGGAAGAAATGGGAGCAAAATTTTGTGTTGGTTTATTGCGTTTGAAAAGACTGACTTCTCCATTGGAGTACAATCTGCCCTCCAACCTGCTTGACTTTGAAAATGACTTAATTGAATCAAGCTGTAAAGTAACTAGGTAGGACACTCTTCTTTCTTTCTTTTTCCCTAGGTGCTTCCCGCTAGTAAGCTGTCACGCCATCGTCATGGAGTACAATGCTCCTGACAGTGAAGAGCGCGCTTACAGTTAGCATGCCCAGGTTACAGGTCTGACTCTGGGTTCTGATTGGAATGCTGGACGTTCAAACAGCATTGCAGGGAGAGGACCTTCCTCTCTGAACCTTACTTTTAGTAACTGTAATAATTCACTTTTAACAACAACACAACAACAACCTAGCAGTGGGGATAATATCTAAATTAAGACGACTTGGAATCATGTTTATTTCAAAAGGGATTTTATTTTGTTGCAGTAGACATAGATCAGATGGCTTTTCAGTAACTTGATTATATATTGGAAACAGCTGAATCAAGCATGTTTGGCAATTTATTCCTTCAATGTATCTTAAATAGTATTTTCTTTTAAAATTAATTGTACATGACATTTGAACCATTTCTAAGTTTAAACAGTGCAGTGTTAAAATTCCTAGTCGTACTGTCAGACAGCATTCTGTCTTGCGGAATATATGTATGGAATAAGAGCAGTTTTGTTTTCTAGGCCCTTGATGACTTGTGGTGTTGGTATCAGTTTGTCATTGTGTTAATTTGTCAGTGTGCTGTGACGTGATTCGTCACAGCAGGTTCCAGCACTGTGAAACAGAGACTAGGCTCTGTGTGGGTGTGGTGCTCACTGGCAGGCAAACCACAGTGGAGTCGAGGTGATGCTCTTGGGGGCGGGAGTTGGGGAGTGGGGCAGTGGGGAAAGCAGTTGTCATGCAGGCCTGAAGGGCCTGTGTGCAGCTCGCACAGCTGTGCTCCTGAGCTCTCCCGACCTCTACACATGCACAGTGCTGGTCAGAGTGGAGGGTAGTCAGCTTGGTGAGGGTCGGACACAGACTTGAACTCATGTAGCACAGTCGGCAGGAGGAGGAAGCTTGGCTCAGACAGTGCAGAGGGCCAGCCTTGGTTATTAGTGATCTACCCATGGTGGCCACTAGCCTTCCCTCTGACAGGCCCAGGCTCTCCCATGGAAGAAGGAAAGTATCTGTTCAGAAGAATCGCACTGCTGAGCACTGCCGTATCGCAGTTGCCCTTTAAGGCTGCCCTAGTTCTCTTTCCTTTTGTGAGCGTTTGCTTCCTTTGCCATCATGGCGCTCAGACTACTTCAGACTTTGAGAGGCTGTGGCCCAAGCACAGGCCGGGCGTACCTGATTCTCACTGCTGTGTCTGTAAAAGTACCCAGCAGGCTGCAGTTGGGATGGGGTGATTTGGCTGTCGATTTCACCTTTCTCTTCCTATGTTTATTGACTTTAAACTTTAAATAATCACAGTTCTTGACCCAGGCCACCATTCTTGTCTGTCTCAGTTTTGCCCAAACTTCTGATTCCTTTCCCATGGCTTTCACATTCTGATGGCTCTGAGGTTCACATGTCCTCAGTCTGAGTTTGCCTCGGTCTCTGAGTGAACTTAGATCACACGTGTTAGGCAGGAGTGATATTGGCGTGCTGCGGATGGAGCTCTCTGCTTCAGAGCCTTCCCGTGGTCACCTGTCAGGATGATTGCTAAGTCTCCCGTTGCAAATGCAGTTTTCTCTGTTAGTTACTAAGTTTCTCATCGGGATTGCTTCACAGCTATGCCCGTGTCCTCTTTCTCATCAAACTTCTAACTTACTTGTTTTCTAAATATGCATGTGTTGGACATGTAAAGTTTAATTGGACTTTAGTTACAACTACCATGATAAATATACTAATTTGGGTCCTGTGGATCTTGGTGCTGGGGGAAAAAAAAACACAGGACAAAAGTATTAAAGGAAGGAGTTTTCTACGCTGAGAACCATGGCTTTGAGGAAGAGGAGGTGGTCACTGTATTTTGAAGTGTGATGATTGCTGACACTTTGAAGGGATGTCCAGCCCAGACCTCAGTGCATGGAGTTGTTTGTACTGCAGCTGACGATAAACGGCTCAGCCTGCAGCGCTCGGTGCTCGGCCTGCAGCACTCGGTGCTCAGCCTGCAGCGCTCGGTGCTCAGCCTGCAGCGCTCGGTGCTCACAGTGCTCAGCCTGCAGCGCTCGGTGCTCGGCCTGCAGCGCTCGGTGCTTAGCCTGCAGCGCTCGGTGCTCACAGTGCTCGGCCTGCAGCGCTCGGTGCTCGGCCTGCAGCGCTCGGTGCTCAGCCTGCAGCGCTCGGTGCTCAGCCTGCAGCGCTCGGTGCTCAGCCTGCAGCGCTCGGTGCTCAGCCTGCAGCGCTCGGTGCTCAGCCTGCAGCGCTCGGTGCTCACAGTGCTCAGCCTGCAGCGCTCGGTGCTCAGCCTGCAGCGCTCGGTGCTCACAGTGCTCGGCCTGCAGCGCTCGGTGCTCAGCCTGGAGCGCTCGGTGCTCACAGTGCTCAGCCTGCAGCGCTCGGTGCTCGGCCTGCAGCGCTCGGTGCTCCATTTTGAGGTTGTGTTGCAGGAGTGTCGTGCTTTTGAGTTGTGCCCTCTCAGTGGCCATGAAATGCCCAGTTACGGCTCCTACTGGAGGCAGTGTCCCCTCTCCTTTGCACAGGCCTCCATCTGCAGCACAGACACCCTGGCTGGTCCTGAGTCTCAGCTCTTTGGGGTTCTACTTAGGATGCAGGTCTGTTTGCAGACATAACTGTGCGGTTCATAAAATCTGGTCTGTTGTCTTCTTACAGCAGTGCGTGTGTTCTGTCCATTCCATGAGCTGGTGACCACATTGGGGAGTTTCATACAGTGGTGTGTGTGTGTTCTGTCCATTCCATGAGCTGGTGACCACATTGGGGAGTTTCATACAGCAGTGCGTGTGTTCTGTCCATTCCGTGAGCTGGTGACCACATTGGGGAGTTTCAGCTTTTGTGTCTCACACCTGGTGCTGGGTGCTACTTCATGTTTGTCACCTCCTCATCTCGGAGATGATCTTTTTATTCCGCTTTTGTCTCTGCATACACTTGTTCTGTTTTCTTTTGTTGTTACTACATTGGTACCCTAGAGGTTTTTCAGAGCATAATGGGCTCGTGGTTTGTTAGCATATAACACTAATTGCCATGTCTGCTTCCTCATAGACTATGAGTGCTGAGACCTTAGGGCACACTCATTTTATGGCCTTCCCACTTTTTATACTATTGTGACATACTTTAATTGAACTGTTCATACTTCAAGCCACTTATGCTTGTAGTCATCCATTACTCATTAAGACTTACTTTTAAACTCGTCATTGGTCCCCACCCCAACCCCTGCTCTTTGCTCTCTATAGAGAGATGGCTTCTTTCTCTAGCAGACTGGACTCAAATTCATGGCAGTCCCCTGCTTCCCCCCTGAGTGCTGCATTACAGTGTGTACCTGGCTGGGCTGTCTGCTTCTGAGCCCCACGTTCGGATCATGGAGTGCTTTGTTAAACTGGGTGACCTACTATTTGGGCTGTGTGTCTGTCTGTCTGTTGGTGCCTGTGGGTATCCGTATGTCTGTCTGTGTGTCTGTGCCTATGCTTGTGTGTATGCCTGTGTGTGTGCCTCTGTGTGTGTGTGTGTGTGTGTGTGTGTGTGTGTGTATGTGTGTGTGCGTGCGCGCGCGCGCATGCTGTTGAGTTCTCTTATTTGAGGATTTTAGCAGTTTTGCTGTGAGTTTGAGGGTTGGTATTTCTTGTTTTTCCCATGTAAGGTTTCCAGCCCTTGTAAGTCTGCATTTTGAGTCTTTCATTGAGTTTGGAAAGTGTACAGCCATTAGTTTTTTTGTGCATCGCTTCTTTCATGTGCTCTGCCCCTGTGCAGGGTTAGCTCACAGGATGCTTAATCTTTGTTTCTGGTCCTTCTTTCTCTCTCTTGAAGCCTGAAACTGTCTACTTATCTCTGCTCCAGTCCTCCCTCAGCGCCAACCTGTGTGAGATTTAGACCTACCCTTGAGTTCTAGTGTCCATTGTATAGTTTTAGTCAAGTGTGAATTTCTCTTTTTTTTTAGATAGAAAACAGGTGCTGAGATTCTCCATCTTACCTGTGGCATCACAGTTATGTTAGAGTCCCGTGTGCTAACACACTAGGCTGTTTCTCCTGTGCTTTCCTCTAGCTGTGTTTCTTGGCATGCCTGACAGTGTTTATGAAATGGCCAGCCAGTGTCAGGTGTAAAGGGGGTCTGTTGTCCTTGTTCAAGGAGTAGGTGCTCCAGCCTGCGTGGGGCTACGAGCTGGCTTGAGGTAACATTAACAAAATGTATGGAATTTTTTTGCTGACTCCTGGTGTACACCTCCAGACTTTCTGAGTATTAGTCCCCCAGGGGTCACCGTGAACGCCTCAGGATCCCCTTCCTCTCCTTGGCACCATGAACTAGGAAAGCATTTCTGTGGCTTCCTCGTCTCTTTGTGTAGGGTGCTGTGTGTGGCTTTTTAGCCTCTTGCACTGTGTCACTTAACAGTTTGTCAAATGCATCTGGGAACACCGCTGAATGCTGAGGTCATCTCTCTGCAACTCCCTTTTTTCAGGAAATGTGGCAGCTCTGAACTCCAGCTTTTCGCTGCAGTCCTTTGAAATTGCTGGCGCTCTGATGACACCCTGCCCCAGGCAGCGCCTGCCTTGCCCTGCCTCCCACTGGACTTTGCCCCTTACTTTCCCTTACTGAGTTTGCTTTGTATCCTTTCTCTGTGAGCTCTGCTGTGTGTACCTCCCCTCAGCCCACGATGCAGGGCTTTGGGCTGCCCTGTTTGCCCATTTGAGTCTCTGTTATGTTTGATTATCACAGAAGCGGAGGGATTCTCTGAGAATAATCGGAGCTAGGTCATATTGTACAGTTGTAGCTCAGAACTGCCCAGTGTCATGGTCTGGTGGTTCTGACTGCAGGTCTCTAAACCGCACAGTCTCCATTGCAGCTTATGTCCTCTGAGTGCACAAGTGACACCAGACGGAGCTGCTTGCAGAGTCGTGGCTCTGTGTTGAGGCCGATCTGGCCCTGTCCTGTGAGGACTGGCTCTGGGTCACTTAACAGATGCAGTTTGCTGCCATTGTCTCATGCTCCCTGCAACATGACCAGAGACAGGCAGTGTAGTGGGGATCTCTTCTCATGACTGTTGAGAATGGAAGCAGTCTCAGCACAATTCTACAGCTAGGCTCCAAGTCCCAAGCAGGAGGGAGCAAGTGGGATGGGGAGCAAAAGTAGCCACCAGTAATTGCCCCGTTAACATAAACTTGCTTGTCCAGATAGATCCTAGCACTTAGAAGTCTCTTAGAAAGAGGGCATCACTGTGTTTCGGTAAGGTGCCTGTTGGTGTCTGAGAGGGGAGGGCTACTGTAATGGGATGCTGGCATCACATTCTTACATTCATTAGGAGCTTGGCATGCATTTACTGAGGTAGCTGAGAAGTGTTGCCAGGCCTTTCTGGGGCCACAGGAGGTACTTAGATAGGAGGTCACAGGTCTTGACCTTCGGTATTGAGAAAGCAGACATGGAGTCAGGTGGGACGTCTGTGCAGGGTACAGAGGAAGCCGCAGAGTGGAAACATGGCCAAGGCACTTGGGAGACCTGAGGACGAGGCCACGCTGTCCTTTTGAAAGTGGCATGAACCACAGGGAGGAAAAAGAGAGAAGTGCACCTTGTGCAGAGAAAATACGTTTGGTCAAGGCTTGTCATGGAACATGTGGGTTTGACATCATCTGGAGACTATGGCTGCCTTTTTTCTGGAGAATTTTGAGTTGGGTGACTTTCTGAATGAATGGATTTGAGAGTGCAGAAGAGCAGATTGAGTGGGGGAACCACAAGTTGTCAACATGCAGTATTTGTGGCACATGTGAGGTGGCCGTGGGTGTCTCTGGTGAGTCCGTGTGTACACGAGGGTCTTGGAAAGTCGGGCTATGTGTCTGTATTTGGAAGAGATAAGAGTGCACGTTAAAATGGGCGAGCGTGCGCAGGTGGAGAGCAGGGACCAGAGCGTCTGGACGAGCATGCATGCTGCTGGGGCACGGGAGCGTGTGCTCACTACTGGGCAGCGACAGGGAGAAGAGAAGCAGACGGAAGAGTCAGAAGTCTCTTCTCCATTGAGTGACATGGCAGTGCGATCCATGCTGCAAGGGCTGCTGTGTGCAGAATGGAGAATTACATGCCCTCCCTCCCTCTCTCCATTTCCCTAAACTTTGTTCATAGACATCTCTGCTTTCTGCTTTCTCACTTCTGCACACCTTCCCTGGCACACTCAGTCCTGATGATGTTCCGCTGCTAGCACTAGTGGCCCTGCCCCAATGTAAGCCTAGCAGAGGGTTCTGCAGAACCACCGAGGGCTGCAGGTGTAGCCTGAGAGCTGTGGCCCCTTTTCCTACTCTCAATTCTCTTAGCAGAACAGGCGCGACACTGAGCAGTTTCTGGTGAATAAACCAGGCTTGTTCGAGGTGTGACCCACAACCTGCTGGGACTGAGACAGCTCCTGCTGCAGCCCTGCCTGTCCCTCTCTCTGCAGCCCTGCCTGTCCCTCTCTCTGCAGCCCTGCCTGTCCCTCTCTCTGCAGCCCTGCCTGTCCCTCTCCCTCTCTGCAGCCCTGCCTGTCCCTCTCTCTGCAGCCCTGCCTGTCCCTCTCTCTGCAGCCCTGCCTGTCCCTCTCTCTGCAGCCCTGCCTGTCCCTCTCTCTGCAGCCCCTGCCTGTCCCTCCTGCAGCCCTGCCTCCCTCTCTCTCTGCAGCCCTGCCTGTCCCTCTCTCTGCAGCCCTGCCTGTCCCTCTCTGCAGCCCTGCCTGTCCCTCTCTGCAGCCCTGCCTGTCCCTCTCTCTGCAGCCCTGCCTGTCCCTCTCTCTGCAGCCCTGCCTGTCCCTCTCTGCAGCCCTGCCTGTCCCTCTCTGCAGCCCTGCCTGTCCCTCTCTCTGCAGCCCTGCCTGTCCCTCTCTCTGCAGCCCTGCCTGTCTCTCTCTGCCTCTCCGAAGATTGCCCTTTGATCTGAGGCCTTCCCTGAGCACCCCTCTAGTTGTCTCCCAGTGGGGTACAGCTTTAAGAAGGCTAGCCTTCGACCTTTTCCAAAGTTTCAGTTGAGGAACTTTGGAGTCTGCCTTCACACACAAATCCTTATTCTGACCCAAGGCTCCTTCACACACCTGGCTCCAGCTTCTTTGCTGACAGTAGGCTGTGGACTTACACACCCGCTGCTTTACTCCTCCTGAGCACATCCACTCCAGCACCTCTGTCTTCACAGCCTAAGAGCGAAGCAGGCTCTGCCGACAGCCTGTCTGCTTCCCCCTCTCTGCTCTACTGTGTCTCAATCTCTCAGAAGAATCACACGGAACACTGAAGTGGAGGGGGAATGGGTTATTATGTTTCAAAAGAAAAAAGTAGCAGTCATTTCCAAAGCAGATAATCCTTTTTAATGATCTTTCTGCCCATTAAGACCTAGCTATCAGATTAATAACTAAAAATTTAAATTTCATGGTAAAACTTGGGATTTGTCCTTCTAAGTATTCGGTTTGCTAGGTCTTGTTCATTTCCAGACAGTCACTGTCTTTATCTGGACTACAATGAGGTGTGCACTCTGAGCTTCCAAGAGAAAACCAATTGTGTTGGAAATGGCCCGCAGCCCCTCCTCTCCCCTCAAGGATAAAGCTCATTGGAGGAATAACGTGCTTTTTAGACAAGTCTTAGCTTCTCCTCTCAGAGTTGTAGCCTTGAGCCTCTGTTCTCTGCCCATTGTGTTGTGTTCAGCTGTGGGTTTTCATCTCGCAGCTGAGGGACCTGCATCTCTCCTTATTGGAACAGATCTTTTCCTCTTTTGTCTGGTTTTATAGCTCTCGGTTGCTTCATCCCTGAGAAGTCGCTTCTTTAGAAGTGGCCAACACACAGATGAAATTTGGTCACAGCTTCAGAGAGTGTGACTTGCTCCTGTGGTGTCTGCTAGGTGTGACTGTCAGTTCCCACCCATGGAGAGCAGGAGTGGAGGAGCTCTCTCACCTCACACACTGCGGGAAGGAGTGCTTGCCGCACTGGAGCCTTACACAAACGCTCATCCGTTATTGTAGTGGGAAACAGTCCCACTAGGTGGCTGTGGGCCACTCACCAGGCTTCATTTTCACTCTGGGTCTGGGGACACTGGGGGGTGTGGCTGTGACCATCACACAGCAGCCATCACTCCAGATTTAAATGGTTTTCGCCCATTCCTCCAGGAGGCAGTTGGGCGCACAGCTTCTCTCACAGCCTATTGGCATTACTGTTGCTTACTTTACAGGGATTAAAATAGAACTTTAAAATAAATCCTCTAAGTGTGTGTGCTGATGAAATCCTTGAGATGACCCATTATCCAAATAACCATGAGAGCATCCGTTTCCCTTCTGCTAATGGTGCTGTGTGGACACTTGCAGAATCACTAACGGCCACCTTTCAGCCCCTGCTGCTGAAGTGGGCAGCTTTCAACTGTTAGAGCCTCTCACCTTGTCTGCTTGGACAAAAGCTCCAGTTAGCACAAACTGCTGTATTCCTAGGTTGGTGCATGTGAGGGTGCCTCTGAGCCCGTGTCTCACGGAGCCATGTGTACCCAAATTGTTCTGTGTTGCTGAGGTCAAGTTTGGTGTGTGAGGTGTGTGTCAGCCTTGCTCATGAAGCCTTGTGTGTTCTCTGCTTTGGCTGCAGCCCCACCACTTACGTTTTGGATGAAGATGAACCTCGATTCCTTGAAGAAGTTGATTACAGTGCAGAAAGCAATGACGAGTTAGAGGTTGAATTAGCGGAGAATACAGGCGATTATGAGCCTTCTGCCCAAGACGAAGCCCTTTCCGATTCTGAGGTATCAAGAACACACCCTATTTGAACTTTCTTCCATCTTTGTTAATTGCCAAGAAGAAATGAAATGTCTTGGTTTTCGTTGCACAGGAAGTATGAGAGGGACAAGCATTTAGACAGCTGACTCAAGACGAAAAGGACCTTGGGCCTGTTTGGTTTCAAGACAATAAATATATTATTAATTGATATTATTGGCATTTGTTTTATTTTAGATATTCAATGTACTTTATATAACATTGAATTATCAGATGATAGAAGTATCATTGCATGAATTTTATCTCCTGTGGCGCCTGCATCAAGCAGACAAACTCAGTGTGTCCGAGTAAAAATCTAAATTATATGGAGTGAAAATCGTTCTCTACATGGATTTCTCCAAATGTGTTTGTGTGGAGGTGGGGAGATACTCAAGCTAACTGCTCTTCAGAAGCATGTGAACTGTGTATGGTGGCTGAACTAACCCAAAATTTGCCTCGAATCCATCCCATTCTACATTTATCAAGTTAAATAAAACTGTATCAGACTCTGCATCAGATTATCTTGTCGTCTTTTTAACCAGCTCGGGTTTTAGTGTGTAGAACTTCTGAACACCCCAAATCTGAGCGCGATAAAATGCCTAGCTTCCTGGTCTTCGGATCGGGATGGTGTGGGGTGCCTGCAGCCCCTCAAGCTGCCCCTTTCTCTGCGGTGCACACTGGGACCCTCACTGTAGTCGGGACGTGAGCACTGACCATTGCACTGCATGCTTGGCTCACCAGCTAACTGTGCTCCTGGTCCTAGCAGGAGCCCAAGCTGACCCCAGTCCATTCCAGCTGTTTCCTGTAGTGACACTGCCGAAGGTAACTGTCATCACTAAAGAGAGCAAACTCAGGGGCGAGGTGCTTGCTTTACAAGATGTGTTTTTTTTCCTGTTACAAACAAAACCTGCAAAGACTACACATTAGCCAGTACTCTGTGCTTAGCTGCTTCTTCCTAAAGTAGTCACTTCTAAACCTTTTAAAATGGGAAACAAATTATTAAAGTAGATTTTGGATTTATACCTTTCTCCAAATCAATGCTTTTTTTCCCCCTTAAATCATATTTAAGATAATACAGGTTCTCTTTAGTGTCTCGGGAGCCATTTTTAAAACAAACTTTGAATACTGTAAAAAGAGGTGTTGGTCAGGCATGGTGGCACACGCTAGCAAGAGGAAGCAGAGGCAGGAGGGTCCAGAGTCAAGACCGGCTTGGGCTGTGTGGACTCTGTCTCCAAAGAAGGTTGTTTTTCCTCCGATCATCCGCCTTACCAAGTCTCAGAAAGTCAAATGGTGTAGGCTGTGACAGGAGCGGGTCAGGCTCTCCCAGACTTGCAGTTCTGGGAAGACAGAGATGGTTTAGTAACACAGTATTCAATCACCTATTCATTGTTGTAAATAAGTACTTCTGTACTTTAAATACTTACATGTTTCCTTATCATGCACTTTCAGAGAACATACAACGTACCACATGTAACGTTCCTTTTACCAAACTAGAAACAAAAAAACCGAGACACCAGTGTATAAAAAGCAAGTGTAGTTTTGCTGAATTTCCTCACCACGAACACTTGCCACATATTGACAAAGCACATCTAACAGTTACACACCCAGGCTACCTTTTCTCAAGTAGTTGCCAGCTTAAAAGAAAGCCCTATGGTTAAAATGTTACTGCTTTCATAGATTCTTAAAAAATAATTCAGCATCCTAACTTTCCCAATAGGGGGCATCAAAAATTGCCCTATATGTGTTTTAAAACCCATGGGCCTTAGGAGTTCAAAAACATTTGAGACCCTTGCTGTGTACAGCACCTCAACTGGCCACGGGGGTGAGGCCCAGAAATTCTCCTGCATCTGGAGCTTTGAACTTGCTACCTCTAGTCCAGTCTGATGAGTCACTCCTGAGTGGCAGCATGCAGCAGGACTACCTAGAGGGCTTCTCCACACACACACTGCTCCCCGCATGGCCCGCATGGAGCCTGAGAGCCTGTGTTACTACAGACTAGGGAGAGATGTGATGCCCACACAGACACTCACTGTTGCCATCTCACCAGCTCTTTCAGCATCACAGTTTCCTGAGCGTCGTGCGACCTGGGAGCTGGGATGGGCACCAGGGAGACTTTGGGCCGAATGCTTTGTTGAAGAAGGGAACTAGATGCATGGAGGCCAGCTGAGGCCAGAGTGTCACTTAGACCCTGACCTGAGAGCCAGCCTCAGGATCCACCACAAACGAGAGCCTGCTTTGCTTTTGCCCAGAGAGGAAGGAATAGTAAAAGTTGAATGGTCTTTTCTGAATCGATGTGTTTATAAATGTAGACGACAAAATCCCGCGGTTCAGAGTGGCTTTCTATTGTCGGCTTTGTTGAAATTTAGGAAGAATCTCTATCACTTTGTTAAGTATCTGTTCGGTATATAGAAACATTGGCTGGAGTCCTGAACTGTGCTCCTGGCGGCATGCCCACAGTCACAGGTGTGCTGTTCTAAGTCTCTGATCTTCACGTTAAGATGACCACGTGTATACACTGAAGTGGACGGCACAGGAAATGCACTAGTACAAGTAGGGGTGTGTGTGATTCGAAAGGAAATGACATCAGTGACGCAGTGGCACATCTTTCAAGTCCCTCTCCTTACCTATACTTCAAGAATTATAGCACACCAACTTAAAAGTGAGTGTTTTTCTTTTACCTCGCAAATGTGGTAACTGTATGCACAACTAATTTTTCAATTAGGAGAAACCCTACCGAATAGATAGTGTGGTTGAAACGTTAAGTCTGCTTTATACAGCAATTGCTAAAAATATTTCTCTGGTTCAAATATACTCATATCCCACGGCACAAAGGGACATCTAAAAGAAAGTTGGTGCTTGTTATGAAAATAAGTATCTTGAAGGGTTAGTCCTTGAAGTGCCACATGGACTTGTTTTCCATTATTGAACCAGGTGGGTGACAGTGGCTGTCAGCACTGTGTCCTGAACCAGGTGGGTGACAGCAGCTGTCAACACTGTGTCCTGAACCAGGTGGGTGACAGCAGCTGTTAGCACTGTGTCCTGAACCAGGTGGGTGACAGCAGCTGTCAACACTGTGTCCTGAACCAGGTGAGTGACAGTGGCTGTTAGCACACTGTATCCTCCCAATTCTGCCTCCTCACATCACAGTGTCCTATGCATTGTGGGTACCTGCTGGTCCCAGTCCCCTGTCACAGCCAATCACACAACCCTTGGCTGGTTACTGATAGAATTTGAGTGCCTGTTCTCAGTTATGCCTGACCTATTTGAGCAATACGGAAATTTGAGCAGGCCTCGGATTTACTAGCCTGGGCTAGTAAGAGGTGGAACTTTTCCCAACTCAGTAATGGACTTGTAAACCACATTAAGGTCCTTCCTTGGCTTTGTGAATCTGAAGAAAGTGTAAAAGGAAAAGGTGCTTGGCATTGGAAATTAAAGTAGGAAAGATTTGCAGTTGTGCTTAGCCCGTGGCTCCTAGCCGCACACGTCCCAAGGTAAGTGATACACCGTGTATTTATAGAGCACCGCGTTAGATCTCAGCCCCCAACGGTAGGTCACCCTGGGCTTCGAAAGTCAGAGTAATCTGCACCTGAGGAAGCAGATTGGTTTTGCTGTGGGTGATTCTGAAGGTGTCAGCGAGGAATTTTAGACTCTTCACTCCTAGACACCAGAGTCACTCTTGGTTCTACTCACAATGTCATAGACCTTAAAAAACTCATTTTCTACATCCTTAGGCATGACTGGCAGTTTGTGGTTGATTTGTCCTTTGAGAATGCAGAACAATGAAATGATGATTAAATGATTTCATACAGATAACATTTGAAACCCTTGGCCAGATGGTTATCATTATTTGGTTTTAAACTATGTTTTGCAGTCCTGGAGATTGACCCTACAACCCTGCACGCAGTAGTCAAACACCCTGTCACTGAGCTATGTACCCCAGCAAGGATTGACATTTGCTCTGTGTCCAGAGCAGTGTTTTTGGGCCTTTACCCATCTCTGCCAGTCTTTGTTTCTCTCCCCTAAAAGCCAAGTAAAACAAAAGTAAGTCCCAAATGGAATCACTGTTACCTGTGTGCTGAATCTGAATCCTCTCCAGGGTGGAGCAGACACGAGGTCGCCCCTGAGCGCCCGCTCGTCCCTGTGCTCAGCCTCTGTCCAAGGAGCGCTTATCCAGCACCTTCAGTGATGGAGCACGTGACCTGTACCACGTGGCATGTTCCCGGTGCGGATTGGGCTGGGCTGGGCTCGTGGTCTAATCCAATCTAAGCAGAATTCAAAGCTTCCTTAGAGGACAGAGCCTGTGGCAGCCACCAGGACAGGGGGGAAGCCTGAGCCACGATGGTGAGAGACACTGGTGTCTTTCCATCATCTGCATGTGGAGCTGTCCATGGAGCGTGGCTCCCAGCAGTTCTGCACACCTCGTTACTGAAACTACTTAAGCAGGAAGTTCTATCTGGGAAAACCTGGCTATTGCACATGCATATGCGAAACCTATCTGAAGCACCAGCATTTCAGGGTCCCTTTCAGAAGAGGGTACACCCAGAGCATGCACGCATGCCAAGAGTCAAGAGTGGGTTCTACCCAACGCAGCTCTGAGGGCAGGCAGGCCTGCAGGGGTCACCTAGAGACCCCTCCAGTAATTATTTTCTGCTCACCAGAAGCAGTTGCAGGGCCTGAAAGAAGCTACATTTGAAGGAGCAGCTGTTGCTCCAAACTAATCGGTGTTTCCTCCAGGGATGCCTTGAGTAGTAGCGACAGGCGTGTGTGTTAACTATGGGCCCATGAGACCATTCAGCAGGTCACCCACCAAGTCTGACGCCCGGATCTGATTTCTGGAACCCACATGCCCAAATTGTCCCTCTGACCTCCACACATGCACTGCGGCATGTGAGCCCCCGCCACACACACGCACACACAAACAAGCACAGGCATGCACACGAGCACACACACATGCACACATGCATGTGCACACAATGTAATAAGCTTTGAATATCATATACAAATGTTGAAACCAAGCACCTCTTTACGTGGTGCATTAGGGTAGACAGGGTCCAGGGAGGACGCAGGATCACACATACCCTTATTAAGTTACTTCAGTAAGGCGAAGACCGAGAGTGGGAGCCAACATTCTGTAGCCCAAAACTGCTCTTTTACCTTCTTGTCCTCTTTGGTGGGAAGTGCACAGCCCCACTCCTGCTGTCCATACAGAACCCACAGGCGAACACTTGAACAGCCCTTCATGGAAAGCATCTTCGACAGTTACCTCAGGCCAGTATCATAAAGTCACAATTCAACAGATACCATTTTCCATTTATTCAGCGGGGGCACCAATGCGCATGTCACTGTGCATATACAAGTGTCAGGGTAGCTCACAGGAGTGGGTTCTCTCAGTGTGTGGTTCCCAGGACCAAATTCAGTCACAGGGTTGGTGCCAAGCACCGTTTCCTGCTGAGCCATGTCCATGGCCCAGCCGTTTTACCTGTGAAGATATTGGACGGCCATATTACAGACACGGACTTGCTAGTACAGAGTCAGGCAGAGCCTTGGGCTAGTGTCAGTGCAACCTTCTTCATCACACCCTAGGTAGCCTGTGATCTGTGCCTCCCTATGCAAGGTGAGTCCGTTCTCTTGGCCCCTGTTAACAGGTCAGGGGTCCTAGAACATTATGCAGGCTTATCACCATAGGGTTCCTAAGGGTGTGGGGTGGGGCACTGACAGAGTAACCCATGTGGACGGAACAATCCTCCCAGCCCTTTGTGACAGGTCTCAATGGGAATATTTTCTTTCTGGCCTGTGTAATGGGTCCTGTAGTTTCCAGAACACTGTGAAAACTGATCGGAAAGCAGCACACCCTGTGTCTGTTCCTAACCATTTATCCTTTTCCCTCCCCCCCTTTTAAAAGGCCATTATTGTCTTAGCAAAATAGGTACTGGTTTAATGCAAATCTTTCTCCATGTGTCTTCCCCCCCCCTTAATGCTTATAAAAGCTGCTTTAATTTCTGCCAGCGGTGAAGCATTTTGTCCAACGCCCTTACTCCAAGCATCTTTTCTATAATAAAGTTGATCGAGCTTTGCTTCGCTCTCCTTGAAGAATTTGTGGCTTTGCAGCAAAGGTTTATGCTGTAGCTTCATCATCTTTGAGTGACAAGGCCAAGCTTGAAGTCCAAAATGACCTATTTCTTTCAGGTTAACGATGGCACCTTGATATCACAGAAAAAGGCGACCTGAGCAGGCATGCAGGCTTTGTATTCGTACTGGTGCACAAGGAGGTTTTAGCAAAACTTAGGATGTCGTGGTCACAGACAGGTTGAACTCAGCCTGTACCATCTGAAGATCGCACGTGTGTGAGTGTGAGCGCGGAGGAGGAGATCTGGAGAGGCAGTAATAACTGGAGCCATTCTGACCAGAGGCCGTTCAGTCACTTCCCCGAGCAATGGCAGGACGCCTGTGTAGAGAGCCACACATCAACCTAATGGAACCTTAACCCTACCAGTCAGTCCTGGACCAAGCGTGAGGAAAAGAAAGCTTTCTGCCTTGATGGTTCCAAAGGCTAAGGTGGCCATCCATCTGTGAGCTATGTCTGGAACCAGAGGCTGTGATGATTACAAGGAAGCAACACTCTCTAGGCTTAAGAGGACTGACACACACACACACAGGGGCTCTCGGAGACTGTGGTAGCATGTGTGAGGCCTGCACAGGTCCAAGCCATACAACAGTAGACTTGCTTTATTGTTCTTGCTTGGAAAGCCTTATTCATTGTGGATAGTATTTTGTGAATCTATTCAAAGGGGCATCTTTGGGTGCTATAACTTAGATATTGAATATCCCCTGATGCTGATGGGTTGATGGCTTGGTCCCAAGCTGGTGCCACTATTGAGGGTTTATTGGGTCATAAGAACGCTGACCTGGTGAATGGATTAATCTTTTTGATGGGTTCGTATAACAGAGTGTAGAACCTAGCAGGTCATCGGGGGAAGTGTCCCAAGAGGTGTACCTGTCTCCTGCCCCTTTCTCTCTGCTTCTTGGCTACCACAAAGTAAGTCACATTGCTCCTCCACCCTCCCTTTGTGTGGTGGCGTTTGGATGAGAAATGTTCTCCGTAGACTTATGTATTTGAATGCTCTGTTCCAGTTGGTGGCGCTGTTTGGCATTTGATATGGAACATTTAGGAGGCCGAGACTAGCTGCCGGAAATAGGCCACCACTTCCGGTCCCGCCTTTCTGCTTTCTGTTAGTGAAGTAAAGGTGAGCAGCCTGTGTCCCGCTCCTGCCAGCAGTCATGTCTTCCACGCCTTGCACTAAAATAAACTCCGAGTTGCTTTTGGTAATGGCATTTTTATCAGAACGGCAGGAGAGCGATAAACCTGGCTATTGTGTTCCCACTTACCAGGGGCCCACAAGATGGAGTCAAGCACCCGTGAACTGAAATCTCCAAAGCCACGGAGCCAAATCGAACTTCCCTCTCTTAGGTGTTTATGTTGAAACAATGGCGGGTAGCAAACAGGGGAAAACGAGTAGGCAGGGGCTTTTCCTGTGTTGACTGGGCGTGTGCAAAGACTTTGAACCACTTTATGGGAAGAATTTGCAAACATTTAGAGAAGTGAGCTAGAAAGGCATAGCCAGCAGAGCTCACTGGGAGGTGTCTGCAGATCAGAAGGCTGAAAGAACACAGGCCTAAAAGACAGCAGGCCTGAGAACCCTGTCAGGTACAGCCTGTGAAGACAGCACGCCTGAGAACGCTGACAGGAACACAGGCTGTAAAGACAGCACGCCTGAGTTTTCACACAGGAATGGGGCTCTGGGTATTGGATTAGAGCCAGGAAGGCTACATTTTCCTGGCAAGAAACTTGTCTACGCCATTCCCGGAGACTCGTGAGAGGCTAAGTTTAATGGTGATAGGTTAATTAATCTAGAAAATTCAAAGCAGCTCAGAGTTCAGAAAGTAGCGTGGATATTACTGGGTACTCTTGGCCAGGTTGGTAGTGAGAATTAAAACAAAGAGCCAAGTGGAAAGATGTTAAAAACTTAAGAGCTAAGCTAAAAGAAAGAAAGAAAGGAAGGAAGAAAGAAAGAAAGGAAGAAAGAAGGAGAGAGAGAGAGAGAGAGAGAGAGAAAGAAAGAAAGAAAGAGAAAAAGAAAAAAGAGAACACCCATTCAGAGCCTGCCCCACATGTGGCCCATACATATACAGCCACCAAACTAGATAAGATGGATGAAGCAAAGAAGTACAGACCGACAGGAACTGGATGTAGATCTCTCCTGAGAGACACACCCAGAATACAGCAAATACATAGGCGAATGCCATCATTAAACCACTGAACTGATAACAGGACCCCCGTTGAAGGAATCAGAGAAAGGACTGAAGAGCTTGAAGGGGCTCGAGACCCCATATGAACAACAATGCCAACCAACCAGAGCTTCCAGGGACTAAGCCACTACCCAAAGACTATACATGGACTGACCCTGGGCTCCAACCTCATAGGTAGCAATGAATAGCCTAGTCAGAGCACCAGTGGAAGGGGAAGCCCTTGGTTCTGCCAAGACTGAACACCCAGTGAACATGATTGTTGGGGGGAGGGCGGCAATGGGGGGAGGATGGGGAGGGGAACACCCATATAGAAGGGGAGGGGAAAGGGCTAGGGGGATGTTGGCCTGGAAACTGGGAAGGAGAATAACAATCGAAATGTAAATAAGAAATACTCAAGTTAATAAAGATAAAAAAAAAGAAGAAGAAGAAGAAAAAAGAAAGAAAGAAAAAGAAAAAAGAAAAAAAAAGAAAGAAAACCATCTAAAATGGAAGCCAAGGAAGGTGTGGTTACTAGAGAGATTAGAGCCATGGAAAAGAAGCTAAGCGTTTTGCATTGGACAGGAAGAGGATGTGAAAGTGTCTTGGGAGTTGGCTGGGCCGCACTGCTGATACAAGAGTGGAGTCGCGGAAACTCCTTCTTCCGGAGACCGGGGTTTGAGAAAACCCGCTCTCCACCTCTGCTCTCACAGGGGCATCCTGCTCAGGGAACTCTCTCTCCTCTACCACCAGGCACTTGGAGGCCAAGGAGACAGTGCTCTGCTTAGCCGCTGAGATCAACCACATGATGCCCACCGTGCAGAGGTCCAGAATGTGAAGTTCTGGGCTCTGGGGCCTCCTACTCAAATCCCAAATGACGGCTGGAGAGGACAGGCAGTGTGGGTCCTGATTTAAATAACTTCTAGGGGTGGCACTGAGAAATCTTGGGGCGACACGGGTATGTGACAAACATTTGGATACCGTGAAGACAGCAAAAACTAGAACCGAGGGGGCGTGGCCAGAGAGCCTGGGTGTCCTGTGGATTAGGTCTGAGTGATTTAGAACTGCTTTTCAATTCTTAGCTAGTTGGGAAAGCCCCCGGGTTACCCTGTTCAGTGTGAGTTTTCACATCTGCAAAATGGCAAGGGTGGTGTCTTGCTTTGGCTTGTTCGTGTTTGATTATATCTGCGCAGTACCGGGTGGGAAACAACAGTTTGGTAAATGGTGGTAACCCCTTTGTCTCTGTTTCAGTTATCCCACTGGATATTTTAGAATTGTTCCTCCCGTGGAAGATTTAGTGTTGAGGGCCTCTGACATCTCTTACTACGTCCCAGATGAAGAAATCCAATTCAAGAGAGACCCAGGGACTTGGCATGGTGACCCAGCTTCCGGACTCTAGTCCTGTCCCGTCTCCTCAGGCCCTGCTAATGTGTGCTCTGCTAGTGGGTCCCCTCAGCACTGAGCACAGTGACTAATGCCAGCGTGGTCTTGGGTTGACAGTTGTGTGGCCCACTGCGCCATTGATAGCTTTGACTCTGTAGCTCTGGGAATAACCTTTAAGAAGTGACTGAGAACACTCCACCCACCCAAACGCAGATTCCCTTAGCCTGATAGTCAGGCTTCTAAGTGGTGACCTAGAACAGCAAGAAGGCAGCCCAGGTGAAATGAGAAACCAGGGCAGATGGGACTCGGTAGAAACACTGAGTGTCTCATCAGTGGTGTGTGGCTATGCTGGGACTCTGTATGGTCTGTGACTAAAGTTGGACATTTTATATTTTAAAAGGCGCCAAATGTCAAGCCGTTGTCCAGATACCGGCGAAGATTTTGAGTCTTTTGCAGAAAAGTAGTGTAGGACTGATACACTGTCTCCCCCGGCCCCGCCCCAGCATCCGTGATCACACGTACACATGTGCCCCAGACTCCCACTCCCCCACGCACATATGTGACATCACAACCACAGTTTTGATGTTTCTGTCCTTTGTTGAAGTTGTACTTCCTCCTGTTTTCAGTTCTATCCAAAAGGAAGCTTTTCCCCTGTTGCTGAAATGACTTGATTGTTCTGTTCTTGGAGGCGACACAGAAGCTGTCCTGGGATCAGAGAGTGATAAGATCTTCCGGCTAGCTACTGTTCAGTTGGAGCATTTGTGCGCTCATGCTGTCACCGGTGACAGACAGTGTCAGACAGTGTCAGTCCACCATGACAGACGCCAGTGATAGACTATTACATGCCCTGTTCTCAGAGTGATTGGGCCATCTTTAATTTTGAAGGTAGGATTTTTTTTTTACCATTATTTCTTACCAAAATGTAGTCTTGGTACACAGAGGATGACCAATGAGCAAGACTCTTGGGAGCCCAGAACCCTAGGTAAGGTGAGGCGGAGACAAGAGGTTGGTAGGAGGAGTTCAGAGGCAGGAGGCTGGTCTGAAACTGGTTCTCCAGCCAATCACTTGAATTCAGTGGCCATGCATGAGCCAGCCCTTGCATGCCATGAGACCAGTGTTGGAGGTGCCAGCCGAGGACACCGTGAAGCGCAGAGGACCTCACACCTCCTGAAATATCCACCTCCAGTGCCAATGCCTGCCACAGTAAACAGGAAGACTTGCAGCTGGGGGCACTTCTGGTCCCGCACTCTCTAGCCCAAGAAAGATACATTGAAGGGCAAAGACTACGTTAGAACCCAAAGGATGGGAGGGACACTGTTTATCTCTGCTCCTCTCACCCTCTTCCCAGACCTGGAAGATCACTGCCCCGAAGAAGGGGGACTCTAAGCCGTCCCCTTCTCTGTACCCACTCATGGATTCTCAAGCCAACACTAGAGGAGGGAGGATGAGGTTTAAGTTAACTGGAGGTGAAACCCGTCACACATGCACAAAGTATCATCAAAAGAGGGAAAGGGGAGATTAGATACGACAGGATTGAAAAAACATTGGACAAGGACTGCAGAGATGGCACAATGGTTAAGAGCACTGGCTGCTCTTCCAGGGGTCCTGAGTTCAATACCCAGCAACCACATGGTGGCTCCCAACCATCTGTAAAGGGATCTGATGTCCCCTTCTGACACACAGGTGTACATGCAGACAGCGCATTCACATACATAAATATATAAAATCTTTAAAAAATAAAATTATTAGGTAAAAATGGTCTTTGCTTCTATTACCCCAGGGTCGAATATTGCTCAAATAGGTGAGTCACTTATGGGTCACAGTGCTGGTGGACTCTGGGGAAAGGGTGAGGCTTAATGGAGTCAGATGGAGTGCATGTTCTCTCTCTCTCTCTCTCTCTCTCTCTCTCTCTCTCTCTCTCTCTGCCTCTGCATCCCCCCTTATCCCCCCCAAGTTCATCAAGTCTTTGGGTCCTGATGAGCATCAGTCAGTTCCCTGGAATAGTGTATCCACCTGTTGTGTTGTGTCTCCTGTCACAAGGAGTCTCTCCAAACACACGATCCATGTTGTTTGGGGAGGATAATAGGTCAAAGGGTTTTGTGGGCTATTTAGAAATCTGGAAGGAAAATGATATCACACTTGGGAGACACTGGGAGAAGTATCCAGATGTACCAGCAGGCATAGCTGAGAATTTCTCATCCCTGTCTCTCTGAGTTGAGATCGCGCAGGAAAGGTGAGTTTTTAAAACTCTTATCCCAGTGAGCTCTGCGGCACAAAACGCTTGGAGCAGTTTTCCACACGGTGGCTTGTCAGACAGACTCCAGGAACTTGGATCTGTAAGGGGTTGTGGAGGTCAGGGAAGATGCTTGTGTTGAAGAGACAAAAAGGACAACCATGAGAGGTTGTGTGTCTTAGAGTGACTATTGAACTTCTCTGATTGTCCGTCACCTCATCTGTAGAAGTGATCGATTATGATGCTGTGGGGAGTAGGGCTTGAGGTAGACACTCATGTCAGAATGGTGGACCGGGCAGTGAAAGAACGCTGTTCAATGTAACAGTGTACACCTGTGCTAGAACCAGGCAGACAGGAACTCCCACACTTGATACCCACCCCTATTTTTAACTGGGGAACATGTGGGACAAGGGTCTGCAGGGTGACTCTGACCTGTTGCGGAGGAAGCACAGAGTCATGGGAACGTGCGGTACAGGAGAGCATGGGTGTTTCTGTTGTTGTTCCCTTTGGGAGTTCTGTTTTTAGAAAAAGCTGACAGTACCCGTATGCCAGACCTGGGGGCAGGCCTGTCCCAGCTACTCAGGAAACTAATCATGGGTTCAAGGTTTGCCTGAGCTCTGGGGCAACCAAGCGATACTCTGTCACAAACAAACAAACAAACAAACAAACAAACAAACAAACTCATAAAACAACAGGGGGCTGAGTTCATATCTCCATCACCTATGTGAAAAGCCAGGATGGTTGTGGTGACAGAATTTCCAGAGCTCTCTGGTCAACCAGCCAAGCTGCAACGGCGAACTTCTGGTTTAGCAAGAGACTTTGTCTCAAGGCAGTAAGGCAGAGTCATAAGGGAGATGGCCCAGGTCAGGTTTTGCCTCCCTTACAGGGAGGAATGGAAGGCAAGAGAGGCCTTTCTCAAACCTTTATGCAAGGGTGCAGATCACTCGTGAAGGCAGGGCTTTATGAAGGCGGGGCTTTGTGAAGGCGGGGCTTTATGATCGCTCCTGAAGGTGGAGCTTTATGAAGGCGGAGCTTTGTGAAGGCGGAGCTTCATGAAGGCAGGGCTTTGTGGAGGCGGGGCTTTATGAAGGTGGGGCTTTATAAAAGCAGGGACTTTATGATCACTCATGAAGGCAGAGCTTTATGAAGGCGGGGCTTTACAAAGGCGGGGCTTTGTGAAGGTGGAGCTTTTGGCTCCTGGGACTTAGTCCCATCTTAAGGCCTGTGTCAAACCGTAGGTGGCCATCACTGTGCTGCTTCCTTCCTGGATACTTCATTCCACCCTCCAGTCTATGGTCTGTGTCTGTGCAGGTAAGGTATGATTTTGTCAGTATGGCTCCGAGGTACAGTTTGAGATCGGGTATAGTGACGTCTCCAGCATTGCTTTTCCTCCTTAGAACTGTTGGATTATGCAGTCTTTCATTCTTCCCCGTGAATTTTAGCATTGCTTTTTTGTTTCTGCGAGAGTGTCATTGGGATACTGAAGGGAACTGCATTAAACCTGCAGATCGGTTCCAGAATCCTGTGTTCCCAATCTACCCTTTAATGTCCTTGACTCTTTGCTGAGGTTTAATTCTTAGCATTTGAGTGGGATTATTTCCCTGATCTCTTTGCTGGTAAATTCACTATATTCTGAAAAGCTACTGGTCCTTATGCTGACTTTTGTATCCTGCTACTTTTATGAAAGTTGAGTTCTTCACTCCTGTGGCAGCGCAGAGGCCTAAAATCGACAAGGAAGTCCACAAGACGCAGAGATGGCTCAGAAAGGTGAAAACCGGAAGAGCAGAGGTGGGAGAGTCCAAGGCCTGCTGTAGAGATTGATCCTGGTGACAAAATCTGTGATTTGAGCATGTACACCTCACAGGTGGGTAATGGCGATGCTGTCAGATGACCACAGGGTGAGGAACTGAAGAGAAAGCTCATGAGAAGGGGCGGAGAGAACAAAGATGGGAGTGGCTCCTGACTGAGCTGCAAGTCTGAGATGAACCATTGGAAATGGTGGCTGGGGACACCACATGGGGCACAAGCCCAGGGAAGCACTGCCTGCTGATATGGCGGCAGGTTTCCACAGCCCCTCCAGTTTCTTAGTCCCCTCTCTCTCTTGGCTTCTTCCCCATGAGACTGCGTGCTGCACGTTTGTAGGTACAGGTGCATGGCTGGCTCGAGCCTGCTGGGAGAACCTCTAAGAGAAGGAGGGAGAGGTTGGGTATTTAGAGGTGTCAGGCATGGGAGGGCTGGATCTAGGACTTGGCTGTGATCAATAGGGAGAGGATCGTATCCCTAGTTTCTTGTTTTCCTGCCTCGCCTCCACCTTCCTATGAAAATTCCAGAGAATTAAAGAATTTAATTTTCATTAGACAGGACCCAGTGTGCCGACATACACACATGACAGCATGTGGGTCAAAGCTGATGGGATTCCTGTATGCCAAACCTCTTCACTTGTAGAGCAACTCCGGCGACGCTGCTGCTGTGTGGTTCGCTCTCTAGCTTTCTAAGGCTGAGAGACAGAGTTCCACACAAAAGAGACAGGGAGGGCACTGGTGAGAACAGGAGGGAAAGCATCTCCTGGTGCAGGCCTGGTCAGCAGACCGTGTCTCTTTTCTCTGTGAACAAAGGGGGCCAGTGGACTGGAGAGTGAGTGAGGTGGCAGCAAAGAGGATACTGAAGGTCCTGCGAAGGGCGTGGGCTGCTGCCGAACTGATGGTACGGCGCGCCTTACTGACCATGCACAGAGCTGCAGTGCGGTGGGGGTCAGGCAGGCTCAACCTGAGAGCAGAGAAAAGAGCCCAGAAAGCGCTGCATCAGCCATCAGTGAGAGCTCTGGGTAGGGGACCAGCATGAGATAACAAGGCACTGGGGGTTGTCTGACAAGAGACGAGAAGCCATCAGGATAAGAAAAACAAACAGCACAACGTGAAACATAGGTTCCACAGCGGAGAAACCAAAGCCCGATCCAACGCTTTGGAATGGAGTGTGGGGCTGGTTTAAACCAGTGCCTAGTGGCTTTTCTCCATCTTGGAAGGTGGGATCCTTGGCAGCTGAACGGCGTGGAAGAGTGTGTTTCTAATTATCACGTTGGGCCTTTGATCTGCTCTAATTATTTGTTTCCTCAGTAAATAAACCAGACTCACTGGTGCTGGGCTCGGCTTGCTGCTCTGCTTGGAGGTGGTTGGCCGTGGGCCACCAGTGCTTCCCAAATGACACCCAAGTGCCCTGGCTCTCACACACAGTGCAGACACAGGGCTTCTACTGTGTGCTACAGATATGTAGGGCTGTTGGCTGGGGTTGCCTTGCTGCTCTGGTCTCTCTCTGTCTTTCCTTTCCAGGAAGCTCTGGAAAGAGATGGAATAGACCATAATACAATCAAGCAAAGCCGGCCACACAGAAGTGGGAGTGCCAGCCAGGTGGTAGAGGGCAGAGATATCGTCACTAAAAATACCCAAAGCTTCCGGGTCAGTCTTCCGGGTTTTATGGACTGAGCCCATACCTGAAACTCGAGCATCTAAAATTTAAAACCTCAGGCAACAACCATGAGATAAAGGCACCCCATGGGTGTGGGTACTCTTTTGACCCGAGAAGGATTTTGGGTATATTCTTGTGAATGCTACTTTTTAAAGCAATTTAAAATTTTTTTAGTCTTAGCACAGAAAGCTTCACGTGTGCCTAGTATGTGCTCTAGTCATGGATCGGCTACATTAGGCCCGCGAATTTGAGAATTAAAAAGTAATTTATTGGGGTTGGGGATTTAGCTCAGTGGTAGAGTGCTTGCCTAGGAAGCGCAAGGTCCTGGGTTCGGTCCCCAGCTCCGAAAAAAAGAACCAAAAAAAAAAAAAAAGTAATTTATTGAGGTATATTTTACACATTATATAATTCACCTACTTCAAGTACACAATTCTTTTAAGATATTTACTTTTATTTTATGAGCATAAGGTGTTTGCCTGCGTATATGTACGCGTATCACATTTGGACGGTGCCTGTAGAGGCCAGAAGAGGGTATCAGATCTCTGAAACTGTCGTTACAGATGGTTGGGGACCATCATGGAGGTGCTAGGGACCAAACCCAGACCTCTGGAGTTCTGCACCCGTTCTTGTGACTTCCATGTTTCTCACACTTACTGTTAGGTCTTCCCCCTTTTCCAAGACTCCATCGACCCCTACTCTACACTGTCTCCATAGCCTCACCTTTTCTGAACATTGACATAAAGGGGACCACATAATATTCTGTCTCTTGCCTCTTTGGTTTAGCAAAACATTTCAGAAGTCCACGTGCATGTCATAGGGCGTCTCTGATGTCTCCTTTTGTTGTTGGACGAGCCCTGGTTGGAGTATGGCCATGAGCCCTAGTTGGAGTGTGTCTGGCAAGGTGGCACTGACTGGCAGGTACCTTTGGAATGTCAGGTGCTTGACCCCAATCAGTCTAGTTGGCAAGCAAGAAAACCTGTTTCAACCAGATCTCAGTGTAAGTATATCAATGTAAAGGAGACGCCCGTTGGCATCCAGATGGCGTCATCCATTTCGGGCTCCTTCCTGACTTGGGTGTTAATTCTTGTATTTGACCCAGTGCTAGTTGACTAGAAGTGTCAGCTTTAGAGTTCAAGTTTACCAGACAAATGTCCAGTTCTAGTAGCTTCAGAGAAGGTGGTGTTTCCTCCATAACACTAGGGAGGATTGTGTTACAAATAAATCAAACCAAAGGTCAGATTTTTAGTTCCTGGGAAGCTTACAGCTTTGATTTTCAATGACTAAACTGCCTCCAAATTGTACTGTCCTTGACTATTTTCTCAAATTGTAAATCTTCTCAAATGGACAGACAGAATCCAGTCCAAATCTCTATTATTGTAGCTGGGGAAACCGGGTCTAAGAGGAACAGTGAGTCCAAGCATTACAGGAAGCCCTTGTGGCAGACTTGTCCTAGCATCTGAACCTTCCCCTTCAGCCATTTTCTCATGGAAATTGGGCACGCTTGCCTGCATTTGACAGACAGATATCAATTCAGCTCCATACACCAGACTTATTTGGGATGCAGCTAAGAGAGCAGGTGTGGGCTGCCCTGAAAAATTTGTATTTAGGTAGAATGTAACTAGGTGTAGCTTCAACTTGCAATAAGGTTTCTTATCACTGCGGCCTTGAGAATAGAAATCATGTTACTGATGACTTCATGGGCTCATTTCACCCCGCGGGGTTGGAATTCTATTCCACTTTGAGAAAACAGAGACACGGATAATTAATTGATACTTTTGATGCTACAAAGTGACCAAGAAACAGAACCATTCTTGGAACTCATCCTATTGAGAGCTCAATGGTCTGGAATCCACAATATTTGTCTGTAAGAAAAAGGTTATCATGTGATACCTGGAAGGGAAGCCTACCTAAGCATTTCCAAAGCTCAGGGGAAAGTCTGCTTCTTACCCCTGCAGATGGCTGAGGGCAGGAACCCTGCTCTGAGGAGTTACCTGGCAGGTGGGTCATTGTGCCTCTGCAGGCACTGGGAGTGGGGGTACACATGATGCACAGACATGCTTGCCAGCAAAACATACATACACATAAAATATAAATAAACACATCCTTAAAAAACAAAGACCTTTGGACTGCGTGCTTCTCTTCCCTACGGAATAAAAGGCTACCTACTTGGTCCAATATTGTCATATTCTTGGCTCCAAAGACATCACAACTTGCAGGTACTGACCATTCTGCCTGAGGCCTCTCCATGACCCTTCCTTCTGTAGACTCTCTCTCATGTAGGAGGACTGTGTGTTTGCATCCTGTCTCAGCGTTCTAGGCTCCTGAATTCACACATGCTTTTAGATGCCAACGAGGCACACACAGGTCCTGCTGCTTGTTGCTTGCTACAATCTTTTGAAGTCAGGGGCCGGGGAGGGGGGATGTGGCTGCTGAGAGTTTTGAGTGAAGAGTCCAGTGAAAACCAGACAAGGGACTGGTGTCCCACACACCTTCCTCCTGTTGTCTCGGAGTCTCGAATGTGAGAGGTTAAAGATAGATTCCACCCTTCCCTGCATCAGTGGTGCTCCCAGAAAACTCCTCTTCCCTGCAGCAGCAGTGCTCCCAAGGTCTACCCTTTCTTGCAGCAAGAGTGCTCCTGAAGTCCACCCTTCCCTGCAGCAGTGCTCCCGGAATTGACTCTTCCCTGCATCAGCAGTGCTCCCAGAGTCTACTCTTTCCTGTAGCATCAGTGCTCCCAGACTCTACCCTTTCTTGCAGCAATAGTGCTCCCAGGGTCCTCCCTTCCCTACAGCAGTAGTGCTCCCAGGAAGCTACCCTTCTCTGGAGCAACAGTGCTCCTGGAGTCCACCCTTCCCTGCAGCAGTAGTGCTCCCAGGGTCTACCCTTCCCTGCATCAGCAGTGCTCCCAGAGTCCACCCTTCCCTGCAGCAGAAGTGCTCCTGGAGTCCACCCTTCCCTGCAGCAGAAGTGCTCCTGGAGTCCACCCTTCCCTGCAGCAGCAGTGCTCCCAGACTCTACCCTTCCCTGCAGCAGCAGTGCTCCCAGAGTCTACCCTTCCTCACAGCAGCAGTGCCTCTGGGAGGCTGGGACTTCATCTCATCTTTTAGAACATGGTTTTCTCAGCTAGGAGGTGAGGTTCTCTGTGTTCTGGGGCTCGGCTTCTGCACATGGTTAGTGGCATCACAAGATCTCAACTCCTGTCACTACACGGGTGCCTTCATCTTGCAGCATGGATCCCTCCCACATGGGAAACACTGAAATGGGGCAATCAGTGACCTTCCAGGGAGCGCTACTCTGGGCCTTGGGAAATCCACTTTCGATGGAGATGGCTGAGGTTGTTCACCCCCTGCTCCCCGGCCTTTGGAAGTCAGAGTGAGACGTTCCCTTGGTAGATGAGCTAGGGTTCTACGGTTAGGACAAATATATTGAGTCCTCCATGACAGTGTTTCTCATCCCGGGTGTCCCAGACTCTTTTGGGAGTTGAACAACCCTTTTACGGGGCTTGCCTAAGACCTTTGAAAAACACAGTTATTTACATTACGGTCCATAACAGTAGCAAGATGACAGTTATGAAGGGGCAACAAAAATAATTTTGTGATTGGAGTCACCACACAGAACTATTGAGGGGTCATAGAATTAGGAAGGTTGCCAACCACTGCCCTATGCCTGATCTAGAAAACCTCCTAAAAGTGGAATCTGAAGTGGAAATTTCTGGTTTCTTTGGAAACTCAGTTGGGTCAGCGATGTGTTTCTGGAAGCTGTCTTGTGAGAGGACCAGTGATGTTCGGAAAGAGTGTAAGTAGAACCTCACAGACAGTGAACGGATGCTCTTGCCTTGCTACACCATGCAATGCTTTACTGGTCTTTGCTGGTCTTTGCTGGTCTTTGCTGGTCTTTGCTGGTCTTCACTTCGTAGACAGAAAGGCAGCAAAGAACTTCTTGTGGTACTCCGGCCGATTCTTGCCTATTCAGTGTTTTGAGAGTTTTTTTATTTTGTTTTGTTTTTCTTGTTGATGTTTTAACGAAAGAATGTTGAATGATCCCGAATTCTGCACTGATTGATGGCTCTATGAAATTCCAAGTCACTTTTGTACTGATGAGGTATGCCATATTAACTGATTTTTATATGTTGAATCATCCTTGCACCCCAGAAGAAAAAAAAATCTGCCCCATTACGGTATATGATCTTGTTTGACATTAAAAAAGGTTTTAAAATTGCATGCATTTATTTACTCATTTAGTGCGCTTGTGTGCGTCCTGTGCACACACGCGAACACGAAACTGGCGGGAGCTGCTCCTCCCTTCTGCCATGTTGCGTCCTTGGGGTTGAACTCAGGCCGTCAGGCTTGGCAGCCAGCGTGTTTATCCTCTCACCATCTCCTCAGCCTCACGAAAGATCCTTTTAATACGCTGCTAGGTCTCCTCTGCCGTTCTGCAGGGGGATTTTCCACCAGGAAGGCGGGTCTTTCTCCTTGCGCTCTGGTGCCAGGCCACTGGCTGACTTCAAAGAACTGTCCTGGAAATGTCCCTCTTCCTCCGCTACATAGAAAGGGTTAAACATCTGTGTGAATCCAGGGAGAGCCGCCCGCCCGGTCTGGGCCCGGTTTGGGGTCTGGGCTTTCTCCGCAGGTTCTGAATCCTGACTCCTGATAGCTCGGTGCAGACTGGTGCAGACCGGCTCTTCATGGCTCGCCCCTGGGAGCACACGCGCATCCGGGAACTTAGCCCCGTAGTTTTGCGGATTTGCTTATTCTCTGCCTGTCTAGCGATCCTTTTGATTTCCACGGTGTTAGGGCGAGTCTATGTTTTCACTGCTGGTTTTATTTATTTCTGCCTTTCTTTGCCTAATTAGTCTAGCCAAGTGTTTGCCAATTGAAAAGCAAAAACCCACCTCTTGGCTTCATTAATCTTTTTCATGGTCTGTTTTCTGTTTTGTTTATTTTCCTGCTTTCTGCTAAAACCAGACAGAGCTTTCTCATCTTTCGTTAGTTCCTTGAGACGGAAAATTAGAGTGTTTATTTGAGATCTTTCTTCCTCTTCAATGTGGGCGTTTATTGTAGTCAGTGACCTTCCCCGTGCTGTTTGTGCTGTTTGTGCTGGGTCCCATGAGACTTGGTTTCCTGTGTTTCATTTTCATTTGTTGAAATGTGTGTGTGTGTGTGTGTGTGTGTGTGTGTTAAACCTCGTGGTTGCTCTCTCAGCCAATGACTTCGATGGCATACTGTCTAGTTTCCACATACTTCCTGCATTCCCTTCTGAGTTTTTCCTTGCCCTGTTCCTGGGGAAGTGCTTGGTCGTATTTTAATCTTCTTAAGTTGTTAAGAGTTGTCTTGTGATTTAACCTTTGAGCTGGAGGAGAATGTACATTCTGCTGCTGCTGGTGAGATACCCCATCTTGCCAGCACACGCAGAGTGTCCAGTCTCCTGCGCCTCGTGGGTGACAGCGCACTGATCTTGACCTGGTCCTTGTACCCATCGTTGAAAGTGAGTCCCCAAGGGTCTCGCCTCCACTCGGCCGTCATTTGCCATGTGTGCTTATGTGCCCTGATGCTGAGCGAATGTGTTTTAATTGTAATTCCCTGCTGGGTGGATTCCTTCCTCAGTATCTGTTGTCCTTTGTTGTGATGGTTCAGACCCGAGGCCGCCTTTGTCCAATTTATTCTTTCTCATCTGTCGCTTGGGTTTAACTGTCAAGCGAGTCATTGCTCCAGCTATGTTGGTATCCTTAAGAAATCTGTCTTTAACCCAGTCCTCCATTAGACTTTTGCACCGGGGAATTCAATCTACTCAGATCGAAAATAGTTGTCGATAGAGAAAATTGCACTATTTCTGTTTATCACTCCCTCCTTATTCGCCTTGGAGGGTTTTTTTTTATTAAGTTTTCTGGGTTTGTGAAATATTACTGAATTTAGGGGATGAGAGCCCCCAAGCCTTCTTCTCCACCACCTTTCTGATATTTACCCTGCACATTTCTTCTAATAACAGGGTCAGCATTTCAAGGTCTTGTTTCAAATACAAGTCTCTTGGACCCTATGGTCACCCAGTCCCAGGTCTACCATATTCGCAGAACCCAGGGTTGGTGCGTGAACACAGAAAGTCTCAATTACAATCTACAAGATGCTACCGTTCTTTGCTGCACCACACCGTGCAGTCCGTGGAAGATGGAATCAAGGACCCCGCCCCCTCCAGGAGTCACATCAGAAAAAAGTACAGGAGAGTGCCAAAGCCAGGAGACCGACCTCTTGCACGAACCTTGCTTTTTTCTGAGCTGTAGTTTTTCCCTGTCTGGTGGAATCAGTATGGCATTATTTCGGCTGACTGCTGTGCACTCTCAGATGTTCCCTGTGAATACAAATGGGCACAGTACCCTTTAGTTCCTGCGTTTAGCCGATCTGACCCGAGGGCAAAGCTGTGCGGGGAAGGGCACCATGAATTCAGTACCCTGTGACCTGGTGATTTCCTTCTTAGCCTCAAACTCGCCCTGGTCATCCTCCTTGTTTAAAAGTCATCCCCACTACAGCACAGGCAACCGTAGCACGTAGCTGGTGCTCCTGTGTAAGACCTCAGCTAAGTGGCAGCGGGGTTTCAGCGGGGTGAAGTGGCGGTCACTTTCTGCAGACTGCCACTGTCACAGCTGTCCACTGCCGGATGAGGGGTGAAGAATACTCAGTCTATGTACAAGATGTATAAAGTTAAGCCATAAACAAAAAAGGTTGGATGAAATTACCCTGCATGGGCGAACAACGTTGCTCTGAGAAAATGTGGGTCATTTAGTGAAAATTGAAGCGCAAGGCATGGGGTACCCCCTATGAATTATGGGTCAGGAAGACTCCAGAGGTGCCCAAAACAACACAGGCTATAGCTACTGCCCTTGGCTGCTCAGTATAAATACAGTGAGATCCAATTGCTGAGGACACCAGTCGTTCTGAATGCTAGCAGGCCAGCATGGCAGTGAGCAGTCCTGGAGGCAGGAACACCAAGAGTACTCATCTCCAGTTGCAAACAGGAAGCAGAGAAGTTGAACCGGACATGGACATGGGTGGATGCTTTAAGCTTCCCGGTCGGCTCCCCGTGACACAGTTCCTCCAGGATGGAATACCTTCCAAGCCTCCCCAGGTAGCAGCACCAACTGGAGAGCAAGAATTCCAATACTCAAGCAATATGGGGGCCTCTCCATCAAACCACCCTGGCTGCTGAACCACCAGTTTGGTTTGGTTTTTTAAAAACACTGGCCGGAAAACTCACTGTGTTCCTCTCATTGTCTTAGAATTCCTGGACTTAAACCCTTTCTCTTGGCCGGTGGAGGAGCTCCGGGGCCCTGCCCCTGACACTGCCACCACAGCCAGTTTCCACTTGAATCTCAGAGGGCCTGAACTGTATTCAGACCACCGCTGCTGCGAATTCTCACCTTTCCCTCCGTGCTTTGGACCTGCTGGCAAAAGGCGACCCTGACTTACCTCTCCATTCTGAAATCATTTTTAGCATCACCAAAGAACGGTGTCACACTAGCCAGTGGCTAGCTAGCAGCCCCTGAGCCGTGACACTGGGACCGGACTCTACTTCCGAAAGCCGTTTCAAGTGCTCTCACTTGCAGAATCCCCAAATGGATCTTTTTCTTTCTTTTATTATTATTAATTCAAAGTGGCTCTTCTGAGCCTTCCATAAAGGTAGCGTCTACATAATATGTCCTTGTGGACCTGTGCCCTCGAGGTTGCTCTGCTGGCCACAGCTATGGGCAGAGGTAGCTCCAGGGCTGGTGTAGACAGGAGTGTCACCTGAGCTGCACAGCGCGGCTTCCAGCCTGCTGAGCCAGGATTCCCTTCACACCGTACTTCAGCTCATTGTCAGCACCAACAAAGCTGCTTTGAAGCATTTATTCTGCTCGCACCCGCTGGAGCTTAGCTGTGCGGAAAGGGCGGCCGCTGTGAGACTTTGGATGACCGGCTCACTCAGTCTCTCAGGCACCATCTCCTGCCCTGCAGTCTTCCTGGCTCCTCCCCTCCCCCATCCCAAAGCTCCACTACAGGCGCGAAGGCCTGCTTGGTTGACCCGCTGGCTTGGAAGGTGCACGTTTGTACTCTACCCTTCCTGTTCGTGTAGACCCACAGTAGAGTCCTGCGCGCATCTGCCCACGTGACGTCCTCTCGTGTCTCCTGGACCAATCTCCTTCCAATGGCACCTCCTCCCTCAGCCGTCCCGTCACGTGCTGCTTTCCTGTCTGTGGAGTTTCTCGAAGACACGGTTGTTGAGACAACTTTCTCTCTGCGTGTATGGTACTTAAGGACTCTACTCCCTTGATAGTCAGGCACGCAGCAAGTTAGATGACAGGGTCCTATAGAGTGCGAGTGGGAATTTAAAGAGAAGAGGAGGGATCCGAGGCCAGCTAGATTCCTGGGCTGAAGCAGAAGTCATGGGAGCAGAGTGAAGTCTAATGGTTCTCATGACCTTTAGTCTTGGTGATGTCTGGCCCAGGTTGGGGTGAAACAATGGAGGATAAAGCAGCTGTTGCTGGTCTGGCTGTGGTCTCGTGCACGGAGGGAGAGGTAAGAGGCTATGCCAGTGGAACAAAACAGAGGCTTCCTTGCGTATGCTCCACAGCCCTACAAAAGTCCGTGTTGACTCCCCGAGGAGAAACACGGGAAGAAAAACTCCTAAGATATAAGATTCGTCACGTTTACAGTAGTCTATTCAAAGCCACTACAGCTAATGGGAATTCTCGTGGCCACGGGCCTAAGATGATGACGTCTCAGGGAAGCAGGGGTCCATGTCTCCTTGGGTCATTAAGTAGGTATTTGTTCTGGGTGTCCTGATTCCATCTATCATGTCCAGTGACTCAGGCCCAGGGATGTATCCCCATCTTGTGACTTTAAATCTCTGGAGCTCTAGGTCCTGGATACCAGCATCTCACTGAGTGCAGTGCTGTCCCAGTTTCCTGCCTGCATAGAGACATCCAACGGGATGGAGGGCATTGAAACAAACGGGAGGTATGCAGAGTAATTCCTGAGGGGTATCCACTGTGAAGGAACCGAGTAAGGCTTAACAAAGATACATAGTTAAAGATAGATAGATAGATAGATAGATAGATAGATAGATAGATAGATAGATAGATAGACAGTGACATATGCAAAGATTTGCACATTCATAGATACATATCCATAATCCTTTATATATAAATGCCTGTATATTTTTGTATATGCAGTTCTTTTTATAGGCAGAAGCCTATGTATAACACACACACACACACACACACACACACACACGCACACACACACAGAGTTCTTTTTCTATCTTCCTTCTAATGCAGGGGGGCAGGGCTGGAGAGCAGTATGCTAGAGAGAGAACAAACAAGACCGGTGAACACCACGTAGATCTGAGATTCCTGATACCAGGATTCGAAACGAGTCTGAATTCCAGCTCTCTCGGGTCTGCAGCAAGATCTGTGTTTCTCTGACACCACTTCTTTGAGATTCCCAGAATCATCCACCATGTCCCTTGACCCTTATTTTTCTAAGAAGGACCCTTGTAGGTGGCGAGGATGCGGTCTGCAAATTCTGAGAAAATGCAGGACCAGGGACCCCCAGACCCAGAGCTGTAGATGAACTGAACCCCAGTTTGCTAGCGTGACACAGAGGGTGAGGCACCTTCTGTGGTCTGATCGGTCTTTAAAAGTGTCAGAGTGAGCTCTTGGGCCACACAAGGCAACTCAGGCTACCACCTGCTGCCCCCTGCCTCCCAGCACCACTCGGGCTTTTGTACCCAAAGCTGTGTGCTCACCAGATATCTGGGCTGTTGCAGTGCACACAGCCTTGCTGGTAATTTTGTGGC
The DNA here is from genome assembly GCF_011064425.1 of Rattus rattus. NCBI lineage: Eukaryota > Metazoa > Chordata > Mammalia > Rodentia > Muridae > Rattus > Rattus rattus. The sequence continues at coordinate 78,723,690 of NC_046167.1, forward strand.
TGTGATGTGAATGTGGAGCCTGGGCTCAGGGCGAGGTTGCCCATTATGCTTCTGGTTCCTCAGTCCGCTGTTGTACCTAGATCTTTACTCAGAGCCATGGGAGACCATTGTCCTCTAGGGTCTGCTTGAGGGAAAGAGGCCCAAGAGAACCTGACTTCTAGTACTTTCAAGAGTTATAAATGCTCCTTACAGGGGCTGGAGAGATGACTCTGCTGTCAAGAGTGCTTACTGCCCGTCCAGCGGATCCAAGTTTGGTTCCCAGCAACCACACCAGGCAGCTCACGACCTTCTGTAAAGCTGGCTCCAGGAGACCCAGAACTCTCTTATAAAAGTCAGCAGTGGAGGCCCCAGCACCCCCTTGGGCTGACACCTTCGAAGAAACACAATTTTGGGGAGAACCAATTGTGGGCTTTCAGCCGCTACATACAACCCCTTGTGTTAGGCTGTGGCGGAGGGAGCTCGCCTCGGAGATCTCTGGCCCAGCTAGGTGCGTGCATTCAGGTGAGGTGGACAGAACTCAGGCAGGGAGGGGGTTACTGCTTCTGCTGCCTCAGCTGCTCATCCTTCTCCTTGCTCAGCTGGGCTGAGCCAGCAGGAGACTGACCAGCCAGCTGCGAGGGGTGCAGGGGAGCATCTGGCTTCGATTTCCGGAGAGCAGATCTCTTCCCCAAGCTGCGGTGTGTTACAGGTCCTATGACAGAAGCTCTCAGATGATGGAATAGTTCCTGCACACTTTTAATCCTGAACACAACTCTTTTTATTTTTTAATTTTTTTTTTTATTAACTTGAATATTTCTTATATACATTTTAGTGTTATTCCTTTCCTGTTTCCGGGCAAACATCCCCTCCCCCTCCCTTCCTTATGGGTGTTCCCCTCCCCACCCTCCCCCCCATTGCCACCCTCACCCCAACAGTCTAGTTCACTGGGGTTCAGTCTTAGCAGGACCCAGGGCTTCCCCTTCCACTGGTGCTCTTACTAGGATATTCATTGCTACCTATGAGGTCAGAGTCCAGGGTCAGTCCATGTATAGTCTTTAGGTAGTGGCTTAGTCCCTGGAAGCTCTGGTTGCTTGGCATTGTTGTACATATGGGGTCTCGAGCCCCTTCAAGCTCTTCCAGTTCTTTCTCTGATTCCTTCAACGGGGGTCCTATTCTCAGTTCAGTGGTTTGCTGCTGGCATTCGCCTCTGTATTTGCTGTATTCTGGCTGTGTCTCTCAGGAGTGATCTACACTTCTGCACTTCTTTGCTTCATCCATCTTGTCTAATTGGGTGGCTGTATATATATGGGCCACATGTGGGGCAGGCTCTGAATGGGTGAACACAACTCTTAAATGCAGTGTTTTGGATGGGTCAGTGTCTGACAGCAGGTACTTCCTGTTGGTTTGGCTTGAGAGCTTGGGAAGACCTCATCTACATATTCGGGGGCGTGGTCCTGCTTCTACGACTTAACTGTCTTGAGCCTAAGTGGTCACATCCTCACCTTTGGAGGCAGTGACTGATCTGTCTCAAACCTCTCTACAGGGGTCTGTTGGGTGTGTGTGTGTGTGTGTGTATGTGTGTGTGTGTGTGTGTGTGTGCAGCTAGTGAGGCCTTGATCTGGGAGAGTGGGAACATGCCTGCCTTCTCTTTGAGGGTCCCTGGGGATTCAACCTATCTCAACCAGGAATCCCCGTACCTTTCACAGTCCTCTGCCCCACACCCTTGTCTGGTTCTCTGGCTGGCTTGAGATTTCTCAGAGCTTCTGGGTAGCAACCTCTGAGTACACTGTGCCCCGCTCCGCTCTGCTCTCCTCTGCTGGCTTTGGGCTGATGGCATCTACAGACTTTGGTACCCATTGCTTCTCTCCTGTTTTATCTCTGAGTCTCTCAGAGTCTGGGCTTCCAGTGGCAATGTTTTGGCTTACGAGAACTGTTTATGGATTTGTTTTTGTAATTTGAATTTCTTTTATTGTTTCAATCGATTCTTGGAGGAAGGAAAGGTAAATATCTGTTCTCAGTTGGTTGTTGTGAACGGCGAATCTCGTCCCATCGGACTGTACCTCTCTTTATAATATAGGGGAAAAGCCTTATCCTGAAAAGTAGTATTTTCCACTCTGGACTCTGGAAAGGGATATTGTAGTTTGTAAAAGAGTTATAAATAGAATACCACATGACCCAGCCCTCCTAAAAGGAGGGATATCAGGGCCTTATAAAACAATGAATTCCCGTGTTCCATGTACCATTGTTCATGCTACATACACACATACACACCTACATGTTCATTGAGTAATGAACGGGTTTCCTCAGCCTGGCTTCTCCACCTATGTTATATTTCTGGATCAGTTTATATCATCTGGAAAAAAAATTCCCAACATTCAAAACATAGCTTTTTCTGACCTCTGCCTGAGTCTCAGGGCTTGGGGATAGTCTGGGCAGCCATGAAGAACATGGGTTTTGAGCCTGGAGAGTAGAGTTCCAAGGGTGGGGTCCTCCTGGTGAGACTCAAGGCTGGAGCAGAAACCTATCTGTGATTGCCCCCAAGAACTTCACATAAAAAACTTCACACCAAAAGACCACCTGCATGGAGTGCCTGCATGGAGGTTGGGGTGGTGTAGGGTGATGTGGGGAAAGTGGGGGTGGGGACAGGGATGTGACAGGGGGATGGGGGAATAGGACACACACACACACACACACACACATGCACACATATATATGCACACACATGCATACACCATGACAATGTCTACAATGACCATGACAGTGTACTTCATTTACATCAGCTGGAGGTTGGCGCTAGCTCTGGGTAAGGGAAGCTCTCAGCTGATGTTTGTGGCAACTGAGGCATTAGATCAAAAGAAGGAAAGAGGACGGACGAGATGGCTCACTGTAAGTGTCAAAGCACTTACAGCTCAAACCGATGACCCGGTCAGTCTCCAGAACTCACAGTGGAAGGAGATTGGTATTCTCCTGAAGTTGTCCCCTCACCTTCCCATCCCTGTTGTGGGATGTTCATGCACACACATGCAGAGAAGTTAAAAAAAAAACCCACAAAATTAGAGATTTTTTTTTTTTTTGAGGGATGTGATGGTTTGTATATGCTCGGCCCAGGGAGTGGCGCTATCACAAGGTGTGGCCCTGTTGGAGTAGGTGTGGCCATGTTGGAGTAGGTGTGGCCATATTGGAGGAGGTGTGGCCCTGTTGGAGTAGGTGTGGCCATGTTGGAGTAGGCATGGCCTTGTTGGAGTAGGTGTTTCACTGTGGATGTGGGCTATAAGACCTTCATCATAGCTACCTGGAAGCCAGTCTTCCAGTAGCAGTATTCAGATGAAGATGTAGAACTCTCAGCTCCTCCTGCACCATGCCTGCCTGGACGCTGCCATGTTCCCACTTTGATGATAATAGACTGAACAGGGAGATCCTTAAACAAGCCCCAATGCCTTGGTCATGGTGTCTGTTCACAGCAGTAAAACCCTAAGACAAGGGAGAAATGTTTTTTACAGGAAAGCACACACACACACACACACACACACACACACACACACACATGGGGGTGGGGTAGGGTGGTCTGGAACAGTCAGTGGATACTCCAGGAAGCAAGATCCCTAAACATGAGCTGCCCAGGTTTGCACGGTGCATAGAGGGAGGGGATATGGCTGTGCAGACATGAGATCTGCACTTGATGATTTATGTTGACGCTTATCCACCAGATGTCAGCCAAGCGTCTGGTTTTAGCAAGGTGAGCTGCTATATGAGAGATAGTTTCCAGATTGGCTCCAGAGTAGGGAGCTTTGAAAATATCTTCACAAAGAATCTGCATGAGCTGGCAAGTTTCTGAATCCCTGCCTTCCGCCACTGCCACTTACAGTTTAAAATATCGTCTTGCATCTGAAAAAGAGGAAGAAAGGAGAGTCTATTTCCAAGCATCCTAACCCCTCGAGGGACAACATATCCCCAACCGGAACAAGGGGAAGACGGGGAGTGAGTCACTGGCCATGCACTCTGTAGTCATCCTCGTTTGCATCTGTTTTTCTTGCAAGCCTTCACCAACCCCCCCTTTAAATCAGTAATTTATATCCTCATTTAAATTATGTAAAGACACTGCGGTAAGTTAAATGCTGCTCTCTAGAGGGAAAGCCAGCTTTACCTACATGCACCCTGCTCTTGGTTCTGTTTCTTGGATGGGCCACGCTCTTGTTGGGTTGGGTACAGCTAACGCTGTCCTTGCTGCTGTCATCAGAAACATCTTTCTAATGGTAGCCAGCAGCAGGGTCTCTGTCCTCCTCAGAGCAGGCCTGCAGGGAGAGAGTGGTTGCTGGCCACTCATGGGGGGGTGGGGGGGACCCATAGGCTCCCGTTGATGTTCTGTGTAATGTCTTCAAACCGGGCTTCCAGGTCTTCCCTGGAGGAAGAGAAAATGGCAGGGGGTGGTGGTGAAATGTGGGAGAGCCTTTGTATTAGAGCAAGAGGTATTCCCTTCTCTCAGCTCTCTCAGCTCTCACAGCCTGCAGCTCAGAGCAGAGCACACAAAGGGCAGCCTACTGGGGAGGAGCTGGGAGCTTGGAGTTTAAATGAGGGCCCAAGGAGGTTCTGAGTGAAAGAGTCAGAGTTGGGTTAATCTGGGGCCAGTGGGAAAATTCCCACCACAAACCTCCGAGCACAAGGACCCCTCTTTTCCAGGAAGAAAAAAAGCTGGTTTAGTTCTTGGAACAGTTACAAGCTGAACTGTCACACGAAGCTACCTGTGGCTTCCAACTGGCCCCCCTTGGGAAAATCTTGAATGATGGTACACTGAGTCCGATCTGAAAGTTGTTTTGTTCCACCAAATGCATATAGTACCCGGCCTAGTTACTGTTGTGCAAATTCTGCCCTAATTGTTTACAAGGTATGTAACACCCTGTCAGAGTCTGCTCAGGGTCGGCTCCCCTTGAAGTGGGAGGACCCTGGCATGTCAGAATTAAGCTCCTCTTGCTTTTGCATCGATCACTGCCTCTGTGAGTCTCTTTCAACAGGTCCTGGAAGAGGTTCAACTCAGACCTCACAGAAGAAGCAAAGCACATTGCCGTATCACTACAGGGTTGAAGACCTGGGATTTCTGTCACAAGGCATTTGAAGAGCCAAGTTTCAGAGAGGTAGACCTGCAGACCCTGTGTCCTGAAGCTGTGGGTTCTAGACACCCCCTGGAGGGTTTCCTAAGGTTAACTGCTATGCTTCCCCAGGTCTCAGTAGACAAGCCGCCTCTGGCTAAGCAAAGTAATTTCTCTCCTAGGATGGTCTTTTCTTATGTTTGGGTCTGAGTGAGGTGGGACCCTGATCCTCTAGCATACTGCTGGAGAAAGAGAGCTGATGGATCTGCCGTGCCCAGCCCTACTCAGCCTGACCGCTGCTGTGCCTACGCCCACCTGGCGTGACCGCTGCTCTTTCACCACGTTTTTCTGAGTGTCAGGCACCAGAGGAGCCTTGGGAGCATCGCTGGACAGCAACACGGGGAGCATGGCTGGGCAGCCGGCACCTGGAGTATCATTGGGCAGCTAACACACACGGGATGCGCTCAAGCCTGTCTGGATCCCCTCGGAAACATCACTACCTTCAGATCTTGATTGTTTCCTTAGAAGTAAAACCAAGTTACGAAGCCAGCTTTTCTCTCAATCCTAACCACCACCCCCACCCCACCTTCATCCGTGGATTGTCCAATTTGTCTAATTTTCAACCCGATACATAGTTAATGTTACAATCATTAGTACATGTATAGCAGACAAAAACTGCCCAGCCAGTAGTACCGAGGGACGTAGAGTTTGAATTTTAGGAAAAAGGCCTTATTGGATGCTCTTATGCAGAATCTACCTAGATGTGACTGTGAAGAAAGGTCCCCTCTCCTCATTAGCCCACGCTGGTGCAACGCAATCACTTGAGGCTCAGCCCATGCGTTAAGGTACGTGCTGTTCTTAAAATGGAAGTCGAGCCCTCTTATTCTGTTTATAAGCACAGTAACATACTGTAAGAATAACCCAGGCTCAGAAGAGCACAAAAACAACAAGAGTCACCTTCCTAGAGCATGCCACTCTTACAAGAAATGTGCACAGAACGCAGGTGTGCCCTGAAGCATGTGGCAGAAATTCACGGGCTACAAAACAGAGACTACCCAGAGCCCCTGACAAGATTACATGCCACCCTGACGCAGGGCTATGATGATTTTTCTCTGAATCGTTCCATTTTTAGTGTATGTGCTCCTGGAAAAAAAAATCACTCAAAATCTATGAAGATCGCTTTCTGTGTTAACAAAGAGATTATAGTTCCTTGTGTATAAGATGTCATTAATTTTTCATGCCTCATTATTTGTGATGTTAAAGAAAAAGGAAGGAGAGGACAGAGGGAGATAAAACAGCTCCTGGTTGAGCAGCCGCCGTACCCTGCCTCCATGGTACCCCTTGTGTCGCCTGGGTACATGTCATCAACTTTTCAAAAATATTTTTATTGGTATATATTCATTGTATGTAGACCTGGGCTCAAAGAGAAATAATGGGCTTCTGGGTGGTTTGATGTTTCCCCTAACTATCTGAAATGTTGCACGCCAGTACATTAGTCTGTTTTTATTATAATGATCAAATACCGGAGGCTGGGTGCTTTGTGACAAGGTTTGTTAGCTTCTTTGGTGATTCAAGGACACTGTGGGGACACTGGCGCAGTCCCTGTGGGGATCACAGGGCACCACGATGGCAGGAGCACATAGCAAGAAGGAGAAATGATGAGGTGAGATGGGAAGCCAGATGTGAGATGGTGAGACCGGAAGCCGGTTGCGGTCAGGTAGGGGGCGCAGGATTGCCCTCTATTATGGTAAGAGCCACTCACCGCCCCCTCACCGCCCCCTCCCCGCCCCTTCCCTGGCTAGGGCTACTTCCCATTGGATTCTGTGTCCTACAGATCCTATGGCTTGTCAAACCATCAGCACCCAACATGTGGGCCATGGCGCCTGCTCTCTCTTGCATCATGCTCTGCGCAGCTGCAGTCCTTCTCTTCCGCCCCTTTAGCCACCTCATTCCTGCGATCTAACTGCTCATTTCCTAAGAGAGCTCTCACTGCGGCTCACTCTTCCAATGACGAGTGTCTGACCCGGTGATGTTAAATTTGGACTCTACTGCTCTGCCTTCATATCTCTGTAAGTTCTGTGATTTTGTCTCAATGCTGGCTGGAGTGAAATCTTGAGAAAAAAAAAAGGCTTTTGAATAATAACTCAACTCGGTGTATGTGCTACCAACGGAGCGCACGGACTCAGGATGGAGTTCACGCATGCTCAAGCAAATAGGAGGCTAACCACTCTGTGAAAAACACAGATCCCAGAGGCAACAAAATTAGCATCGAGGCAGCAGCATCTTCATAATGAAGATTTAATCCAATCCTTTCAAAGACAGCATGAGCAGTCTGCACAGTTCTTATGGAAATACCAGTGTTCCTTTACAGAACGGCTGCAAACCTAGTATCTATTGCTTCCGTTAAAGTTCAAGGAAAACTGTCCTTAAAAGGAGAACAAGTTAACTACCGTAAGATGCAGGTAATATATTAGACTTAAAAAAAAATCTCATTAATTCTTATTTCAAAAAAATTTCTTTTTCTAGGTGGCCCATAAAGCCCTTCCTAATGCTCACTCTTTGGGAAAATCTGGGTTTCCTTAGATATGATCTTTCTGGAAGGACCGCTCAGACACTAGACTCACTTTGTGGTTTCTGTATCCACTGCCAAATAAGAAGCTACCAGGAGCTGTGGTAGCTCTGACCTATAAACCCCCCTTTCACCCCCTACTCCCACCCCACACCTCACATTTAGGGGGCTGAGGCAGGGACCGAGGGTTCCAGTCAGGATAGGGAGCTTCTGTCTCAAATCACCTGACACCAACCAAGTAAAAAAGCTCTGAGGGTTTCTCCCACTACAATTATAAAAAACGTGCAGTCCTGGCTCTAACAATGCTCACCTTAGGAGACCTCATGGCAATTGGAGAAAGTTTTGTGTCAAGATACTTGTGTCCTCCGATGGCTTGGTAGTTGGGCAACACTCCCATTTTTATCGGTCAGCTGGGTTCTCTTCACGTTCCTTTTCATCTTCTGTTTTAGTTAAGTGCCCTTTGATTAAAAACAGTTTTGCCAACAAGACCCCTTTCTATGGTCATATAGTGAACGTATGCTGCCTGCTTCTCGATATTCTCATCTTCCTGCTGCTTTCCTTCTTATGGTCATGCAGAAAGTTAACATTTACAGATATTTTTAAAAGGTTTATCTTTTGTTTATGGATGTGTGTGTGTGCATGTGTGTGTCTCTGCGTATGCGTTGTGTGCGTGTGTGCGTGTGTGTGCGTGTGTGTGTGGGGGGGGCTGCACTTAGGTATTTGGGGACCTAACTGTAGTTTGAGCACCTGGAGCCAGAGTCTTTCAAAGGTGACATTGGAATCCGGGCATCTCTGCAGCTGAGGGCGGAGGTCCACAGAAGCAGGGAGTTTAACAGAAGCTGAACTAAGCCAGGACATCCTGACCTTGAGCTCCTAGAGCAGAGGGTAGGCAATTTTCCATGGCTTCTCCTTCAAGGAGATCAGATTCCAGTTAAACCTAAAATGGCCTCAGCAAGAATACGAGATAGAGGAGCCCTTGCACTGTCTGTCTGTCTTAGAGGAGCCCTTGCACTGTCTGTCTGTCTGTCTTAGAGGAGCCCTTGCATGTCTTGCCCTGACACACTATTTTGAGCCTTTTGCAGTCTCTGTGAACTTGTACTTTTCTTTGCACAAGCCCTAGAAGGTCTTTTCTTTGTTATTTGTCTTAGTCGTCCTGTGAGAGGACATTTTTTTCCCTTTGACTTCTCTAACAACCTGGTGCTGATGTTTAGAAACTGTTGATTTTTGTTTACGTACAGGAGATAAAATAATTCTTTACTCTGGGCCATAACATCAGTTGTCTTCTGTTTAAAGAGCTTGGTTGTTAATGTAAACAAAAAGAACTGAAGTGAGTCTGCTGGGGGCCAGACAAAAGTGATTGTGTGGCAGGTTTTAAGCGTCATGAAATAAATACGGGTAATCATGAATAGTGATCCAAGGCAGGAAGTGGGAGCCACATGGGCGGAGTCAGAGCGAAGAGACAAGAAGCAGAGGTGAAGACGCTGTGACTCAGTACCTCAGCAGACCCACCTCGGGAGCAGCCCTCTCACTCCTCTACCCTTGCACACGGCTGCCTGCGTTTGGTGATGCTTAGACGAGCCACTTAGGCAAGGCTTGCTTGTTAGCAACAATGTATCTCTCATCCCACTGCACGGCTGGCTAATTCTAATGTTTCAGTAACATGTTGGGTAAGAAGACAGTTGGATGGATGAGTAGACAGGTTAACTTCTATATCAAATAAGCTCTATCTGGATATGACAGAAGAGTTGGAGGTTTAATCTACATTGATGTGAGAGTCTGCATGCAGGTCACGGAGATGAATTCAGATGTCTACACTGGCAGAGGAAAGGGAAGAAGAAAGAAAGGCCAAGGGAAAGATGTAAATTGTAGTTTCCCTTCCTCTTCTACCCAAGTCCTTTCTCAGAGTCCAGAGGTAGAGTTGGCCACTAACCACCCACGGGCGGATGTCAACAGTTACTATTCTTCACACAGTGCGGATCAGCAGTGCCAACCTCCATGCACTCCCTTGCTCTGCCGCAGACCTGACACCAATACCGTAGGGCACCTGTGACCGTCAGATAACGGTACACTGCTGACTGCGCAGGGCGGGTCAGTCCTGATTTTATGATACTGGGTGTTTAGTCTTTTGTTTTCTAAGTGAAAAGTCATTTGGAATTCTACAAAAGTAACTTTCATCTTTTCTAAGTTTTGTGTTTTTTAGTATTTACACCCCCCTCTCTTTTATGGATTAGAAATCCCAGAGCTAGTCTGAGTGTATTTGAAGCTATCTTTTCTTGTTCTTAACTTAGTTAATGCAGGTATTTTTCATCCGGTTAGGAACCTGTGCTTCTAGTATTGGTTCATGGAGGGACGTTTTACAAAGAGGAATCGATTCTGAATGTTCTCAGTGACACTCTGTTCTGATTAAGACATTCATCTATTTTTATGTTTTGACTCATTTTGTAAATTACACGCGTTTCTCTTAATTTTCAGGCTTACATCCCCAGGGTAAAGAGATCTGGTAATGGTGTGTTATTATACACTTTTAGGTTTGAATTTCTTATATTTCATTTATGAATTTTACATCTATATTCATAAGCGAGATTAGGCTTTTTAAATTCTTGTCAAATTTTGGATTAATAACCAACTTTCTTTTATCTCATCTTCCCTGTATTATTTCATAGCATCTGTTTTGACATCTAAAAAGTTCCTCTCCGTTCTGTTATACTATTTTTAGAAACATGTTCTCTATAAGGTGGGAGGCGAGAGGCCCTATAACTCAGCAGTTCTCCCCTGAGGCAGAAACCTGTTTCAGGTCTTAGCTTATTGTGGTTCAGGTAGATGTACATATGTGTGTTGATGTGTGCTGTAGACATACATATGTGTGCTGTGAGACACGCACAAGCATGCTCATGGCTGCCAGTCACAGCATGTCAGAAACCACTTACAAGCTACTGGTAGTGAAACGTGTTTATTAAACATGTACGGTTGTACTAGAGACAGCTTTGGCCAGTGTCTCTCTTAAGGGGACGATGGGTGGAAAGACCAGATAAGAGTGTGTGTGTGTGTGTGTGTGTGACAGAGAGAGAGAGAGAGAGAGAGAGGGAGAGAGAGAGAGAGAGAGAGAGAGTGTGTGTGTGAGAGAGGGGGGGAGAGAGAGGTAGAGAGTGTGTGTGAGAGTGTGTGTTTGAGAATGTGTGAGTGTATGAGTGTGAGAATGTATGTGTGTGAGAGAAACTATATGAGAGAATGTGAATTTGTGTATGTGAGAGTATGTGAGTGTGTGAGATCTGTCTGTCTGTCTGTCTGTCTGTGATGGCCCCCAGTAAGCTAAAAACCATCATTTTAAATGGTCTTAGATTAGGTTTTAGAATAAGACCTAAATTGCATGTGTGTGTGTGTGTGTGTGTGTGTATGCATGTGTGCAGGTGTGTATATGTGAGTATGTGCCTGTGCATATGAGTATGTGCATGTGTGTATGTGTGCATGTGAGTATATGCATGTGTGTATATGTGACTGTGTATATGTGTGTATATGTGAGTATGTGCCTGTGCATATGAGTGTGTGTGCATGCATGTAGAAGCCAGAGGTTGACGGCGGGTGCTTTCTGCAATCACTCTCCACCTTATATTTAAAGACGCCTCTCACTGAACCTGGCACTTGCTGTTTTGACTAGATTATTTGGCCAAGAAGCTCCAGGAATCCTCCTGTCTCTGCCTCCCAAGCTCTGGGGTTACAGGTGAGCACTGCACCCAGCTTTTAGGTCCTCAGGCACATGCAGCGGCCTCTGATGGACCAAGCCATTGCCCCTGCTCTTTAGCACACGCTGGCTTCTGTGCGATCACCAGCTGTTTGTATTAGTCTCTACTCTGTGTTTAGTCTTTTCCTTAGGTAGCTTGTTGGATGCACACAGGCCTGGAGGATCCTGGGATGTGTTTCTTCTGCCACAGTCAACAGCCTGGAGCACCAAGGATGGAACTCCAGCACCCTGATTACTGCTCAGAGGAATGAGACTTGGCTCTGGTCCCAAGAGGCAACGCTGGCATCCTGAACTGCTAGTTAGTTAGTTAGTGACAGCTATCCAACCCGGCCCTGGAGCCCACACTCTATAGATTACCAACCAAACCAGCCGGCCAACCATCTGCACGGACAAGGCCGCTCAGGAAAGGCTGCTTGTTTTAGAGACTTCAGAAGCAGGACAAAGCTGGCCTTAAAATAGATTGACAGTGGTATATTTTTTTGGCTATTGTCCTCTCTCACTCCTGAAAGGCATTCTCTGTTTTGCCTTGTGAGAAACTCTGTCCTCCACAGGCGACATTTCTGCCAGCCATGGTTCTCTCTCCTCAATCTTTGTTTGGTTAGGCCATGGACTCCTGGTGTTGAGACTACAGGCCTCTCTGCTCTGCGTCTTTCCAGCCATTATTTCCCTCTGGAGATGCGTTGCTGAATCAGGCTCCAGGATCTGCCTTTCGGAGGCCACATGTTCTTTCTCCACTTGGGCTTCAGCTGACTGCTACGCCTGTGCTAACCTGTCTCACGGCCTCAGAAGGGCCGGCTGCTCACAGGCCACAGTCTTTCCCGAGTCCTATTCCTGTGCAATGAGAACACTGCACAACCTATGCTGAATCAAGAAGGGGTACCAGACCCCAGTGGCAGGTCCTTGTGGATTTTTATGCATTTATTTTGTATAATGTTACTAACTCGGTCCTAAGGGGACCCTCGCTGCTCCCCTGCAGCCCTTAGCTTCTGATACGCTGTGACCCATTCAAGGCTTTCTGTTTTGAGTTTAGTTTTGGTCTTTCTAGAACCCTTTAGGAACGAACCGCAGGATGTGGCTGCAAAGTCAACCTTTCCATGTGCTGGAAAAAGGAGAAGTAGGAGCAGCTGGGGAAATGGTCAGAAGTTAAAAAAAAATTCCAAACTTGTACAATGTAACCAGAGGACTTGAAGAGATGGTCCCAGCAGTGGGCGGGGCCTCCTGAAAACCCGTTGCTTGCTAGGATGGTCGGTCATGTGACTATGCTCTGGCTTTGGGGCATGTGTAGATTTGCTGTGTGGAAGCAGGACACAGCTGTGAAGGAAGTGTTGTAGCTATGTTAGTGGGTCATGAGGATGAGACCAAGCATAGAGAAGGCAGAGGGTGAACTGGGTCTCAGAGAGTCCTCATATCCACCCTATATGCCGTGTATCTAGAACACACACACACACACACACACACACACACACACACACACACATTACTATGCATGTATATGTAGTTTATGTAGAAAAACATCCACCATATACATGTGCATTATACAAATATAATAAATTCATTTTATTTTTATTTGATGTATGTATGTGATGTGTGTATTTATTTTTGATTTATACATTATTTTATTTATACATTATTTTATTTATACATTATTTATACATTCCAGGCTGGACTTGAACTTGTCATCCTCTTGCCTCAGCCTCTCAAGTGCTGGGATTGCAGGTGTGGGCCACCATGCCCCAGCAGGAGAGAAACCTGTTTAATCTTGTTTCAGTGATTGCCTTTAAGTTCTGTTAACTGCAGCCACACTAGTCCCACCCAGCAGCAGAGAACGTGGAGTAAGGACTATTAACTGGAGGCCACAGAGTTCCATGGCCACAAACAGTGCGGAGCGGTCTTGGTTCTTCTCCCTCACTAATGGCTCTTGAGAGCAATCAGATGAACTCGTTTTAGATGCAGTATTTGGATAGCTTTAGAAATAGCAGTCAGGTGATTTTAATGTCAGCACCCCTAACATACACAGCTGTACCTCCCACTGCTCGCTTCGCTTTTGAAAGACTGTAACCCATTTAAAGAGGGAAAGTGTTAGACTAATGCGTCCCATCCGCCAGGACTTCTTTATCAACCAATCAGCACAGAAAGCACTCTATACACGAACACAACATAGAGGCAGTGTAGACCCTCCACAGGCGAAAGGTAACATTATTGCAAGCACCGGCTTTTCTGTTTCTAATGTGGACCTGAAGCGGGTTCTTGGATTTTGGCGAGAATGATGGATGGTTTTCTCTCAAAGCAAGCATAGATCCATTCCTGAGACAACCCTGCTGTGTGTGACACTGCCTTGTCCTTTAAAAACCTTCTCCTATCTGCTTCAGGTCCGATGGCTAGAATGGCTGGGATCCAACCTCGACTTAAGATCTGGGGATGAGAGGAGGAGAGAAAGACAGCGGAAGCAGAAAGAGGGATGGGGCAGGAGGGAAGGTGTTCTGGAGATGTTTGCCTTCTTCTCTTTGCCTCTTCCCAGGAGTCCCAGCTGGGAGGAGAAGGCTGAGGGTGCCAGCCGGAGGGCATGCTTGTCTCAGGAAAAGAGAAGTCCCATCATTCTGACAGCTGTCAGGGTACCTTGCAGGGGAGTTTGGAAGCTAGACAGTGATGGGTCAATGATGTCACGGACCACATCCTACTCGGGCTGCTTGCTTATGCATGCCTCTTGCCCTCTGTTTGAACTTAACCCACGAAGCAGATGGACTTGGGAGGGGAGTGTGGGTCACTGAATCTCAGTGCCCCTCCTCCCCATGTGACCTCATTGAATAAACGTCCTTTCGCTGCTCTTCACTATCTTTTGTCTACTTAAATAATCTACGGAGAATGGGAGTCCGGCCATGGAGGCCTCGGCTCTGCTTCTCACAATCCCTTAACAAAGGGAGAACTTGTAAACTGCGAGTTTCTCAGGGGTGGGCTAGAGCAACAGCCTCAGATTGGGCCTAGTGTCCCTCCTGGCTGACACATCCAGCTGTGTCTGTCCCACCGGCGTGCAGTGCTGAGGGACGTGGTCCCGGCTGCGCCCTGGCATTCTGCGCACATCCAGAGCTTGAAGGACGCACTTCGAATGGTTAATAATAAGCCTCGTTCTCCGGGTCCTTCTATTTTCAGCCACTGAATACAATTTATAAAGGAAAAAAAAATTACCCCCCCCCCACCAGATCTCTTATAATTATAGAATAAGGCGCCTGAGAATTCGCAGGGCGCTGGTTTCCATGGCAACAACAAAGCCATTATATTCTAAAGGCCAAGCCAGAGCTCCGCCCCCTCATCCTCACCACTGCTGGCATCTTATTGCAGCCTTCCAAAATAAACTTGCTGTCTAATGTAAATCCCGTATAATTAGAGATGAGCTAATCGGTGCCCCACAGCTTTTGTGCAACCCACGCATCATGCAGGGATTCTGGAACAGCGGTGCTGACCGATTGTTTGATGTCAGATCTTCCTCCCCCAGGGGCTGGGAGCTGTATCAATCCACAGGCGCGGGACCCTCCAACCGGAAGTCCCCTGACTTGCCAGGCACTTGGGTAAAGCTTGGTCCACCAGAGTTACGGCTTTCACTTGCCCTCCACGAAGAGGGATAGATGACTCTCTCGGTGTTGTGTTAGTGCCAGTCATTGGTGACTCAGCTGTCGTTCCCCCAACCCCAACCCTCTTTTCGTGCCCTGCTCTCCAGCTAAGATGGACGTGGGTTCGGCATACTGGGGGCTGTGGGCTTTGTTTCCATACCCCCTAACTTTCAGTCTAGATTTTAGCAGGTGGGACCACCAGGTTGTTCTTAAGACGTATGTTCTCAGGAAAGTCCACTCTCACAGGTGTATATGCTGATTTCCAGTGGAGGGGCACCAGCTGATTAGGGAATGCTGTGAGAAGAACTAAGCAGCGTACTTAGGACCCAGGGCTCCTTGGCATCTGCAAGGACCTGCAAGACAAGAGACTTGATAGGCTGGCCTGTCCAGGAGTCTGCTCCACTTCGATTTTTGCCCAACTACTCCTGAGGGACAGTGTGTTTTCTCCTATACGTCAGATGTACCTCAGACTGAGAGTCTCCTCTCTAGCTCCTCCAGGTTTGGGCTTCCTGCATTAGATGGCTGAGAACAGAGGCTGTGGGTGCCAGCTGGTGGCTCTCTTTAGGGATCCCTTTAAGCTTAAGACATGGGACAGCTCCTCACTGTTGCTCACCCAGGGACAATCCCTCATCTAGAGAATGATACCACATCTGCCATCAACTCTACACATACTGCACCTGCACACCAATGCAGGCTTGAGCCAGCATCTTTCCGTTTTAGATGGTGATGCCTTTCTCCCACTAGCCAGATTCCTTGGGACCTTTTCTCCTGTTGACCAATCACCATTCTACTGATCACCTCCCCCTCCACTTCACCTCTTTTGATCCCTATACACAGAGCCTGTCTCCTGTCTCCCCTCTGACCCACCCTTCCTCCCAGCCTGTGTTCCTAAAGATGAGTGCCCCACATCCTGCCCATAGCCTGTCCCCACTCACTAGCAGTTTTCTGTCTACCATTGTAGTTTCCTCAGTCAGACCCTAACCTTCTTCTTCAACATTTGACAAAGACCAAGGTACTCTTCCATACAGGACCTGTCTGCTGTCAAAGATCTGCTGCTCCCAGATGATAGCCTGGCGTGCTAAGCTGTGGATATATCAGCGCAGAAAACACATACCCAGAGTTCCTCAGTGTGTAGGTTCTTGGCAAAAAGCCGCTCACCGTGAGGTGATCTGAAGCTGCAGACAGTGGCAAACCGCACAGATCCTGTGTTTTCTCATACGTACACGAGCGCGCTCACGACCAAGCTTATTCTGTAAGCTAAACACACGTCGGAGCAACTGTGACAAGGGCTAAAATGGAGCAGTCACCACGATATAATGTTTGTTGGCGGTATGTGAAGGCACATGTTCCTTCAGAGAGTCTGGACAAGTGCTAACATTTCTGGGCCTTTGTTGGTGACTCGAGCCCCAAGAGGTGTGAGTGCTACAGACCGTCGTGCGTTCTTTTTGTATCTTAAGATCTCTTAGTGAGATGACTCAGTGTGAAGCCCGCTGTTGCCCTTCCAGAGGAACCAAGTTCGGTCCCAGCATCCCACAACTACCTGTAACTCTAGTTCTAGGGGCTATTTTTTTCTCTTTCTTTGCCTCATTGGGCACCTGCTGTGCATACTAACGCACATGTACACACACACACACACACACACACACACACACACACACACTTAATTCTTTCAAAGTTCTAGAGAAAGGGATCTTCTAGTAGGTAATTTAAAGAATGATGATTGAAACCTAAGGGTGCAACCTATCTGGGAAAGAAGTGTGCACAGTCCAAATGCAAACCCCATCCAAACAGAAAATGTGTGTGGAGAAGCAGCCAGGGGCTTTGCATGGGGCTGGGTTGCGGGTGCAAGGGGTGCGCTGAAAATCAGCAAATGCTTCTGTGAAATCCTCACGCCCAGCGGGCATCAGATGTGGGGGCTGCATTCTGTATTTTTAAAGTCTTTAGAATCCCTGGAGTTAGAAATGAAATCAACAGATTTCATCGCTTTTCTGGACCGGCAAGAAATGTGGCTGAATTTAAAAGTGCTGCTCGGAAACTGAAACCTGGGCTGAGAGAGCTCGAAGGCAAGCCAGATATTCAAGGAAGGTCATGAGCACGCTCAAACACTGACTTTTAGAAAGTAGTTGGCACATTGGTCTGATAATTGTACCTTGAGATAAAATTTCTTCAACCACCCTCTTGCCTGTTCTGGTCTAACCCTGTGCTCAACACATACAAAGCAGTGTTGTACAGATGCCCTGGCTCTGGCAGCCTGGGAAATTTGAGGCTGTGCTGCAGTAGGGCAGGTCACCGCTGGTTGTACACTGACCCCAGTGTAAGTCTCTCTGGGAAACACACGGCAAAGTGCTTGGATGGTTTGCCCATCAGGATTGTGATGGTTTGTATATATGGTCAGCCCAGGGAGTGGCACTATTAGAAGGTGTGTCCCTGTTGGAGTGGGTGTGGCCATGTTGGAGTAGGTGTGGCCTTGTTGGAGTAGGTGTGGCCTTGTTGGAGTAGGTGTGACCTTGTTGGAGTAGGTGTGGCCTTGTTGGAGTGGGTGTGGCCTTGTTGGAGTAGGTGTGTCACTGTGGGCTTGGGCTTTAAGACCCTCATCCCAGCTGCCTGGAAGTCAGTATTCTGCTAGCAGCCTTCAGATGAAGATGTAGAACTCTCAGCTCCTCCTGCACCATGCCGGTCTGGATGCTGCCATGCTCCCACCTTGATGATAATGGACTAAACCTCTAAACCTGTAAGCTAGCCCCAGTTAAATGTTGTCCTTTATAAGAGTCGCCTTGGTCACGGTGAAAAATAATGTTTGGCTCTGTTTGCATTTGTCAGAGGCAATTTGTGAAGTGGCCCTTCTGGGCAGGAGGTCTTGTCTGGGTTGGATTCTTAGATTTACTTCACGTTTCTGTCACGGGACTAGAGTCAGAAGGCAGCCATGACTCGGGACCTTCCCAACAGTGTAGCTCATTCACCCGCTTCAGCACACCACAGTGCGTGCTGGGCTCCCACACCGCAGCTCTGCTGTCTAAATCCTGCCACGTGCCAGCAGAGGCCCTTGAGTGGGCAGCCACACCCAACCGCTATGAGACTGCTGCCTTGTCACCAGTGGCACAGGCTGGGAGTGGGGCCTGTAGAAGGTTGGCTGGCGTTCCTGTCTCAACAGGGCACACGATGCTGGGGGGTGGGGTCTGGCGAAGATAATAATGCTAAACACCATGTGACAGCCTCAGGCTAACCAGGAACTGGTGGGCCATAATATCCAGATGTCCAAAGGTGGGGAGACTTCATGCATTGGAGGAGACCCGTGTTAGCAGATGGGGCTAGAGTCAGAGCACCATGGCTGGGAAGCTGAGAAAGGGATGAGGAGAATGGGGAAATGGCTGCTAGAGAGGTCCATGTTCTGATGATAAGAAACTGAAATTTTCTCTTTGATTTTAAAAATGGTGCAGCCATCTAGATGAGACATTCAAGTTCCATTTCTTCTTACTTCATTATCTATATGTCTGTCTGTCTGCCTGCCTATGTATCTATGTATCTATGTATCTATGTATCTATGTATCTATGTATCTATGTATCTATGTATCTATGTATGTATGTATGTATGTATTTATGTATGTATGTATGTATGTATCTATCTATCTATCTATCTATCTATCTATCTGCCTGCTTGCCTATCTACTTGCTTATCTATCTGTCTGTCCATCTGTCTGTCTAACTGTCTGTCTATCTGTCTGTCTATCTGTCTATCTATCTATCTATCTATCTATCTATCTATCTATCTATCTATCTATCTATCTATCTATCTATCTTTGTTTAGGACATCAGTCATGTGGAGGTCAGAAGGACAATCTGTAGCACAAGTTCTCTGTTTCCACCACGTGGATTCCAGGACTGGAAGTCAGGTCATGAGGTCATCAGGCTTAGTAACAAATGCCTTTACCCATGGAACCATCCCCAGTATTTAGGCGTGTGTGTGTGTGTGTGTGTGTGTGTGTGTGTGTGTGTGTGTGTGTGTCCTAATTGTATGTGTCCTAATTTTAGTCTCAAAATCATACCATTATCTTTTTTAAAAGAATTGTTTAGATATGAAGCACTCACTTACACACCAGGGTAAACAAAAGTTCTGCAAACAGGTCTTGGCAGGAAGGGGAACCCAGGAGATGTCACATGGACGTTGCCACAGGAGGAGAGAGAGTGACATCCACAGCAGAGCCTGGAGGCGCCAAGGCCCTCATTACGATACCGCCCTGGGGTTGCATTGAGATGATGTTTCCCTGTCAGAGCCATCCTGTGCCTACAGAAAGCTGCCCTACCAGACATCTGTGGTTCTTGCACCTCATAATCCCCACCATTACTTTTAGGTTGGGCTTACTATCATTCTTTTCCTGCGCACTGTGTCTTTGTTTATTGATACAGGATTCAAATATCATATCTCTATCCATTTTAAGTACGAAATCGTACCGGGTGGTTTGGATTCCCGCCACATCAACGCTATGCAACGGTCGTTACAAATCCAGTTGGGGAATATTTCCTGCACCCCAGCGAGGTGTCCCGCACCCACGTAAGTGTTAATTCTCAGCCCCAGCGTGATCTCCACTGTGGAGGTGGAGGTTTCAGAATGGGTTCACTTTCTTAGAGACAAGGATGCAGAAGTTTGGCTTTGGGAGAACACCGATCCTCGTGGCAGACCCTAGCATTAAGCAGTTTGTTTAATTATTTCATCTACTCCCTCTGATGCCCAGCCTCCGAGTGCGATTAATGATGCCTACCTTGCGGGGTTGTTCTAATAATCACAGCTAACAAATGCAGGGGGCTCGGGGGACATCACAGAACCGTCTTGGTGCAGATACTCGGATGCGTGCGAACAGTAGGGATTGATTAGCCTTGGGGACTGAATTCAGGGGGTCCGTTGGCTTCTGTTTTGTTAAGTTAAGCTGTGGAACACAGAAGAAGGCAGCAATCTATTTGTGATAGATACTGGCTGCTTTAAATAATCCAAATACGTTTTCGAAATCTGTTTTTATTTAATTTAAATTTCTCAAGAGTTAGTTCTCGGAAAAAAAAAATCTACCCAGAATTTCTTTCCAAAGAACTTTTCCAAATGGCTCCAATCCCTCTAGCTCTACCCAACTCTTGTCTGTACTCTACAATTTCGTCCTGCTTTCTTCTTAAATAGACCCTGGGGGGAGGGGGAGAGGCCCTGTTTCCAGCTTTTCAGATTGGAATGTTTTTCTCTTCTGGTTTGAGATTTAAGGCCCATAAAATGCAGTTGCCATTTCCCGTGGGCACCCTGCATAGGCACCCTTCTCTCACGTTCATCGCCCCGACACAAGTTCACAATACGCTATGTATCGGCCTAACCGACCGATACCTTGCTCTGTTCTGGTAGAGGAATTAGGCTGCTGGCAGGATACCTTGCTGGGCACTTGGAAACTAAATGTGAATGGCCACCAGGGGGCGCCATGCTCCCAGGGTCTTGGCAGGGTCTTCTTTTGAGCTGTGAGAGAGCTGGGGAAGATTCTTAGGCATCCTTTCTCCGGGGCATCACAGGTGAGGGGTTTTGTGACGCTTGAAATTTGGCAGGGTCTCTGGCCCCCCAGTGGAGGGATGGGGCCGCCTACCCATCTCAAGAGTTTTAACCCAGAATTGTTCCTATCTAAAGGAAGTAGAGGGACAAAAATGGAGCCGAGACTTACGGAAAGACCACTCAGTGACTGCCCCACCTAGGGATCCATCCCACAAGCAGACACCAAACCCAGACACTATTGCAGATGCCAAGAAGCAGGAGCTGAAAGGAGCCTGGTATGGCTGTCCCCTGAGAGGCTCTGCCAGCATCTGACCGATACAGATGCACATGCTCACGGCCAACCGTCGGACTGAACTTGGGGCCCACAATGGAAGAGTTAGGGGAAGAAGCTAAGGGGGCTGGCAACCCCATAGGAAGAACAACAATGCTAACCACCCAGACCCTCCAGAGTTCCCAGGGAATAAATCACCAACCAAAGAGTACACATGGAGGGACCCAAGGCTCCAGCTGCATATGTAGCAGAGAATGGCCTTATCTGGCATCAGTAGGAGGGGAGGTCCTTGGTCCTGTGGAGGCTCCATGCCCCAGCGTAATGGGATGCTAGAGTGATGAGGTGGGAATGAGTGAGGGGTGGGAGAGGAGCACCTTCATAGAGGCAAAGGGAAGGGGATGGGATGGGGTTTGTGGAGGGGAAAACGGGAAGGGGGGGACAACATTTGCCATGTAAATAAAATAATCAATATTAAAAACTCATGGAATATTAAAATGACACCTGGAAGAATAAAAGAAATTCGGGATCTCTCCATGGGTTCTGCTGCGATTGACTTCCTTGCCTTTCTTTTGTGTTCTTAATTTTTTTTCTTTACTAAAATCTACTTGTTAAAGATTTTTCGGGGCTGGGGTTTTAGCTCAGTGGTAGAGCGCTTACCTAGGAAGCGCAAGGCCCTGGGTTCGGTCCCCAGCTCCGAAAAAAAAAAAGAACAACAACAAAAAAAAAAAGATTTTCCACCCTCCCTCCCTCCCTCTCCATCCTTCCCTCCCTCCCTCCCTCCTTCCCTTTCTCCCTCCTCCATCTCTCTTCAGTTGCCCAGGGGTGGCAGTGACTCCGGTGAGCTGGGTCCTCCCACATCAATCACTGGTCAAGGAAATGCCCCACAAGATACGCCCACAGCCCAACTTGATGGAGTCAATCACCCAACTGAGGGTGCTCTTCCCAAAGAGTCTAGGTTATGTCAACCTGAAAACAAACAAACAAACAACAAACCCAGCAAGCATAGGGGTCTATGTTCCCATCATATTCTCAGGGTGATTTTAATGTCCCCAAGTTTAAACCCTGAAAAGGTAGGATCTTCTAACAATGTGTCTCCTATCAGCTTTCTTCAAAACCCAGAGCCATGGCACAAGCCTTTAGAACACCAGAATATGCTCCTCCTGGGGCCTCCAAACCTTCCCGGGGCAGGGCAGAGTGTCTCTCCCTATTCACATTCAAGACATAACCCGGGGACTGCTTTTGAGGCTCAAGAAAAGTGGTGTTGACATAACCATTGTTATATCAACTGTAAGACGTAACCATTTTCCCTTAAAAGCAGCGGACATCATGTCTGTCCCACTGGGTACGAGTAAATCACCGACTGGAGTCCTGGGGAGTAACTAGTGGAAACAGATCCTCTCATGCTTATGGAGGCTGCCAGTCAGGGCCCAAGGTGTTGGCAGAGCAGATCTAGGAGAGACTTTGTCTTGGCCCCTTGTGGGTTAGCGATCGATCTTGGCACTTCTTGGCTTATGGCTTACCCGGTTCCGAGCCTGCTCCTCATTCGTCCATGGCCCGTCCTCCCTGTGTGTCAGTCTCCGATTCTCATCAGGCCACCAATCTCCCTGACGGCCTCATCTCAGCCAGTCATGCCTGTGAAGACCTCATTTCCAAGTAGGAAATGCTATTTCAGGGAGACACGGCTAGCCCCTAAGAAACAGCAGTTCCTACCATTGATCTATTTTCCTCTGAAGTTTACAACTCACTGAAAAACAAAAGCAAAAACAAAAACAAAAAACAAACAAGGAAAGGCTAAATTTAGTCTTGTCCTGAAAACTGAATCTGACCCAGGTATTTAAAGTCCACTCATCCCCTGAAGGCCATTTTATTTCCTTCCTTCTTCTTCATGTCTCCTCAGAAGGTGGTCAGGGGTATCGAGGGTTGGCTGGGCTAACACTACTCTACAGTCAGAAGACAGAACCAAGTCAATGGTCCCTGGGTCCCTTCTAGCTTCTGCTGTGGATAATAACTCCTCACCCTTGAAGTTCCACTGAAGTTAGTCCCGGGTGTCTTCTGATTTTATATGCTGGTACCATCTACGAGAGTCCAGAAATACCAGCTGTTATCTGATGTTTAGAAATATCTTCCTAGCTACAAAGACTGTCTTCCAGGTTCTCCATTATTTTATTAAAGAAGATGAGGAAATCAGTTTGAAACTGAAAACTTGTCAGTGACCTTTCCGTTTCTGTTAGCCATCAACCTTCCATCCTGGAGGAGACGACCCTCATGCTTCATCCTGTCTGCAAGAGAACGAGACATGAGGACAAGGGAAAGACCACCCAGATAGAGGGTGTTCTGTGTGATAAACCAACCTGGGCTTACTGGCTCCAGACAGGGCAATTGACAGATCATAGTATACTTTTAGAGGATGTGCAAGCAAGAATGGTTTCACATCCTAAAGGAAAGGCCATCCAGAACTGCCCCACCTGGGGATCCATCCCATATACAATCACCAAACCCAGACACTATTGCGGACGCCAAGAAGTGCATGCTAACAGGAGCCTGATATGGATGTCTCCTGAGAGGTTCTCGACACATACAGAGGCAGATGCTCGCAACCAACCATTGGACTGAGAACAAGATCCCCAGTGGATGAGTTAGAGAAAGGACTGAAGGACCTGAAGGGGTTTGCAACCTCATAGGAAGAACAACAGTGTCCCACGTGCGACCTCCCGCCGGCAAGAAGCACGCGAGACATAGAAATTCTTGCTATGAGTGATACTTTATTCCTATCTCATGGAGAAGCCCCGCGCACCGGCCAGGCGCGCCTATTTAACCCTCAGGCAGGCATCCACACCTGATTGGTTGCTTACTCATGATCTCATCAGGCACGCCCCGGAATGGGCAAAGACCTGGCAGGAAGGCACTCTTGCACATGCGCACAGTTAACTTCCTGAAGGGGGGGGCCGGCTGATGCGGCGAAGGCTGGCGCCATCTTGACTGACTTGGCCTTCCACGTGGGGCACAGTGGAAGCCAGCGCCATCTAGTGGTGGCGCATGTTATTGCGGCCCTCTACACAACAGTATCAGCCAACCAGACCCCACAGAGCTCCCAGGGACTAAACCACCATCCAAAGAGTACACATGGAGGGATCCATGGCTCCAGCTGCATATGTAGCAGAGGATGGGCTTAGTGGGGCATCAATGGGTGGAGAACCCCTTGTTCCTGTGAAGGCTCGATGCCCCAGTATAGGGGAATGCCAGGGCTGTGAGGCAGGATGGAGTGGGTGGGTGGGTGGCTCGGGGAGCATCTTTGTAGAAGAAGGGGGAAGGGAGTATGGGATAGGGGGTTTCCAAAGGGGATAACATTTGAAATGTAAATAAAGAAAATATCCAATTTAAAAAAAAAAAAAGAACTGAAAGGAATTTGCCAAAGTACCAGGACAGGCGGGCAGCATGGCTGCTCTGGGTTGGTCTTTGTGGTTCTCCCATATTTAGAGGTTGGCTTCCTGAGCTTTGTCTGGGAGAGCTTCAGCCGGAACCAATGCTAGCACCTTCTTAGGGTTGCTTGCTCATTGTTACATAGGCTGGGCCAGCCTTGCTGCTGGCAGAGGTTTTCTCACGGGAAGCAGGGATGGGGAAGGTCCCCTGACACTAGACTTGGGTCTGGCACAGTTGCTCTTCTGAGACCTTCTCTTGGCTAGAGACCCCAGCCTGGGTTTTGTGGGAGGGAAATGGGCTTCCTCTCTTGGGGAGTCATCTTGGGAAATAGTACAGTAGTAGCCCCTGGTGGACATGTTAGAATCTGTACTGGAACCAATCTACTATGCGTGACTTCCATTTCCAAAATGCTACACTGGTAGCTAAAAGGAGACCTTAGTAACGTTTCCCCCCCGAGAGATGGCTCGGTGGTTAAGAGCACTGACCACTCTTCCTGAGGTCCTGAGTTCAATTCCCAGCAACCACATGGTGGCTGACAACCATCTGTGATTCTGGTGTGTCTGAAGACAGCTACAGTGTACTCAAATAAATTAAATAAATCTTAAAAAAATTTTTCCCTCGTAGTCCTTGTGATTGCATCATGCACATGTGTAGCATAAATGTTAGCCCCATTTAGTGTGCACAGGGGGTTTTATCATGTACACGGGAAGCATGAATGTTAACTAGATTTGCTGTAGAGAAACTAGGATTAAGAAACCATTGAGCTAAGATTTTTAAATTTCAAGGTGGCATTATCTTTCCCTTTCGGTAAAATTTCTTCTTCTTGTCTTCCGATTCTCCCGTTTGAAGGAGAAAGCGGGTTTATTTTATTTTGTTTAGAGATAACAATCGGCACGTCCCCCCACCCCACCACCACCACTGTACCATTAACTTTTGAGCTCTGAGCTGCAGTTCCAGGCTCCTACCTGAAACTCTCACAAGGCTTCCAAGGAGCACCTCTCCTTAGGGGATTTGCCTTTTGAATTTCTACATTGGTGCTCAGAAGGACCATCTAGAGTTTTACCCTACTCCACTACGAGAGGAGTTTACCACGCTTTCCTACGCTCAAGCTTCCGACTCTGTGGATTCCTGTTTCGATTTGCCGGGAGCCCAGGAGACTCTTAACTCATTGTGCTGCTGTTTGAAGAAACCAGACCAAGTCAGAAAGATCCAACCTGATCTTGAAATCCAAAGGCAATAATCAATCGGGTGCCCTTAACCACCATTCTAGCACTAGACTCTCCCCGGCTGCTTCTCACAGTAAGAAATATACGTCCTGCTAAGAGGGTTGTTTGTTTCTGTTTTTCCACGCTAAGTTTCTATAGACGCCATGTTGAAGTGTCCCTATATCTTTTATGGCCTCCCCAAGATGCTTGAAGGCCTATCTAGGTCACGGCAACCACTTGAGTCTTAAGGCATGGCTCACGCACATCTGGAGAAAGGCTGTGTTCTGGAACATTCTTTCCAAATTCTAGTTTAAAAGCCAAGCCTCAACGAAGCTCCAAACATGTAGCCTGGGATATAAATTCTTTTGATGGTTTTTCAGAAAGGCTAGTGGATAGCGGAGGTCATGGTGTGGTTCTGTGGTTCCTCTGTTGTGGGTGGCAGGAGAGGAAGCCGGGGACCAGGGCAAGAGGATTCACTGGGTATGGCTGCAGGCAGGGCAGGATCCTGGAAAGAAACTATGTGGAGGGTGAGCTTGAGAAATCAGTTTCAAGGTTGTAACTCAGATTCATCTGTCCCAAGCTCTAACCCCAGCCCTGCCTTACCTGTAAGTGAGTCTCAACTACAGGGAGACCTCCCCCAAGTGAGACACGAGAATGGAGTTTGTTTGATGTAAATGCAAGAGGTTTATTTTTCCAGCGTGTCAGGGTCGATCCTCAATCAGTCCTTCGTGTCAAGTGACTAGAAGGCGACCCTGAATGGCTATAACAAGCAGTTTTTATACTTATTAGGGGTACAGGTTACATCAGCAAGGTTAGAGTTTACACTTATTGGCTAAGCATATTGACCTTCGAATCTATTGGCTAGCAAGCATAAAACACACATTTGAACTCTATCTGGGACCAGGGCTCAGGTGACCATCAGTACGTCCTGCAGTTTTTCAAGAATGTCCAAGAACTGTGGGTGGAGAACAGAACTTGGCCTAGCCTTAACCCAAGGGGGCAAGCTGGTACTTGGCCTAGTCTTGACCTGAGACAGCGGGTGTAAAGCTGGAGAAAGCCCCTAGGGTCCTTCATACCAACAGATGCACTAAGGACATCCACTACCCAGAATCCCTTGCAGCTACTACGGATTCCTGGGCATCCTTTTGTGTTCTTCCTTCTTTGCACTTGTCATATGGATGTGAGGCTCAGAGGTCCTGTGTGTCTGTGAAGAGCACAAACCACAAACATGGGCAGAAGTCTGTGTCTGGGAGTTCACCTTACCAGCATCCTGTCCTGGCCCTCTGTGTTAAAAGTGTATGCTAATCAATTCTTCTCTCTCCTCTTCTTTTTCCCCATCCTTCCTCTCTCTCTTCATCCACCCCCTCCTCTCTCTCCTCCTCTTCCTCCTCATCTTTCCCATCCTCCCATCCTTCCTCTCTCTCCTCTTTTTTTTTTTGTGCCTGACACAGCATCTACCTTTCACATTGCAGCTGAGCACACAGACTCTGGAGTTGCACATGCTGGGTTCAAATCCCCACTCCGCCTCTTGGTTGCTGAGGAATTTGAGGGTGGGATTTAACTTCTTTCCAGATCATTTACCGATGATTGGGTAAAGTAAGGGTGGGAACAGCTATACTTCACAGGGCTGCTGCCAAAACAGAAGAGAATGTGCTGGCACAGTGCCTAGTGCTCGGTAACTGGCAGGCAGTGACAGGGAGTCACTCACTGCCAGCCCTGGTGCTCAGAACAGTGAGGTACGGTCCTGGTCCTTTAATACTACCCTCCACGGACAGAGAGACTGGCCTAAGCCAGAGGAGGGCCTGCATGCAAGAAGGCGGCTGGAAGCCAGCGGCAGAGATCCGTCAGCCTGTTGTACTCTGCTGCTTTTCCATCTTGGCCACAGTCCCTGGGCTCCTGTGTGCCAGCTCTCTCTCTCTCTCTCTCTCTCTCTCTCTCTCTCTCTCTCTCTCTCTCTCTCATTTATGTAACTCATCACCACGTCACATCTGTGTGTTCTGTTGATGCCATTTAAATTCTGTTACTATTTAATACCAAGAACATCTAAAGAGAACATTCTGAGGGACTTGGAAAAATCCAATTGTTCTCTTGGTAATTGGGTTTGTAGGAAACGGAGAGGGTAGTATTCAGAATAGAAGGCTTTTAAATGAATCATCCCTGTGCTGCTGCTGAGGCTGGGGATGGGGTGGGGGGGGGGGAGTTGGGAGTTGGGGGTGGGGAGGTGGGGTTGGTATGGGGGGGTGAGGGGTGGGGGGGGGGTGGGGGAGTGGGGAGATGGGGGTGGGGAGGTGGGGTTGTTGGTGGTGCTGGGGTGGTGGGGTGAGGGTGGTGGGGGCATGAGGGGTGGGGGTGGTGCTCTGTCCCTCAGGAGGTGGCAGCACACAGCATACACCCCTGCTTTGGTCAGGAGAGGCCCAGCCATGTGAACCAGAGAATCCAGAAAACAGTAGCTCAAAACTCTGGGTCACTTGCTCCTCGTGAGGAAGCAATGTGAAGACAGCTCGCTTCTGGCAGGGGCTTCTGAGAGTCTCCAGGAAGCCAGACTTCCTGGGTCTCCCTGTTCTGCCAGCCTTGGGGCATGACGTCCTCTCGTGGAGCTGCCAGACACCACCACCATTCCCATCCATGTTCCTGTTTCCCTCAAGCTGCCTTCCGGGAGACACCTCCCACATCACACGCTTATCTCACACCAGTGGTCACTGTACGTAGTCATGTGGCCTCTTCAAGCTCCGGCGGACACTGAGACACCGGTTCTTTAGCTGCCTGTTGTCCAGCTGGTATACGATCTAGCCTGGGCTCGGAGGACACAGGATGGGTACTGGGCTAACCCATCAGATTCCACGATCCATGTCCGGAGGTGAATCATATCCTCTTCTCTGCTCGAAAGTATCTTTTCATTTTTAAAATAATTATAATTTCTGAGAACTATGCACACCTGTATCACCCAGCTTCCGTGCCCCGCCCCTCCCCCATTTTGCTCCTTCTGAAATTCTTGACTTCTTCTTTAATTATTATCGTTACACGGGGGTCGTCTCTGAGATACACAGCAGGGGAGGGCTGCTGCAGAACGGACCACACTAAGAAGGTCTTAGTAAAGGAAAACAGAGGATCGGGAAAAAGGACAAGACAGAGTTAGTCCTCAGAGGTCACTAGGGCTGGGGTCTGTTCGGAACTAGAGAAGTCTGGCTGTATGAGAGGTTGTCAGAAACACACACACACACACACACACACACACACACACACACACACACAGACCTGAAGGTTTGCCAGAAACACCCACACAGTGTGTTGTTATGGTCATAGTGACTGTTTACTAGGGTAAAAGGCAAAAGGTTGAAGGTTAAACTTATTAAAGAAGGGAGCTCCCAGGACTCTCCCACAGAAGCCAGGCCTGAGAGTCTGGCCTCCTTTCCTGTGGACAATGCTAAATCCTTCCAGCTCTGACGGGTGGCAGCACACACGTCTCTGCTCAGCAGGCACTTCCCCAAGCCTTGAGGTCTAGGACATTCTTCGGACGGGTGATGCATGGATGTGAGCAGGCAGTACCTGAGTGACTGGCCCTCACCTGTCCAGGCCAACATACAGGGTGGCTCAAGGGCTCCATTCTAAGTCTTCTTGTTGCATAAAATGTGTGGGGACCAAGACTGAGGTGTTCAGACACTTCTTATCAAGGAGGGTGAAAGGTCAGCTCCCAGAGGTGAAAGGTCAGGTCCCAGGAGCTGGTCCAGCAGTTCAGTCAGAGTTAAGCTTTCACTTCCCCTTCTCAAACATACAAACCTTGGGAGAGCTAGGTGCTGACTGTCACAGGGGCAACTCAGTGAGCTGACTTCTCCCTGACAAGGCAGAAGTAGGTGTTGGAAGATTTTCTCCTGACACCTATCCAGCCCAGGAGTGAAAGCACCATTTGGGACTCACCCGGCCTTCACCCAGATCTCAGAGCAAATGGCTTCGTGGCATTAAATAGTTCCACTGATGAGCTGGAGAGATGGCTCATGGGGGAAGAGTGCTTGCTCCGTGAGCATAAAGTGTTCAGATCCCAACACGCACACAAATGGCGGGCTTGCCTGAAAGCAGCCCTGGGCCATTGGGGTCAGGAGGACAGATAGGAAGATCGCTCTTGTGAACCTGCCAGCTTACGTTCCGATTCAGTGAGAGGCCCTGTCTCAAAGGGATGGGGATGCTTGTTCTCCTGTGCCCCTGTGTGCATGGGTACACATACACACACACACACACACACACACACACACACACACACACACACACACACAGGCACATACACAGACACACACAGATACACACAGACACACAGATACACACAGACACACAGACACACAGATACACACAGGACACACACAGAGAAACACACATGCGCACAGGTACAAACAATACACACAGATACACAAATGCACACACAGATACGCAAACAGGGAAATACACACAGACACATAGATACACACATGCACATGCACACAGATACATAGATGCATATGCACATACATAGGCACACACAGAGTTACATTCACACACACACAGAGATACATTACATAGAGATGTACACATGACACGTGTGCAGAAATACACACATGCACACACACATAGATACACACATGCACATGCATACACATAGACATAGACACCCACAGAAATACACACATGCACACACAGGTGCACATATACAGATGCACACATAGATGTACACATAAATATACACGACATGCACACAGAACTATAGAAACACACAGATACACACAGAGACACGCACACAGATACACACATGCACATGCACACGCTCTGATACACACACACACACACACACACACACACACACACACACACACACACGCTTCTCAGAGTCCCGAGCATCTCATATTGACTGTAAACAAGAATTACTGTATCTTGTACTACTGTGAGGATGAGCCCCCTAAAATAGATCAGCCCATGCCCCCAGCTAGGGAAAACTATTGTTGACATCTCTGCTCCATAGAGATGCTCCTGCAAGTCTTCTACACCTGCAGAACCGTGTGGATCTGGCCGAGCCCCAACTGTTGACAAACATGTGCTTAGCCAAGGAGGGGCTCGGAAAAAGGCTTCCCTTTGAGATCCCCAGGCCTTCCATCTCAGCAGAAACGGAAATCTCATCTCTTCTCAGCCAAGCTCCCTGAGCTACTGCTTACCCTGAGATCAGGAGGAGAAGCTGTGATCCTACCTTCTTCTTTTTGTCTCTGACCGGTGCTCACCAGTGTTTTCTCTTGTCCAGAATCACCTCAGATAAGCTGTACCCCAGAGGTGAGTCTTCCCAGTTCCTCAGCTGCTTCTCTGGAGGAAGAAGCCCCCACCATTGTGTGTTGAGTGACCAGACAAATTCAACCCTCAAAGGCAGGACTCAAGGATTCTAGTGTCCCTCCCTGTTCCCTCTTGGGCACTGTTGCTCATATGATTTTGGAAAAGCCAGCTGACTTCTTCAACTCTAGGAAAAAGGACTAGGGTTGGCAGAATTTCCTTTTCCCTTTGTGTTTTGGGCCTTTCAGTCTTAATAGGCACATAGTAGTGTGTTTGTGAGTGTGTATGTTTATGTGTGTGTATGTGTGTGTTATGTGTGTATATGTGTTATGTGTGTTATATGTGTTGTGCATGTTATATGTAGTGGTGTGTATGTGTGTATATGTGTTATGTGTATATATAGATATGGTGTGTGTATATGTGTTATGTGTGTATATGTGTTATATGTAGTGGTGTATGCATATGTGCGAGTGCGTGTGCGTGTGTACATGGAATTACACAATGATTTGTCTTTCTCATCTGACTTCTTTTGTTCAGCATCAGTATTCTGAGAATCATTAATGTTACCACATGCACCAGCAACTCTTTTCAATGCTTAATGGTTTCTACTCTGCGGACATACTACAGTTTGCTCATCCGTTCAAATTTCACATCTTTCTCCAGTCTGTGGCTCTCATACAAATAATGGCCATGAACTTAGCTTTCTTCAGGGTAAATATCTGGAACAGACCAGCTGAACCTCAAACGTAGCTCTTTCCTTTCTTCCTCTTCCTCCTCTTCCTCCTCCTCTTCCTCCTCCTCTTCTTCCTTCTCTTCCTTCTCCTCTGAGGGTTTCACTATGTAACCCAGAGTAACCACATTATGTTGACCAGGCTGTCTTTGAACTCACAGAGGTCTGCCTGCCTCTGCCTGGGATCCAGTGGTTGATCTGGACAGACCTCGGGTTTTACCCACTGTAACACGTATGCAGGGGCATATACATATCTTTGCCCAGTTTTTACCTTTTCTTGTTGTTGGCTTTGGAAACTTCTCTCTGTAGTCTGTAATTGTATGTACCCCATTCTCTTAATGGTGGTTTCAAGCAAGCAAAACTTTTAAATTATAACCATGGCTAATTCAACAATTAACAACCCGTCCTGTACTCACTTCTGGGGTATCTCATCCAAGCAGCTGTTCCATAATCCAAGACCTCAGGGTTCCCCCTGATGTCTCATAGCTTTATGCCTCACCTGCAGGCTCTTGGCCCACTTTAAGTTGAGGCTCCAGTGGAATCGTTTGCTTTGACCTGTGTAGACCCAGCCGTTCTTGAGCCATTTGTTGAAGAATTTTTTTTCTTCTCTTGTGGCAGGGCTGAAAGCTGTGTCTCCACACCGGTGGGCTCTGTTCCTGCTGTCTCTGTTCTGTTCCACAGTTTTATTTCTGGGCCAGCATTAGATTGTCTTGGGATCTGTGACTCCAGAAAGTGTCGAGCATACACACTGTGCTCTTCCCACTTCATCACCGCTTGCTTTCCAATTAGCTTTGTCTGTCCCGCGTGCTGTGGTTTTCTAGGAGGAGACTGGGTTTAATTGCTTGGGAGTAAATGAAGAACCTTGTTCAGTGTGGCTGTCGGATTACACTGGCTGGCTCACGAGGAAGCTTGAACAAACCTGCAATGACGCAAATATTTTCAGGTCTAAGTCCGAAGGAACCTGATGTCTGGGGTTGTCCCTCTCTGATGAATCAAAGGACTTTCAAATCCTTGGCCAGCCAGTACAAGCCAGCCATTGATATGGGTCACTCTGAGTGGAACCTGAATGTTGTTCTTCATGTGCTCTCTGCTGACCAGACACTGAGAGTGAGAGCTAAAGGAGGCCCCATCTCTACCTCTGGATTTTCACAGATTCCCAATGACTTCCTACAAGAGCAGTGTATTAATTCCTTTCATGTAGCTATGAAAACAACACGACCCAAAGCAGCTTATGGAAATTTCATTTTGGCTACGGGTTCCAGAGAGATAAGAGTCTGTCATGGCTGGGTAGAAGCATGGCGGCAGGAGGCAGGCGCGGAGGCAGCAGGGCCGAGACGGGCACCAAAGCAGGCGCGGAGGCAGGCACCGAGGCATGGCAGCAGGAGACAGTCACTGAGTCCGGTGCCGAGGCAGGCACAGAGGCACGCACTGAGCCTGGGGCAGAGGCAGGAGCAGAGGCAGCAGGCACGGAGGCAGGAGCAAAGGCAGGCAAAGGCAGGCGCGGAGGTGGGATGCAAGCATGAAATGGAGAGCAAACCGGAAGCGGATGAGGCTGTAAACGTTCTAAGCTGTGGACCAATCCAGGAGGAGTAGGGGTTGAATACGGTCAATGTACATTGTCTGAAATTCTCGAAGAATTGTCGTAGTTTAAAAAGTCACCTCGGCAGCTCACGATGAGGCTGGCTTTCAGAACCCACTACTTCTGCTGCCCTACCAGTTTGCTTCGGTTGACCGACTCCCATGCTGCCCTTTGACCCTTTCCTTGCGTCTCATCGCCTCTCCCACCTCAGCAGAGATATGAGATTTAATGAGGGGCCATTCTGAGAATCACACCCTCAGGCCACACCGATGCCAGCATTCTTGCCTTGAGGGCAACCACTTCTGATGGTCTCCAGGCAAGAGACACAGTTAAACACAGGCATGGAGGGCACAGCACACTGCTCCATGGTACACCTTTTAGTAACAGATGGAGAGAACAAGTGCTAAAGATGTCCGTTCTGCACTTCCCTCCTGACAGCACGATAGGTTTGTTTACACCCCATCCCCAGTCAGGTGAATCATCTGCACGTGACGTTACCATGGCTACCCTGTCACTAGGCAAAGGTTCTCCACTACACCCTCCAGGCACTGGGGCTTGTGGTCCTTGTGGTCCATGCTTTCCTGAGCCTTGATGCCCGTGATTGTGTGTCACTTTCCTGGGAAGAATGCATTGGAGGGTGGCTCCCATGAGTGTGTCTTTCTTCTTTTATTTTTATGTGTTTTTGCCTGTGTGCATATCTGCGCTCCACTTGTGTGCCCTGTCCACAGAGGCCAGAGACGGCCTTGGATCACGTGGTGCTGGAGCTTAGAGACTCTGCGCTGCCTTATGTGGGTGCTGGGAGTAGAGCCAGATCCTCTGCAGGAGAAGCAAGTGCTCTTCACCGCTGAGCTTTCCCTGTAGCCCCGGACTGTGCCTGTCTTAATAAGGCTTACGTCAAACACGCAGCTTAAAGTCAACGTCCATGTTGGTGACCAGGCAAACAGATGTTGCCGAGGGCCTGACTCTGAACTGACGTCACCACCACCCACCACGAATGAACATCTTAAAAGTATGTTTTGCAAGATTCCCATGACGGTTCGTGCAGTTTCTTCAGGTTTACTATAGATTAGGAGAAACAGAACTCTGCGCTGTAAAAGAGTGGCGTCCCCAGAACCTACTGAGGAACCTTCCATCAATCAGGCCTAGAAAAAGCCAGCACAGAGACGAGGCTCACTGGCTTCATCTGGGCAGTGGAGCTGGGGGTTAGGGCGGCAGGAAGGAGGGAAGGGCCCGGAGAGTGTGATTGTGAGCAGGTCACTGCTGAAGGCACCTCAGGTTCAGATCCCGTTGGGGATGGAGTCGAGAGCACCTCAGCTTCATGCCAGCTGGAGGGAGGCAGCTAAGGCACCTCTCATGTGCCCGCCTCCATCCTCTATCACTTGACCTCTGCCCCGGAAGTGTCGGTCCCCTGACATCCCAGTCTGCAGGTGACCTGTGAGGTTGGCCAAGCCCGGCGGGTGGGAGATAGGGGGACATCTGCTGCTCTGAGGAAATGCCGCTTGAGCCTCTGAGAAACAGTCAGATCCTCTGTACGGCTCTGCACAATTCTCACCTCTTTAAGCATCACCATGGCAACGCACAAAATAGGAATCGTTAAAATTCCAGGAAACGCAGTGGACTATAGGGGAAAGATCTGCATTTCCCTCTGACGAGGCAGGGTTGCGGAGAAATCCAACACTGAGGCAGATTCTTTAGGTCTCCACTCTGCATGTATGTCCGGCTGGCCCACACCCTCTCCCTGGGTCTTGCATGACTGTAATACGATATTAGAGCCAGGAAATCGATAGCGGGCACTGTAGTGGTTTGGGTCTCATCAGATCTGCGCGCCCTTGTTTACTACGTCTGTGTGTGTATTTGTGTATGTGTGATCTCTGTGTGTGCTTGTATGTATATGTGTGTGTGTGTGTGTGTGTGTGTGTGTGTGTTTGTACGTGTGGATGTGTGTTCTATGTGATTTTACCCTATGTGATTTTTGTGACTGCCATGATGATGATACAGGATAGTCCCCTCCAGGATGCCTGTTTTCTTCCCTTCCTGATGGTCATTCCCTTCCTGATGGAACGGGAGTTACAGATGACTGAATCACCGTGTAGATGCTGTGAACTGAACTCAGGTCCTGTGTGAGCGCTCTTAACAAATGCACAGTATCTCCAGCCCCTCTCCGCGGTTAACCTTGCTGTGTTCTGGGTGTGTGTGGGAGGGCAGGGAGTTATAGGAAGGCAGGGTATCCTAGGCCTCTCAGGCTGAATCCCCTACAGTTCTTGCTTTGCCAAGAGCCATTGTTGGTATTCTGTCTAAGCTCCACCCCCACAGCTACCTGGCAACAACAGAGTAAGCTCCGCCCCACAGTTGCCCGGCAACAGCCAGCTGTGCCTGACTATAATGCCCCACCTCCTTTCTCTCTTGCTCTTTGTTCTCCTCTCTTCCTCTCTTCCCCTTTGCCCCTTCTCTTCGCCTCCCCCACTACTCCCCCCATGCTCATGGCCAGCCTTTCCTCTCTTCTCCTACTCTTCTTTCATTAAACCTCTCCACGTGGAACCATGCTGGTTTGGTATGTTCTGTCTGGACGCGGGCTGAGATTTAAACCCCAACACCATTCCTTTTTCCCAGAGACAAGGTCAGGTATGAGAAGTTTTTGATGTGAGCAGAAAAATTGCATATGATGAACATCTTTGGGGTAGAAAACCAAAAGTCAGTCCTTGATTAGAAGATGGAAAGGGAGAGAAGATGAAGGGTGAGAGAAACCCAGGGAGAATACTGAAAACAGCCATCACTCATAACACGCCACGGACATTGGAATAATTTGTAGGACAGGCTGTAGACTTAGACTTTTTCAAAACCTACTTTATTTAAGGTTCTTAAATGCGTCCGCCTCTCTTCTAACCCACCGACCCAGAGGTAAGGGGAAAAGAAGGCTAATATATAAAAAGGGTGCTGTGGACATGTTTAGAAGTAGTTCCTTGGGGGGCAATTCCACTTTTTGTTGTCAGAATACCAGCGGTCCAGTTCAGTAGCAAACACCAAACTCAATAGCAAATCAGGAGTGGTGGCTCAATCCAGCAGAAACAGCAAGGCATGATGAGTTGGCGGAAGTAGCAAGAACCAGCCAGAATACCAGGAGAAGTTCTTTGTGCATTTCTCTCTACAAAGTGAAGACCAGTGAAGACCAGCAAAGACCAGGGAAACATGGAGTAGCAATGCAATAGCATCCCCTCACTGTCTGTGGGGTTCCGTTTATATTCTGTCTAAACATCACCAGCCCTCTCAAGGGTCTGTTTTCAGGAAAAACATCACATACCCTCTCACAAGACAGCTTCCAGAGAAACACCACAACTGCGTGGTAAAAAACCAGACATTTTCACTTCAATGGACTAACCGGTGTGAAAGAACCTTTGTGCTGGCTCGGGACTGCTACCCACTTTGAGTGACTTACCAGAACAATGTGATTTGGGTTGAGAAGGAAACATTGTACTCTAGGTTCTGAAGTCATCTTAGATACTCTATTGACACTTTGTAAACAACATAGCTGACACCTGGGACAAGCTACTTTGTAAAGTCACCTCAGGGGCCAAACGCTGGCCTAGACTGCAGCCACATAGATTACATCTAAAGGAAATTTCAGTATGAATGTGTTGTATCTGGGTCACCTTGGTGTAAGGGGGAGCCCTCTACCTAGTCCAGTTCACAGAACAAACACTAGAGGGGTGGACATAGCTCTGTGGATAACTCCTGTTCACAGACACCCTCTTGTGTTCAGATGAGGGGGAAGGCTCAGGAGGACAAAGGGAGCCTCCCATGAACAAACAGACAGATTAAGCTGAGAGGGTTTTAAAATAGCAAGACTTAAAATGAGTCAATGTTAATTGAATACTGAGTAAGGAGAGGTTGGGAGTAAATTGAATGAGCGAGCTTGGGGTTCCGGATAATTCCTTCATGACGAGAAGGGAATTGTTAAGAACTGTATGCAGGTCAGGGTAGGGAGAGAAGCCTCCACTGTGGAAATAAACAATAGAAGCCATTTCGTTGGGTGGGAGAAACTTCACCCTGGTGGTTTGTTGCTCATACATTTCCATCGACTTTTAAAATGCTACGAAACCCGTGTGTTTACAAGCTTATAAAGTATTTATAAACTGTGCAAAGAAAGCAAGTTATCACTTGAAGGTCATTCCTCAACCCAGACTGGTTTGATCTGTGCTAGTATGAGAGCTGTGCATTCAGCAGAGGCTGCACTTTGAATCTGGGCCACTTGAGTGCCAGGCTGGACATTCAGTCACCAGAGGAAGCACCTGCTACCCTACCGTGTGCTGTGTTGCTAAGCTGTGGAAGCCATAGGACATTTCCAATTTCAGTGTGTTTATTGGATGTAACCCAATGTGAGTCAAGAACAACTCACATATTCATAGATTACATTTGCATAGGAATTAATAAAGAATACTGTTTGTAGATACCTGACAGGACCTAGGGATATAGCTCGGTGGTATGATGTTTGCTTGCTATGTCCAAGGCCTTGGGTTCGATTCCCAGACCTGCAAAATAAGTAAATGTAAATAATAGGGCCAGTTTTATAACCTTCTTTAAAACTTAACGGTCTTTGTACACTTTCCCAAGATAATTTGAAATTGCCCTGTGTTCTGTGGGATAGGTGTTGATGTACTCAGTAATATTTACCTCTAAGAAACAACCTGCGATGTATTTAATTTTTGATTGCTTCATGTCATTAAGTTATATTATTATCTTGCCTGGTAAAATTTGGAACTCCTATGTCAACTGAAATGTTGACATATGATTTTTCCTTTTAATATCTAGTGTGAAATTGAAGAAGTTGGTATCAGTTGGTTTCCCAAATTTTTGCTGTTTCTTTTCTAAATAGCCAGCTTCACCAAAAGTTATTTCTATTTAAACAGTTTCACCATTTTGATCATTGGGATATTGTTTCTTAAAACAGAAACAAGCTTATTGTCTGTCTGTCTGTCCGTCTGTCCTTATGGCTGCCAATCATGCCCTTTGCCTGTTTCTTATGTGAGGGGCACAGCTTTGCACCGATTTTATTCTTTTTTTTTTTTTTTCTGAAACAAAAATCTTCCTGTGGGGACCAGGCTGCCCTGGAACTTGTGGTCCCCCTGCTCCAGCCTCTCAGCGATGGGGTTGTAGCAGTGTGCCATCTCGTCTGACTTACTTCAGAAGATTCGAACCTTAAATATCTTCACCGTTTGCTGTGCTGCCGTTTGTTCTGGCTGTTGGCCTTGGGCTCTGCACATGCGCTTACTGTGTTAGTGAATTTGGAGGCTACTATAGTCTTCTTCCATTTGCTTGAATGTGTTTGGTTTTAGGCAGTGTGTTACTGTTGCAACCCCTGCCACTGTTAACAGAACCGAGGACAAGCACCACTCTCAGACCCTATAATTTACTCACTGTAACTTCTAGTTTGGTCTTTAAACAATTACACCATGTAAGTTTGCAATTCATTTTGGTAGAAGAAACCAGGAAACAACTTTGGCATATTGTGTTGTCCTTTACATTACTAAAACAGCCATCAGGGTGGTTAAAGACCAATGCTGTTACATTTCAACAGTGAATACATTTGCACACATTGTATACATACTGCCAGATGCTATCACGCACACCTGGGCTGGGGCCCCTCTGTGTCTTGGGTTCCATACACACTATTCAGGGAAACCATTGTCTGATGCTGACTGGCTCACAAGATTCCTTTGCTCTCCATTCTCCAATCCCAGCAATTGCCCTGCCTTGTTTTCCTGGAGGCCTCTGTCACTTGTGCCCTTGGTTCACAGTCACTGCTCTGAGCCTGCTCCTGAGGGATGGTGAAGAGGAAGGAGCCAGGCCCTCTGTGCACTCCTGCCACCTTCTCATGCAAGAGGCGCAGAGCTAGCTCATGCAAAGCTCCTTGCCTTGCCCTGGGCACAAGCCTGGGTCCTCTGGTTGGAGCATCTCTGCTTCTTCCTACCATAAACCTTACTGGGTTTTTTTCCTTAGCTTCAAACTGGAGAACGCGTTCCAGCTTAAGTCAGTGGACTTGTCCTGTAGCACATAGGAGGGCATGCCGATCTCCAGACTGGCAAACCACCGAGAGGCACATTTTAAAGTTTCTGTTATAGTAGCAAAAAAGGCCCATAAAGGAAAACTTCTATGGTCAAGAGATTGAAATCTTTGGCCTGGGTGGAGACTCGACAATCTAGATGAGGTGGGCCTGCCCTCACCTGGTCATGGGACTGCCCCTAGGAAGATTTAGCCATGCTAAAGAGCTATGTAGAATAATTACTCCTTTAATGAGAGGCTGTACCTTTCCTCCCCAGAATCCCACTGCTAACGTTTATTGGCCATGGCCACACAGCTGTGTAAGTTCAATTTCCCCTTTCCATCTTCCCCAAGCTTGTTTGCTTAACATTTTGGGCTTCCCCAATTTTGTTGGGTGTTTCAGTAACCTCTCCAACCCGAATAAGCCCATGCAAAGAAAACACAAGTCGATTAATATGACTACAACTCGTGCCTAGATTGGCAGATTTACCACTACATTACTCTGTTTCCCTGGCTATGAGATCACTTATAACGTGCAGCTTCTTCAGGCCATGGGCTTCAGCTCAATCTTCCTTTCACCTTCTCTCCCGTTGACGCCCCCCTCTCCTGCTCCACCTTCCCTTTCCCTGCCTAACCACCAGCTCTGGCCTTTATTTTACAAGTTAAAATGGGGAGAAAGTTCTGATGAAGTCACCTGAGTATGTGACTAGGCAGCTGTCCTTGGGGCAGTAGAATTAGCATCAAAATACAGATAACTCCAGGGCAAACCACAACAGTTGGGTCTCCCTATTCTTTCTGTAAAACTCCAGACCTGCCAGGTAGCTGCTATTCCAGCAACTCTTTTTACCCCCATGCTACCTTGAGTGGCATTCCTTATTTCCTTCTCCTCTCTGCTCTCCTTTCTTCTGAAGCTCCTGAGATTTATAGCTTACCTGCTGCAGGGTTTTCTTTAAACTCTAATAAGGTTGTCCTGAGCTTTCCTCTGAGCCCATTTTAAAAGTTTTTATTAATGAGATGAAGGCACTCTATTTTCCCTGGCTCTCCTCTAATCTTGATTCAGAAGAGGCTAGCTGCCATGCAGGCCTATTATATGACTTGGAAAGGGGAAAATGAATATTTAGTGTCTGATTTTTCAAAACCCACTTTAATAAGGGCTCTTAAATGCTTTAACCTCCTTTCTAGCCCACCACCCACCAGAGGTAGTGGAAAGGAAAGGTTAATAGGGCTAAAGGGATGTAGACCTGTTTAGAAATAGTTCTTTGGGGGACCATTCCAACCTTCTTTGTCAGGATATCAGCAGTTCGGTTCACACGAATTAGCAGCGGTAGCACGATCCACTCGCAAACACTATTCAGCAATGGCAGTCTGACCCAGAAGAAACCACGAGGCTCTGCCAATCATCCCTGGTCCACCAAAGTGGCAAAAAGTGGCTGGAATATCGTGAGAAGTTCTTTGGCGAGTCTCTATGAAGTCAGGACAAGCAAAGAGGAGCATCATGGGTCGAGGAGAACCAACGCCAGAGTGTTGTAAACAAAGCCTGGCCAGGTGAACAAATGACAGGGCGTCATCCGCTGTCTGTTGGGTTACAC
Source organism: Rattus rattus (assembly GCF_011064425.1). Taxonomy (NCBI): domain Eukaryota; kingdom Metazoa; phylum Chordata; class Mammalia; order Rodentia; family Muridae; genus Rattus; species Rattus rattus. Next base: position 78,764,291 of record NC_046167.1, read on the forward strand.
TCTTTCCAAACACCGAGTGTCCTCGCAAGCATTCACTCCAGCAATACGTCACCTGCCCTTTCGCCAGGCAGCTTCCAGAAGAACACCACCTGTCTGTTCTCACCAAAACATTCTCTCGCATGTCTGCCTCAGCAAAACATCCTCTCACAAGACAGTTTCCAGAAAAACATCATATTACACAACTCAGTCTCCAAAGAGACCAAAAGATCCCACTTCATGGATGGGCAGAGGAAAGCCCGAGGGATCCCCTGAACCAGAGGAAAGTCTCTGAGTTCTACATTTTGGGAGTTACTGACAGACATTTCAGAAAGCAGATGATTAACACTATCAGGAATGAGGCTTCCTGGTCTGTCAGATCACCCCCTGCTTACAGATCCATCGGTGTCTAATTGGGAGCTTGGCAACTAGTTCAGGATATGTGAGGTAGAGTCCATTTCCACAAGCATGATGGTCCACCAGTCTTACTATTTTATTATATTTTATTATATGTGTTTGAGTATTTTGCTTACATGTAGGTATGTGTACTGTGTGAATGCCTGGTGCCCAGAGAGGTCAGAAGAGGGCACTGGATCCCTTGGAACTGCAGTCACAGACAATTGTGAACCACCATCTGGGTGATGTGAACTGAACCCCGGTCCTCTGCAAGAGTCTCAGGTACTCTTAACCTCTGAGCCAGCTCCCTAGAGTCCCAGAAATCTTTAAAATTAAGAAGTGCACACTGGACACATTTTGATCAGCTGTGAAAATCCTGATTTGCTGAGACAAGGCAAATCGGGCCAGTTACTGGGAGAATGGACACTGTGTGTTTCTTCACAGATAAACACTGCCACATTGTTGTATTTGGAAAGAAGTAACATCACTAGTACAATATTCTTCCAATGTGAGTTCCAGTAAGGGTTACAAAGCCAGACTCCTGAGCAGGGAATGGGATGGGGATGGACAGAACCCAACAAGGCACTGGAGGGACTCTGCAGAACACAGGCTCTGGCAAGCATTTACTCTACCCAAGGACCAAGGATCTACTTGGCCCAGTGGAGGCACTGTACCTCTTGGCATTGGCCCAGGTCTCAGAGTCTGACCAATGCAAGCAGGGAATGGGTTTGTCCTTTTGTTCCAGCCCCACTCTAGCACCTTGAGACATCCAAAGGCTTCTTTGCTCTCAGTCTTGGAATCATAGCTTTTAAGGCCTGCTTCTCACCAGGGGGAAGATCTTATATCCTCCATCAACCAGAACTCAAGAGCTAGTTCAAGGGCAGAAAATGATGAAGTTGTGGTTGACTGTCTTACCTTTGACCCCTCTGATTAGAAGTCTTTCAGAGTGATTGATACCCGGGGATGAGAATTCTGGGTATTAAAGCCTGTACCCTGTCCCGTGTGACAGAGAGGACCAAAGCACAGCTTGGAGCATGGGCACACAGCTCAGTGGGTAACCTGTCCACAGCACGAGGCTGAGTATCTGAGTTCAGATTCTCAGAACTAACATAAAAGCAAGCATGGTGAGGTCATCTGCGGCCCTGTGGCTGGGGGAGCAGAGATAAGGCAGATCCCTGGAGTTCACTGGCTGGCCATGAGAGACCCTGCCTCAAAGGATAATGGGGGAATGAGGGTGGAAACACCTGCTGTGAACATCTGGCCTCCACACACATGTGCACATGTGTGTATGGACCCACAGCAAAGCAGGGCCCTTCTGCATGGTCAGTGTCCCTTTGCAGTTTAGTCAGAGGGGGGCTCTACAGTGATGGGAATTGATACCATGCATTTCCCAAAATGTCAGGTAAATGCTTTGCCAAAGGTAGGATATTAGTAAGTTCTTGACATACGGAAGTTATTCTAATGCACCTCCCACACGCATACATGCTCACACATGCACATATTCATCTCTTTAATGTCACAGCCCTGATATATAGTTTTAAAAAATCACCTAGAAGGCAAATGGGGACACTTGTCAACACTGTTCATAGGTTACCAGGTTATTAGAACTTAGGGTTGAAAACCCGGGAACGGTCTCCACCCAGTGCAGAGGAAGGCACGGACTCCTGAGTGTTATGTTCCAGCTGCTGGAGGTTCATGTTCTCTGGTGGAACTGAGATGCTAAGTTTGTATGCAAGATATCCTGACCTCTTGTCAAAAGTCCAGCTTTCTGTGTTTCTCAAACACACTTGATTTTTACAGTTGCTCCCAGAAGCCGTGGTGCTAAAAGCTGTTTACCTGTGAGCTAAACCTGTGGTTTATTCCTTGGGGTTTTATTCTATCTCAATAGTGCTTACTGAGGTTAGGAAAAGTATTTCCATGCAGGCCTTCCAGAGTTTTCCTCTAAAAACGGGAGCCAATGAAGAGCGTCTGAATTGCAGAAAAATGAAGTCAGTGTGGCCTGTGGGGGAAATGTCTTTCTTCTCTGGGGGCGGAAAAAAAAAAAAAAAAAAAAGCACGACTGTGCAGCCATCTCGGGGAATCTTGGGAAAGAGATAGCCAACTCAATTGGCTAAACATCATAGGATTCGCGATGCCCTCAGAGCTCCTCTATATCTGATCTCACAGGTTCTCAAACCATTTTTTGGGTTCCACCTCATATTTGGCAATGAAAAAATAAGAGTTAAGGTGGTCAGATCACTTATTCACGCCACAAAGCTGACTCGAAGCTGGTCCTTATAAGGTAGGATTACGTGGGGTGATGGTTTCTATACTCATGACTATTCTTTAAACGTCAGGATCTTTGCGTGCGTCTGCTGCTCACCGCGCCTGCGCAGTCTCTCATTCCCACGTGACACGACACTGCCTTCTCCCCCCATCCCAATTCCCCCTCGCTGCCTTGGGTGTGGTCGCCTGGTTTGCAAGTGAAATGAAGATAGTCTGGTGACCAGTACTGAGGAAGACATCTAGAAATGAAGAATATGTGTTCTTGAGGAAAAGGTCGAGCCTTTCAAAACTCATGCTTTCACCTTTCCTGACAACTTTTATTTTCCTCCATTTCCCTTCGGCCATCCCTCTCCAGCTCCGATACCCTGAAGTTGCCGGTGAGAGTGTGAGGGTATTTTCCCACCAAGCCCCTTTCTTACCCTGTGGTCTGATCTCAGCCAGGCTGTGTTTAGTCTGCTCTTCGATGAGGTTTCAGGTGGAAACTCTTTGGGAAGAAGGAGAGAAGCCCCTTCCCTAGTTTCTCTCTTCAAACCAGTCGGTTCACAGACCAGATCACAAATTCGGATGAGCCCAGCCAGGGCCATCAAAATCAGTGCTTGGCCACACTAGCTGTTCTGAGCTGGTGTTCTCTCTCTCTCCACCACTGCCCAACCCAGTCCATTCGTCCTTCAGAGGAGGGAGGCCTGCAGGAGACTGTCTAGCTCCAATGTTTGGTTGAGCCTGGACAAGGGCCGGGGAAAGCTTAATAGCTTTCCTCACTTATCTCGATTATTTTGTTATTTGGCTTCATTTCATTTAAACAATAACAAAATTGTTAAGGGCTATTGACTGGATAGATTCCAATGGATTGGTCTTACCTTGTTTGGATATTTGTTCAGTAGACAAAGAACACGCACGGTGGATAAGGAACACTCGGTATGTATTCACAGGAGCACCCACTATGTGCTAAGGAGCACTCACCACCTGCTAAGCAGCACTCACTATATTTTAAGGAGCACCCACTATGTGCTAAGGAGCACTCAGTATGTGCTAACACTCAGTATCACTTTAGACATTGAGAGATGCCACACAGAGGTGAGAGTGTCCTAGGACTTACTAGACAAGCAATCCCATCATGCGCCGATCATAACCTAAGGTTCAGGAAACAGGAAGGCCCTTCTGTAGCATTGTTAAATGAGTGCTGAGTCAGGGAGGCATTTGCTAAGGCTGAGAGGCCAAGGCCCTCCTCTGGCTGAGGAAAAGCTGGCTAAGACCTCCTTAGACATCCATTCGATAGTGACATCATAGGAGGAGGAAGACGACTGCTTTCTTGAAATGAAGGCCACGACGGCTGATGTTGAGGAAGGTAAGAGAGCCTGGACAGAGGCCAGAGCACAAGCCCAACAGGATGCTTTAGGCTGTGGTAAAGTATTTACAGCATAACCTTAGAGTGAGAGTCACTGATGAATTTAATTCAGGAGCACAGTTGGTTCTTGACACAGGAACCTTTCACTTCAAAGTTCTAAGCAAAGTGTGAAAAGGGGACTCGTTCAAAAATTTAATCTTATACAGTCTTCAAAAGGCTTCTTTTCCAGGAAGCAGACAGAGATACCTAGAGAACGTGAGGGACTCTAAACATGGCGGTAGCGAGTGTGATACAGAGAATGGAAATTGGCAGCTTTATAGTGGTTGGAGGGAGCATCCCAGACCTTTGGCATCCTGGTTCCAGCACTTAGCAGCTCAGGAGGGCTGCTAAGTTCCCCCGGGCTGCACAGAGGAACAGTGCCTTCTCCTAGGCTGGTATGTAGATTGAATGATCAATAAATGGGTTAATGTGTGCAGGACATTTGGAAGGGTGTGCATTGACTCTACTACCTATGTCATCTATTGTTGTTATCGTATGGGAGGTGAAATGTGAAGCAGAATATAACATGTTTAGAGCTTTTGGATTTTGAAGGAAAGGCAGGTTTGACTGGACAGGTGTGTGATTTCTTAGGTAGACCAGTTGGCTGTTCAATAAGCAGTACCAAATGCTCCTGAGAAGATTAGTTGAAGTTCTACAATGTATGGTCTTAGATTCTTGGCTTCTTGTTGCTACTTCTCTTCTGCTTTTCTTTTTTCTTTGATACTCGGGAGGGGACCTGAGTCCATGTCCATGGTAGGCACAAGCCCCTGTAATGGAGTTGCGTGCCCAGTCCCAACACCATTTGCCTCCCACTTAACTTTTTACATTTTTCTCTCTCTTTTATGGCCAAGATTTTTTGCTTTGAAGTTGTGGGGAACATTGGAGGGAAGTGTATACCACAGGGGGATGGGGAGGCAACCAATTGCTGCACTTCATAACAGCTGCTTGAGCCTATGGGAAGCTGAGAGAAAGTGAGGGTGTTTATCTCATAATGGAGCTGGAGTAGCTACTCCCCATTCCCAGCTGCCTGGACTGAGGTGGGTCACTGGCTTTACCGTCAGAACACGTGGGCAGAGTGGATATCAATATCTGTGGGAAACTGTAGAAGTCAGGGACACAGGTGGTCACTGGTGGAGGCAGCATCTGCTATAAATCTGCCCCTAACAGGCAAGGACGCCTTCTGTCCTATTCACGGAAGCTTTGATGGGACACTGCTGAGATGCACATGCTTGAGTTCACCATAGATCACATGCTCCTCAGAACAAGAGCAGATTAGATTGATTTAGTTAGCACAGCACCCTACCCAGTGCTATGCATAAATAGCCACATAGCGTATAAATAGCTCCCCTTCCGAGTTTGGATGGCGTCATGGTACAGAATCAGAATAAATCCAGTAGCCATCATCATGATGAATTTATGGCTTTGGTCCGACTTCCTGGTGGTGGAGGTTAAGCGGAGATCTGGGAGCCCAGGGATGACCCACACTCCCCCAAGTTAAGTAGAGAGTTGACAGGTCTTTATCAGTTTGATCAGAGTGAAAACACCAGATGTCCAAATCCTAAAACCATAGTCACATTTTAGATCTGGACTTTCCTTCTGTCTCTTTCAAAGCAGGATGACCTAGAACTGTGTAGGAGAGAGGCTGCCTTTTGTTGAGGGTCTGTCAGGGATGTGAGAAGAGAGGGGTAGCTCCAGGAGAAGGCTTGCGCTTCATCAAGTTCAGTGGGACAGACATTCTCCTTCCTCTGGCTTCCCACCCCAGTGCTTTGCTTGCTTATCTATCTATCTATCTATCTATCTATCTATCTATCTATCTATCTATCTATCTATCTATCTATTATCTATCTATCTATTATCTATCTATTATCTATATATCTATCATCTATCTATCTATTATCTATCTATCATCTATCTATCTATCATCTATCTATCTATCATCTATCTATCTATTGCTTATCTATCTATCTATTGTTTACCTATCTATCTATCTATCTATCATCATCTATCTATCTATTGCTTATCTATCTATCTATCATCTATCTATCTATTGCTTACCTATCTATCATCTATCTATCTATTGCTTATCTATCTATCTATCATCTATCTATCTATCATCTATCTATCTATCATCTATCTATCTATCTATCTATCATCTATTATCTATCTATCTATCTATCATCTATCTATCATCTATCTATCTATCTATCATCTATCTATCTATCTATCTATCTATCTATCTATCTATCTATCTATCTATCTATCTATCTATCTATCTATCTATCTATCTATCTATCTATCTATCTATCATATCTATCTTATCTATCTATCATCTATCTATCATCTATCTATCTATCTATCTATCTATCTATCTATCTATCTATCTATCTATTGCTTATCTATCTATCTATTATCTATCTATCTATCTATCATCTATCTATCTAATATCTATCCATCATCTATCATCTATCTAACTATCTATCTATCTATCATCAATCATCTGTCTGTCTATCATCTACCATCAATCATCTATCTATCATCTATCATCTATCTATCATCTACCATCAATCATCTATCTATCTATCATCTGTCTGTCTATCTATCTATCTATCTATCTATCTATCTATCTATCTATCTATCCCCATCTGTTTCATAGAAGTGACTTGAATTCTCAGAAGACACTCATACTTTCTTTCGTCTGGCCTGAAGGGTTGAAGGTGGGTGGTCAGACAGAGCGGAGAGGATGCTGGGCTCCTCCCTCGCTCTCTAGTTCCCTGCATCTTCGACCTCATTCTGTACCAGGGGGAAATAGCCACAGTAAATTGCGAAGATTATTCAATTTCTGCTCACTTTAAGTGCCCTTAAAGGGATATGGCGCTCGTAACTCCTCAGGGGGAAGGGACTCATTCTGCTACAGATAAAATGCAACATGAGAGGTCCCAGATGCAACTGGGGACCCACACAGAGACTGTCCCCTTCTTCAGCAGAAGCATCTCTGGGTCACTGAACACACAGTGTATGTGGGGGAGGCCTGAGCGAACTTGCTGAGAGAATGAAGGGGCCATTAAAACATGACTTCCAAGGGACACAGTCACCTTATCCAGGCTATTCAGAATGTCCTGAACATGGGTAGTGTATCGACTTTTTACCCTACCCCCACCCCAAATTTGGTTGGTGCTTTTAAATGAATTTGTGACTTTTCCACTTGCTGGTAGGGTTAGATACACCCAGGTTCCTTCGGATGGGGATTTTAAAAATGTTTCTAAAATGAGTGATTTCGAAGAGAAACCTTTCTATGAAGACGAGGCCACTCTTGTCCCAACCTTGTCCTGTCAGCTTCAGCAAGCACCTGAATTGACAGGAGTGGGAATCCACGCCTCTCTGTCATCCCCACTTCCCCGGCCTCCTTGCTGGCTGGCTAGAAGTCTCATGGCACAGTAGCCCCAACCTGCTTGCCAACCCAACCAGGTAGACTTATGAGCAAGAGAGCGAGGGTTGTTTACGCTCAGTGTGAATGAAAGAGTTCAAAACAGGCCGGGGCTAATTTGTCCCACTGCACTTAAAAAAAAAAAAATACATTGGTGGACTTAGACCCCATGCTTCCAAAGGCACTTTGAAACCGAAATAAAGAGAAACCCAAGTGATTAAACTCCTTTAGCAAGGATGAAAAGCTAAAGGTGCTGTCAAGTGCAGAGAGAAACCAGCCTATAATAGCAGGTGCTAATTTTAGCAGTAGGTTCTCAAGCGATCAAACCTGTAATGTGGGGAAGGGCTGAACCCTGACACCCAGGAGGACCACGCTCCGTTTCACCTGGAGGCGATCTCTCTCTTGGCACCTCTGACACAATGCTGGGGTTGATTCTGTGCATCCGTAAATAGGTAAGCTACATTCTTCAGTGTCTGTGTCAGTGTGGAAAGGGCCTGGCTTGTTGGAACCGGAGAATTAAGATACTTTGTAGCCACACTGTCTGAACCGTGTCTTGCCCACACCAGGGCAGAGCGTAAGCCTTTCTGCAGGAAGCACTTCACCGACCCACTTGGAGACACCCTTGGATTGGGGCATCTCTCTGTTTTAGCGGCCAACCACGCGGCTGATGTCTTCAGCATCCGATGAAGGCGCTCCCTGACATCAATGTCTAGAGCATTTTATTTCTAAATTTCTGTGTGTGATGACATCATATATGAGTGACACTGGATAACCTAACTTCAAAGGCTGACAATAAATTGAAAGCAATAAATGGCCCGGGGCCATCCATGCAGCAGGCATAGAAGCCAGACGTCAAATGTCACCTGTCATTTAAGATCGGGAGAACACCAAAGCAACGGAACGTCTCGCCTGCAGAGGCGACGCTGGCCCGGTTAGCAGAGGACAGAAGAAAATGGTCCAAGGATGAAGACACACACCAGGCTTGCAATAGTCACCAGAGTGTGTGGGGATGAGTGATATTCAGAACTCGAGGGATACCAAGAGTTTTTGGCTTAAAATAATCTCCCTGCTTTGGACTTCCTCAAAGGCCTCGTGCTAGTCTCTCTCTTATCACAAAAACCTTTCTCATGCACTCGCGGCGCGCTGCGTGGATCGGTCAGTTCCGGAGCTTCTCGGCGCCCTTGTCCAACTGCTGCCCCCCCCCCAAATGCCGCAGAGGAAAGTTAGATGTAAGCAAAAATAAATAAATAAAATAAATGGTAAAAGCTCTGAGGTCCAGCTTTCAGCGCATGGAATAAAAGCAGTTCGATGAGCTGAAGAGCTGAGGAGACCGTGGGCCCATGCTCCCCTATCTATTCATGCCAACTGCCCCCAGGAAGAACTGTCCATAATTTCTGTACCTGTGAGAAGAAGATTTGCTAATTTTATGTATAGTCTATACATTTGCTTGGTGGCCTTTTGCTGGACAGCTTGGATTCTAGAGGACTGGATTTTATCACAAACCACCAAAAAGGCCGTCGGCAACTTCCAAAACAACCCTTCCCTTGGTCTGTTTCTTTGTCGGTCCGTCCTGAAGGGAAGCCTCTCTCCAGCCCCTCTACCTGCCAGCTGCAATGAGAACCACATTGCCAGTCTAGGACTGCAGCTGCCCACCCCTGTCCTCCTCAGGCACCTGTGGAAAGGACTTCTGACTGCCAGGAAGAGCCACTTATGTATTGACACGTACCTTTGCTGCACACCAAAGCCACCCGGTGTGAGCCGCTGTCTGCTAGTGCAAATTGGGATGTTCCCGTTCGCTGGGCCCCTCCCCTTGCCCCCGGAAGCTTTTGCTTTTTCCTACTCTCACTCCGCTCTGCTCCAAAGACAGCTAGCTCTGGCTCTTGTCAGTGTGCCCGAGAGAGGTAGCCATGCTGCTTTGGACTTCCTCAAAGGCCTCGTGCTAGTCTCTCTCTTATCACAAAAACCTTTCTCATGCACTCGCGGCGCGCTGCGTGGATCGGTCAGTTCCGGAGCTTCTCGGCGCCCTTGTCCAGTTGCTGTCATCTTTCTCCTTAAAAGAGGAGTAAGCCTGGCTAACAAGTTTAGTGTAACCCAAATTCCTGTTACTGAGATCTCTCTGGCGATAAAGATCTTCAGTTAAAAGAAAAAAAAAATAAGAAAAAAGGAAGCACCCTCATAGAAACTGGGGAGGCGGGGAGGATGGGGTTTGCAGAAGAGAAACAGGGATAACATTTGAAATGTAAATAAATAAAATATCCAATAATAATAAAACAGGAAAACAAAAACCTGTACTCCGTAAAAAAAAAAAAAAAAAAAAAAAAAAGTCCCCAAGGTCTGGGCAGATGCACTCTACCGTGACATATCTGGTTCTCCCATACTCATTTGCTCTAATTGAATCAGAGCTCCAGAATCCTTGAACTCTGTCTCCCATTTAACCCCGAGACCTTATTGGCGAGCAAGAAGCTTCTAGAAGGAGGGTGAACCCAGAAAGCTTTTAGTTGAGGGTGAATTCAGGAGTGACAGCTCCCTCTTTAAAGAGCTCCGAGGCCTACAGAAACCACAAGAGTGCTAGGAGGTCACCAGCCGATTTTTGAATTATTAACACGTGTTTAACAATTAAAGAAAGATGTATTGATAGGCTATTGAGGGAGTTAATTATTTAGTTGTGCAAAGCACAGAGTGGAAAATAAAATATTAAGCATAATGGGGACCCATCCTGGTCTGCAAAGGCAGGTGGACATGAAACACCAGCCATAAAACTTTACTTGCCTGAGATAAAAACGGACTCTGGCTGCAATTCCTGCTTCCGCTTGGCTGGTACAAAATAAAATAGGAAAGGGTGCAAATTTCTTCCAGGGCAGAAAGCTCAGAGGCCTTGAATCTTTGCACTGTGATGGCGGTGGAGATGTGACCGTATGGGCAGACCTTACAGAAACAAGACTAAGCTCGCGCAGTGACAAACCAGTCCACCCTCCTCTTCCCGCCGTACGTCTTGGGGTGCTTTCTGTCCTGACATCCAGGGCAAGAGCTGGCCCGAGTCTGTGGCTCTCCCTTTGCTTTCTGGAATAGGGCAATTAGCTATGAACACTGTAGCATATGGAACGGTCGAGGACAGGGAGTGGCTTCAGTCCTGCTTGACAGGCACAGTCTCTGTGGAAGAATTCGAAAGAAGCTTTGGGATCAGCTGTTGCAGAATGTTGTGTTTGCTGCCTGGGTGTGCCTTGGGTTTGCATGAGTGAAAACCTCGAGGAACTAACTTTCCAGAGCGCTTGCATGGTCATGACAATTGAAACACAACTAACTAACTAACTAACTAACTAACTAACTAACTAACTAACTAATTAACTACTAATTACTAACTACTAACTGACTACTAACTACTTAAACTACTAACAATTGACTACTAACTAAGGAACCACTAACTACTAACTAACTAATTAACTACTAATTACTAACTACTAACTGACTACTAACTACTTAAACTACTAACAACTGATTACTAACTAAGGAACCACTAACTACTAACTAACTAACTAGCTAACTAACTAACTAATTAACCACGAATTACTAACTACTTAAACTACTAACAACCGACTACTAACTAAGGAACCACTAACTACTAACTAACTAACTAACTAACTAACTAACAACACCTGCTTACCTCCCTAATCTTGGAATGATTTCTATTCTCTTTACTAAAATTCTCCCTGACTGTGATTTATTTGGTGGCCCTTGGAAAAAGAGTAAAGAGAGAATTCTCAGAGTTACATGTGTGGGTCTTGCCTTTCTACTCTCTTCACCAGCACAGTTTGGCCTTTTAAAACCCAGTCCCCACCTCCCCAGCACCACTACAGGACTGAGTGCAAGGGAGATGCTTAAGAGTGACTTAAGGACCCAAGCAAAGTTGCATGTTGTTGTAGAGGTTTCCCCAGTGGTGCCCTGGGGCCACTGTGTCTTCTTTTCCGTGCCCAGAGCATTGGTTTCTTGTCGCTCACTCAGTTGCTGCTCTCACTCCCATTCCTCGCTTCCCAGCACAAGTGTTCAGCAAGACTGCAGGCCTGTGTGTCCTAAGGGGGAGAGAAAGGCCCCAGAGCTGAGCTTTGGTCTTAGTAGGAAGAGATGGGCCTTGTTTATAGAGAGGCGGTTTCCTTAGAAATTTGCCTAGCCCTCACTCCCCTCCTGCAAATGGTTCTGTGGGTGCGGGAGAAGACTCCCTGCTGGAATTCACTTGTAGGCACTCCTGCTGTTAAAACCTTGTACGCCCGTGTCTGTGAGAACACAAGGGATTTTGTTAATTGTGTCTTAAACATAACAGGGGCTCTGGAGAACAGAGATTAGGTGCAGGCATTCAGAAACTCTGCTGTGAGCTACCCACCAGAGAAGACTGCTGGGACACGGTTCAAGCCAATAGAAAGTCTTTTTTTAGTGACTACACTGGGGGTGTTGGTATCCCAGTGCAGTTTTCAGCCTTTCTCAGGGTGAGCTTCTAAAAACAAAACACATATCCGGGTTGACACACCTCATTTAGCAAGAACAGTTAAGCAGAAGTAGAAATAAGGCAGCCAAAAGCAAAGTTGGTACACTTAGGGACTTTCCCAGAACTATGGGCTTTGATGGATTAGGTCTGTCTTCCTGTTTTGGTAGGTGGTGCTGCCTTTGGGTTGGGTTGCAAGGCCAGGATGGTTCTTCCACCATGCTGTCAGTTGTGCTAAGGTTTGGGGCCTGTTACTACTGTTCCTCTGGAAGCACCGCCCTTTGTCCAGAGAATCAGCTCCTCGGAGAAGAGCCAGGAGCAGCTGTGCTGGCATCAGGGCCCTTGAAAATGCAAGGTCAATAGAGCTGCAATGCCGGCTTCAGGGAGAACCCTCCCCAAACACAGAAGAGTACTGCCACCTGTCACCAGCAGAGGGTGCTGTGGGGATAGTCTGCATGTGGGATGGTCGTGGTGGTAGGCTCTGTGCATAATTTAACTTTTCTGAAAACTGAGCCAAGAGGGCTCCTGCTCACCTGCATAGCAGCCAGACCAGGAGTTCTTTCTCTGGCCCAGGAGAAACCCCCTTTAATCCTATAGAACTTGCCTTGTGCCATTTCACCATGTCTGTGGGCTTCTGAGGTATACAGGTGATGACAGGGCAGACAAGTTTGGTTGCCATATTTCAATGTTCTAGAATGTTCTTCCATTCTGGAAATAATGGTCTATGTTCACAGCCCTAAGTAAAAATGGCGGCAGCGCAAGCAACTGCAAGACATGTACGCCCTGATTTGCACATATCCCCTTGGAGACTGTAAGTCTCAGCAGGGCCAGGGCAATATTTGGATGACAAAATGTCCCACCTTACCCTCGAACTGTGCTGGGGTTGGGTCAGCAGTTAAGAGAAGGTCTTGGGATGCTGGAGAGATGGCTCAGCGGTTAAGAGCACTGACTGCTCTTCCAGAGGTCCTGAGTTCAACTCCCAGAAGCCTCATGGTGGCTCACAACCCTCTGTCATGGGATCTGGTGCCCTCCTCTGTCAGGTGGTCATGCATGCAGATAGCACACTCATACACATAAATAAATAATCTTTAAAAAAAGAGTACTCACTGCTCTTCTGAGTTTGGTTCCTAGCACACACACAGGTCAGGCGGCTCACAACCACGTCTGACTCCAATCTCAGGAGATCCAATGCCATCTTTTGGCACCTGAGAGCACTACACTCATCCTCAAACCTATGCTCACTAAGATACAAAATTACAAATAAAAGTAAAATCTAAAAGCAAAAGCAGCAACTGTGATATGTAGTGAAAGTGTTTAAGATGAGCACACACACACACACACACACACACACACACACACACACACACCTCTGTCCTCCATCTTGTTGAATTTGTGCTGACCCTCAGATAGGTCAAGAGTCTATTCAGATCGGCCCAGGGAATCGTCAGTCACCTTGAGACTCCTACCCACCTGGGTTACAGTCAGCCAGTCCCACCAAGGCCTCTGAAAGGAGGGTTGTTTCTTTATTTATTCTGTAAGTGTTGTACCAGTGTCTTCCCCCGAGCCCTTCTGAACTCACCAGGGGCTAGCAAAGATGAAACTTCATGAAGGCGGAAGTTAATTAAATTTCTCCCTCCATGCCAAAAATGGTATGTGAAGGTATTAGAGAGTGAACTACGGTTTTCTCTGGTCTGCCAACAGCATCTACTTGAGCATCCCTTGCTTTTAATCAGATTGTCACATGTCAGCATCCTCTTCAAATGCTTTAATAGGAAATCATCGTAAGGTGATTAACGTTGCTATTATTCTGGTCTTTACTGAAAAGTGTGCTGGAAGAATAAATGTTAGTCCACAGCCTCTGCCGGAGTATGTGTAATAACCAAGAATCTAGTAGGATGCTATGGCCAATGTTGATGGCCTCAAAGCTCAGGTTGAAGCCCATTCCCTAAGGTAATAATATTAACAGACGGTTTTGTGGCCGGTACTAGGCACCCTTATGGTGTGCAGATCACTGTGGGTGTCGTCCTTTTAACAGAGCCCCGAGAAGTCTGCTGACTCCCCCTTTCTCTTAATATCGTACGCGAACACAGCGAAGCCACTTCTAAGGAAAGGGCCTTGTTAGATGTGTGATTTGCCGCTCCCTTAAATTATGCAGTCTGCATGCGTGCCTTGTGTGGCTATGCTGCTAACCGCTGTGCGCTCCTTAGCCCATGAGCTACTGTCATTCAGGATCTCGGACTTCCCTAGGAACAATAACATTCTGTTAAACTTTTCCTTCCAAAAAGTGGAACCTGTTTCTTTGCACCAAAAAGAAGAGATTTGAGATGGAGATGAGACGTACAATGAGACCTCAGCAGAGTGATGGTGCCGGAGTCAGAGATAGATGAACAGGCGTTTGCCTGAGTCGCCTACAACTGCACCAAGCTCACAGGAGTGCTTGCAGTGCATGCTGGGAATCCTGACCGCCCTTTCTCTGAGTTTCAATAAGGTGCTAATAAGAGACATTTTGTTGGGTACATTTGAAGCTGTGTCTTCTTTCTTCTGGGCCTTATTATTCTAGCTGAGGGTAAAGTTATTTCTTGTGCCCAATGGAGCCCCTAAGGATTCCTTCACAAGCTCGAAGCTTGTGTCTGCATGCGTGCCTCGTGTGGCTATGCCGCTAACCGCCGAGCACTCCTCCTTAGCTCCTGCGCTACTGTATTCAGGATCTCGGACTTCCCACCCATTCTCCTTCCAATGGAGTGCAGCTTCTGCTGTGCTCTGCAGTGGCTTAGGCTGGTATTTATGACCATGCTGCCCCCGGCGCTATCATGCTGGAACAGTAGAGGCACTGGGTAACACAGATCTTACAGTGGCGATGTGGTGCCCTTTGGTCTGACTATGGGGACAGATCAAGGTGCATATGTGTGGCTTTATCTTTGAAAGATACCCTGGATTCGTTACATAGGTGGATAAATTGTTATTTAGTTTGCAACATGAACCAACCACTATTAGATTTTATGGCTAACTAAGACACCCTGGAGGGACATATGTCTTGAGTCTGAAAAAAAACGGGAAATCATTACCTGGCAACCTGAACTTGGTAAAGCCGAGCAGTGGCCCCAGGAGAACTGGGCACAGTGCTGATGTGCTCTGTTCTACTTTCCTGGATGCTCAGGCGGCCAGGGGACCATGGCATCCAGCACTCACACAGCACCAACAATCCTGCTCGTGCAACATTTAAGTTCGTAATCTGGCACACTCGGGTCGCTTTCTCAGGGACCGAAACAATGTGTCTGGCTGTCACTCCTTATATCCAGCTTCTTCCATAACGTGAGTGAGGGCAGCAGGGCATCTTGGGGCAATGGGCAGAGGAGTCCTTTCCAGCAGATCTGAATCGTGATTCCCTGGTTGCAAATATCTACATTTTGTTTTTCAGCCATTCTAAAAATTTGAGGAGTTTTGAAAGATCTTCCTCCCGGTGGCATTAAAGGCATGTGTTTCGGGCTGGAGAGATGGTTCAGTGGTTAAGAGCACTGATTGCTCTTTCCCCAGGTCCGGAATTCAATTCCCAGCAACCACATGGTGGCTCACAACCATCTGTAATGGGATCTGATGCCCTCTTCTGGTGTGTCTGAAGGAGTGTACTCATAAATAAAAGAAATCTTTAAAAAAAAAAAAAGCATGCATTTCACACCTGGCCTTTATTTATTTATTTATTTATTTTTAATGAGTTAATTATTAATTTTTATGGGGTCATCATGTGGCCCAGGTTAGCCTTGAATTTCTGCTTCAGCCTCCAAGGTTTTGTAGACATGTTATAGACACGTGTACCATGCCCAGATCATGAAATTTTTGTTTTATGTGTGTAAGTACTGGGATTCAAATCTAGGACCTTGTACATACTCGTCAAGTGCTATATACCATTGATTTAAGTCTCAGGCCCTAATGTTTGTTTTTTTTTAGTGTGTGTGTTTGTGTGTGTGTGTGTACGCACACACGCATGCACGCATGCACGTATGAAGGTTAGAGGACATTTATGGAAATTGCATTTCTCCTTCCACCATGTGGTCCTGGGGATCAAACATAGGTCGTCAGGCTCTGTGGCAAGCACCTTTACTCACCGAGCCATTGTCTGTTAATAGTTTTCCTTTTCTACCTATGCCAGTCAGAGTTGAAACTTATTTTTACCTGAGAGCTGGAACGACTTCTAACCTCCCATTAGGACTCGTTGTAAGCAACTGTCTTTCAAAGGCGTGGAGGGGAAGCTGGTTGGGGCTAAAGATGGTGAAAACCTGAACAAGCATCAAGGCCTAGAATCTTCGAGTCAGTGATCCTGGCTGCCAGACACTTGCCAGTTCCAGCGATGTCTGCAGGGGCACCGGAGCCTGCAGGTTTGTCCACGGGGAGATTCCGAGGAAGGCAGGTGAAGGAAGACGGTGGAGTCAAGGCATCTCTCGGCAAGCATCCTGGATTCAGTGTGCTCGTCCAGGGAAGGAAACTGGTTCCAGTCGGTTGCTTATTTTAGTGTCTGGAATCTGGCGCCAACGGTGGCCATGCCGAGTGAAGAATGGATGCCAGGATTCTCTTAGCTTCTCAGAGAGGAAGGGATCCAAACTTGGAAGACGGGATGTGTGAGTGGATATAGCCCATGTCATCTGCACACCCTAGCTATACCCCATTGATAAGGATATTGGTAAGAAGTAAAAAAAGAGACAGTTCTTTTTTTAAAAGTCCTCCGAGTCTCTTCTCCATAATCAAGATGTTGAAGTGTAAATGAGTTCTCTATTTTTACCCAACTTATACAGTTATTAAAATAGTTAACCCTGGATCGAGCTACCAGACAGCTCATGCCATGGAGGGAAAAATGTTCCTTCTTTTATTTCTGTAGAGAAGGTACTCAGGACAAAGCTAGGGCTGGCGGAGGGGAAGGCCCAGGCCTGAGCTCCCCTCCCAGACCACCCCCCCCCAACCTCCCCAGGTTCCTCAATCATTTAGGACTGAGTTTAAACAATATGGTCATGTCTGAGTTACAGACATGGTCTCTAGTTCTCTGGTGCCCCATTCTAGGTGGATTTAGGGCAATAGGAATATGTTCTCTCTATGTTAGAGTGAGTGTAGGTGGCCACAGAGGACAGAGGGTGTCTGATCTCCTGGGGCTGGAGTTACAGGCAATTGTTCACTGCCTGACTTGGGTGCTGGGTGCTAGACACTGGTCCTCTGTAAGGGTGGGCTGTGGTCTTAAGTCACAGCAACAGATAATAGACTAAGTTAACTAGGTACTTTTTATTGAGAACTTTGTTAGTAAGGGAATGTCCGGGCTATCACTGGCTTCCTCACATTTTTCTACTGAAATCTATTCTTGCCCCAATTGAGTCCTGACTGTCAACTGTTGCATGGTCATCCTGTTGGTCGCTGCTAAACTGCCAGTGTGTTCCAAAGAAACAGGCCCCTTGCTTCTAGACAGCACAGAGCCAGAAGAAAGCAGGCGACTGCTCCCCCAATCCTTTTTCCAGGCTGTGCTGTGAGGCTGTGAGGTATTATCACTTGCTTACTATGTAAAATGGACATTTTATAACAGCAACTGAAAGCCAGTGTGGCCACAAGGCAGGAAAGTTGGCCCTTGGGGGTCTGTGGAAACTCTGTGGTCAGATATGTATTTAAGCTTACGTTGTTTGAATGGCTCTCATCACTTAAACTGAGTGACCCTGTTGCCCACAACATTAAAGCGATCAAGCTCACCACAGAGAGACTGAAAGGGAGTATACAACCCACTTTGTTTAAACCCTCCTCATGAAACCAAAGTGCTTAAATACCTGGGAGAGATCTCTCCGAGTCCAAAACTCAATGGCTGTAGCTTAACGGGCTTAGCTTTCAGGCTTGGCTGCTGCATCCCGATTAAGTTTGCTAAACGCTTGAGGCTTCTGTGTAAGAGGAGTGATTGCATCGACATAACACATCTTTCTCTTAAGCCAGTTTGCAGTAAAAAGCAGCTAGTAAATTATAGCGATGAAGGGGAGAGCAGGAGGCAGGGAGAGCGGGAGAGAGCAGGGAGCTAGGGACTGGAGGATTCAGTCAGAACCATGACAGACAGTGTGAGCATTTCCTTCAAGGTCAGGGTGGTCTAGTCAGCACTGGAGCACAGACTGGAGGACCCGCTTTCTCATTAGTGCGTTCATGGCTGTTAATTGGACCTCAGATGTGAGTGGCTCTTATGAAGAGAGCCACATCTGGGCTGAAGCCCTCAAAGACAGCATCCTGTCCACCACCTAGGACAGGGAACTGGGGGAAGGCAAAGAAAAAAAAATGTCCCACACGTCTGTGGCAGAACTAAAGACAATTCTCTGGTTTTGGTTGGGGCTGGAACAAATACAAGCTAAATGCAAGAACATCAAAGGAAACTCCTCTGAGTTTACAGGGCAGCCAACCTTGCTCAGTCCATGTGGCCCACAGAGTAAAACAGGAGTCTGGAGCTCTGTATAAAATCATGTGTGGTGTCTGTGACTGACAGAGAAGACCCCACAACATCTCTAAAGGAAATGAAGTGTGGCAGCAGCTACGACTGAGCTCCTATCCTTGTTCTAGCCCTGTGACTGGACGACACTGTGGAAAAGAGGGGTCAGGCCTCCAGGACCAATTTTAGAACTTATTCTAGAACATTCCAGATCATTCTGTATCTTCAGACCCCGCCCCCTCCTGTTCTCAGGACTTCCAGGAGAGACACCACAGTCTAATAAGCACTTCCTGCTTCTCAGCGTAAACCTGTGGCTTTCCTATCTAATAACTCACTGTCTGATATCCAGTCATTCTTTTTTTTTTAAAGATTTATTTATTTATTATATATAAGTACCCTGTAGCTGTCTTCAGATACACCAGAAGAGGGCATCGGATCTCTTTACAGATGGTTGTGAGCCACCATGTGGTTGCTGGGAATTGAACTCATGACCTCCGGAAGAGCAGTCGGGTGCTCTTAACCGCTGAGCCATCTCTCCAGCCTCATATCCAGTCATTCTTAATCAACATATTCTCTTTCTTCCAATGGGATCAATCAATAGGAGCTTTTTTCTTCTAATGTGTGTGTGTGTGTTTTTGTTGTTGTTTATTTTTTTCTCTTATTCTGCCGCCAGATATACCCATTTGTGCCATCTGGCCAGGCTCCTGGTTAAATGACCAGTCAGAAGGATCAGCTCACCCCTCCACTCGTATGTTGCCTAGGTAATTGTATTGGTTCACATCTGTGTTCATGGCTGTCCCTGAGGGTAGCTTTAGGTATTTGGCATGCACATTCTATGCTGTATACCTGGCAGTCTAATAGCCTACAGCATCAGTTCCCCATCTCTGCAAGCAGGAAAAGGGATGCTGCCCTCAACCCTAGATGTGACAGAGGTATTTTGGTGAATGAAGAGCAGGAAAGCATTATAAAGGTTCATCATCCTCTTGATTGCTAACAAGTGGGGACGGAGTTTGTCACAGGATGATTTATAAGTTTGAGTCTTTGGAGTGGCAGCCTTCTGATTCTCTCAAGAAAACCACAAAATGCTCCTTTGGAAGACAAGGTTACAAATAGTTACAATGTTAACTAATACAATAAAAGCGCTGGGTTAGTTAAATTTCTTTTACTGTGACAAAATCCCGACACAAAGAGACTTAAGGAAGGAAGGCTTGATCTGGATCATGGTTTGAGGGACTCAGAGCACCCTGTGAGCTTCCTCATTTCTTCCTTTTCTCCTTTTCCTTTTCTCTTCTCTTTGGGACTACAGTTCATTGATGTTCAAAGAAAGCCTTTCTCCTGAGTTAATGTTCTCTGGAATCATCCTCACAGACAAGCCCAGACATGTCTCCTAGGTGAAATTCCAGTCACGTTGACCACCGCATTCACCAACCTCAGGGACAAGACTCCACTGTCCCTTCTCTGTGTCACCCTCCATTCTGAGATTCTATGTTGTCTGTGTCTCAAGGGACACGTTCTGGGTTTTCAATGCTCGCAAAGGAAGACAAGGAAGAGGAGAAGCGGGGAAGGGAAAGAAGTGTGGTGTGACCCTGAGCCCGACCCAGTTGTGTTACGTGAATATGTTTTTGTTTTTATCCAAGTGGATATGGGGCTATTGCAGACTGTCCACAGCAGCTGACTGTGATTTGCCTCATGCTCTAGCAGGGGTGTGATTTTTGCCAGCTGCACGTAGTTTATATTTGGTGTTCTGGGGATTCTTGAGAGGGTATAAAAGCAAGAGCTACCCTAGAGGGCCTGTGAGGGCTGCTGATCCCTGCTGCTGCATTGCTGCTTTTACTATGGCTGGATTGCTAATTGCTGGATTGCTGGTTGGAGATATCCTGAGAACGAAGATTGGACTTTCCGCTAGGGAACTCGATGCCCCTAATCAGCAGCAAATAGTCTAAAGAGATCGACACCCCCTTTCCCTCTAACCTCGATCTTCTCCTACCTAGTGTTGGGGGTTGGAAGGATTAGGGTGGAGTAAGGGGAGAAGGCTGGTAGATGTAAGAGCCCGATGATGTTGTGGGAAAGGCTACACCTGCCAAAGCCATGGGATGACGGAGACCCGCTTCGCCAGGCGGCAGTGTTCCTCTCAGAGCAACTGCTTGCTTGGTTAAGAGCATTGTGTCTCTTCCTGCTTAAGCGGCAGATGGCTGGTGTTGGGTCTTTGAGTTTTGAGAAACTGGTAAGAAAAGCAGCTCCCATGATCTGCAACAAAGAGGCGTGGCCGACTCAGGCGGAGGCGTGGCCGACTCAGACGGAGGCGTGGCCGACTCAGACGGAGGCGTGGCCGACTCAGACGGAGGCGTGGCCGACTCAGACGGAGGCGGTGGTTTGGGAGATGACAAGGGATGAGGATGGAGTCTTTGAGCACAGTCTCTTCTCCATTACTACCAACAATAGCTGTGTACAGAGGGAGTGTACGGTGATAAGACAGAGTGGGGACTCACTGTTGAGTGGGAGAGGAAAATTTACATCCCATCTCAGGATGCAGGAAGTGCAGATAGTGAGGTGCGCAGGACATTCAGAGACTGAAGGGGAGGGATGATAGTCTCCGTGAGTCTCAGAGGATTAGGACCGGTGGAGGCTGGGTGAGGGGGAGGCACCCATTGCTACCGGATGCTCACATTGATGTTCCTCTCAAACTTCTCATCTAGCACAGTGCACACGCACACACACACGCACTCACACCATGCACATGCACATACATGTGCAAGCACACACACTCAAGCACACATACAGGTGCACACTCACATGCACTGTCACTGACACATGTACACGCGGCATCCGCATGTACATTAATTAAATCTGAACTCACACGGATGTTTCCAACTCTGTCCCTGTGAGGTGAGTCACATGAGCTTTCTTCCCCATGTATTCAGTCTTCTGCTCTTCAGGCCAGAGGCCGGACTCATACCATCTGCCTTCTATGTGCCTCTATGTGCTTCCTTTCATTCCAGTGTAGTGATTCCTTACCCCAGGGCAGGGGTGCTCTGAGACCCCTCTCTTATCACAGAGTCACTTTTTGGTCTTTCCTTCCCCGCACAGCGGTATGGGCAGGGCCTCAAGGTTTGTGGAATGGACCTGGCCTGCTTTGCTCTCCTCTAAGTCCTCCGCTGCCCCGTGTCTACCGTCACTCCATGCTTCCCCACAAGGGCAAAATCATGCCTTTATTTTATGTGTACAGGTGTTTTGCCTGTGTGTAAGCAACACCACGAATGTACCAGGTATCCCCAGAGTCCAGGTGAGGGCATCAGGTCCCCTGGAACTGGAGTTAAGAGATGGTGTGAGCTGCAATGTGGGTTCTGGGAATCGAACCTGGGACTTTGGGCTGAGCAGCCTTAACCATGGGGCCGTCTTTCCAGTCCCTGGTATTAGTTTAAAAACAACAACAACAACAACAAAACAACCCAGTGTGTAAGTTCATAAGTTTGTGTTCTCTGTTGAGCTTTTATATTCTAACACTACTCGCATTTTCTTTTTTTTTTTTTGGTGATTTAAAAAAACATGTATTTTGTGAGTGATTTTTGGCATTGTTCTCAGTAGAACATGTTGGTAGAATTGAGATTCTCTTCATGCTCGCTCTGTGGAGCAGATGTGTTTGGTTTTTATCTTTAATTTGTTAACTAGGGTTGTAAACCTTCCAGACTCATGGTGTTTTAGAACCTGAGGGACCGTATGTGACCATGGTCCACGAGCCGTATCAGTCACCTGGGCGTGTGTGGGGCTGATTGCAAGTCTACAGAGAGCTGGATCCAACCCAGAGCATCTCACCACCAGCCCAGGCCTCGGTCTGTGGCTGGTGGCTGTGGCTCGTGTCCCTCTGGGGAGCTGGGTACTTTTTGCAAGGCACAGCAGGTGAGACCGGACAGTGTAAATGCTCACCTCATAGGACTGGGCCGCTCGGTGTGGAGAGGCTGCAGACTATGTTATTGCTGTTCCTTGTCTTTCTTAGCCTCTCTGTTTCTCTCTCCCTCCATCTGTCCCTCCCTTACTCAGGTGGAGCCTCACACATGCTAAGTGCACACCACACGTTACCACTGTAGTAATTGTTTTATCTATGGCTGGGACAAAATGTCCACAGAAGCAACTTGAGGAAGGGTCTGTTTTGCTAACAGTTCAAGAATGCAGTCCACCATGGTGGCAACGTCACATCACACGCACAGTCAGAAAGCAAAGCTGTCTGTCTTCAGCCTAGGACAGACATGGAAACTTAAGGGTTCTTTGGAAAGTCAGTCGGGTGGTGTTTTGCTGGGCAAACACGTGAAGGAACTTTTCATTAGAGTGGACACAGGTGAAAGGCTGAGGCAGACTCGTGAGGGAACGTTTCCCTGAAGCAGACACAGGAGAGAGGATGCTCTGCTAAATCAAGCTCGTGAAAGGATGCATGGTGAAGGATTCTTTGCTAACGACACGCACGTATTGGTTCTCCTTACATTGTGTAGTTGAGCTGCATTTGTCAGGACTCCATAGAAAGAAACTCGCCAAGAACCTTCCGGTGCTCTGCTGCAGCTGTTGCCGCTTCTGAGGACCCGGGCTGATTGGATGCATGTGCTGAGGCGAGGCACGTGTAGGACACGTGACATTTGCAGGGGATAAATAGTACTCCACGGAGCGAAGAGAGGGGAAGAGGGGAGGGGAGGGTGGAGGGGAGGGGGGAGGGGAGGGGGAAGGAGGGAGACAGGAGAGAGAGAGACAGGAGAGAGAGAGGAGAGAGAGAGGAGAGAGAGAGAGAGAGAGAGAGAGAGAGAGAGAGAGAGAGAGAGAGAGAGAGAGAGAGAGAGAGAGGAGAGAGAGACAGGAGAGGGAGAGAGACAGGAGAGGGAGAGAGACAGGAGAGAGAGAGAGAGAGAGAGAGAGAGAGAGAGAGAGAGAGAGAGAGAGAGAGACCGACGGGAGGGAGAGAGAGAATGAATGAATGAATTGTAAAGTGTATGTCTTTCCCCACAAGGATGGTGGAGTGTGAAAAGAATCTAGCAGACTGGAGTAAAACTCAATTTGAAGTGTTGTTTTTTCCTAATTTTCTTACCAATAGGTTTTCTTGTACTTTATTCTGGTATAAGAAATCCTCCCCCATTATCTTTATCTAAATTGATTAAGTAATCAAAACTTTGTTATAAATAACTTAAAAAAGACATTAGTGTAGTGGAACCAGTTGGACCCGAAGTCTGTCTGTCCATGTCTACCGACTTCTGTGGTGAAGGCAGCCAACGAGTGGCTGTGGAGTGCACTGAGATCAGTGAGAGTTAAAAACCAGGAGCGAAGGAAGGAACTGGGAGTCGGGGGCAGCCCCTGTGTAGTTTATCTGGTGCACCGTCAGGGGGATTCAAGGAAGACTCCCAATAGGTGTGTAGCTCAGAAAAACACAAGACAATATAAGATAGTTCTTAAAGTATTGTTTGATTCAATGTACTCTAAAAGCTTTACGTCTGCAGGGAAAGCATATGCACCACTCACAGAGGTCCATCTCAGACTAGGTTCTGACTCACATCTGGTTGAGGTAAGATTCTGTGTTTACGAAGGTACACGTTCCTGCTGGTGCAGGCACATGGCCACATCTTAACTCTGGAGGGTTTGGGATCTCTGACCCCACTGGCTTCCACCAGTCCCACCAGAGTAGGGATGAGGTCAATGACCCCAGAGCCCTCACACTCAAATTTTGCTCTTCAGCTTGGGGGAGGGACCACTGGGAGGTGCAGCCTAGAAGGAAGTCAAGTTGCTGGGGCAAGCCCTCCAAGGGGGTGTTAGGATCAAAGCGTCTGTCTTTCTGGGTTTGCTTCAGGGAGAGAAGGAAGGAGGCAATTTCCTTGGCTGTGTCCCTGACCGTGATAGGCTGAACCACCAGCAGCCAGCACAACAGGGCCAAGCAGGCACAGACTGGAACCTTTGAAATTGCTAATCGGAAATCCATCTTCCTTCTCAGAGGCTGAGTGTCTTCAGCCTTTGTCACAGTGATGGAAAAATGATATACCATTTATCCAAATTATACCACCTCCTTGTCCTCGAGTGTACCTGCTGTCTAAGTGTGTGGGTGGGCCAGTGGCTGGGCTAAGGCATGTCATACAGGAGGATGTGGACCCAGTGAGCTACACTGTATTATTCTGTCTGTTCATCTAGCTACCATGTTGCAAATATATGCTCTAAGTAAAAGGCTGGCGTTACTATTGATTTAGCAATGAGAACCTTTTCCTGTTTGTGGGAGGGAGGCACTAGATGACCCAAACTACCCCCACCCTCTGCCCATACTTTGTTATCCCCCAGAATGATGGGAAAATGACAAAGTATAACATTCAGTGAGTTACAAACATACTGAGCGTGTGACCAAGGCATGATCTGTTCTTTCGGGTAAAACCTGCTGCAAGTTGATTTCCTGAGCAGTGAGAAGCCATGGTTCCCATCTCTAGAATGCAGCGTTTTATTAGTGTGTATTAACTGTGTAGCCAGGGCTTTGTGCATACATTTGCTATGATGCTCGCACCTGGGTCATGTTCACGCCTCCTTCCTATTCCCCTCCCCCTCACCCCCCCCCACACCACCAGCCACTTCCCCCAAGTCTGCATGTGGGAAGAAGTGAGAGACAGTTGTCCGAGAGACCTGTTTGGTTAGCTCTGACTGCCAGTCCCATCCGCTTTCTTGCAAATGGCAAGGCTGGATTCTTTAGGGTCAGGTGCAAACTTCATTGCTTGGATTTCTAAACACAAAAGCCTAATCATTACCACTGAAGGGCCCTCAGCTGATAACTCAGCTCTTGTGAACAGGACCACACTCGATAAGCATGGGTCCGCAGGTATGAGGGTATCTCGGATGAGGGCGGGATAAGCAAGGGTATGCACGGACTATAGAAACTGACTTAGATTCTTTGGGGTTTGGACCCAGAAGGGACATACAGTAGTCCTGTCTTAAATTTTTTTATTTGTTTTTTTTTTTTTTTTGAGTAGCCTCCGTACTAGCCTCCATAGCTGCTTTATTAACGTGCCGAGCAACAGTGTTTAAGGGCCCACTTCGCCCTGTATCCTTGCCAACACTTATTAACTTTTCTTAATGATAGCCATTATGGCTACAGCGAGGTCGAATAGCAAGACGATTTTGATTTGCATTTCCCTGAAGGATAAGAATATTAAAGTTTTTTTTTTCTCTGTGTATTTACCAGCCATCAGTGCTTCATTTGAAAAGTGTCAGTTCAGTTTATTTGATCATTTATTGGCTGGATTATTTTCCCTTTTGCTGTTTGATGATGATGATGATGATGATGATGATGATGATGATGATGATGATGATGATGACGATTATTGAGTTCCATCTTACCTCGGGCATCAATCCCTGGCCACTTGATTTTTCTTCCGTGCAGCTGACAAGGGTTTCCCCACACTCCACTCCTTTAAGGCTGCCTCTCTTTATCCTGGGAATTGTTTTCTTCGCTGGGTGGAGCTTTGCTCTTTACATTTAGCTGTTCTGTGTGTATGAATGTTTTGCCTGCAAGTTTATGTGCGTCACGTGCCTGCAGTGCCTGAGGGGGCCAGGAGGGGGCAGCAGATCCCCTGGAAAAAGAGTTGTGCGTAGTTGAGCGCTACCCCCGTGGGTGTTCTGTAGGAGCCTAACAGTGAAACCGCCCCCAAATCCATTTAAAGGAACTAAAGACGTTCCTGCCCAGCAAGGGGGAAATGTGACTCCCACCCCGAAGCTGGGCCAAGCCTGTTGGGGACAGGCCATCTTAGGGGGGATTGAACTCCATGGGAAGATGGAGACTGCTAGGGTGTGATTAATAAAGGAGCCAGGGAACAAAGTGAGAGCCTTGCCTTTCTCAGAGCGACTCAGGTTGGAGGAGACACAGGAGGTGAACCAGGAGCAGCCGTGTAGAGGGAGGGCCCCGTCGGCTAGAGCGGTCCTCTCCATCTGTGTTAGAATGGTTCCGTTCTGCAGGATCACTTCATTATT
Organism: Rattus rattus; assembly: GCF_011064425.1. Classification (NCBI taxonomy): domain Eukaryota; kingdom Metazoa; phylum Chordata; class Mammalia; order Rodentia; family Muridae; genus Rattus; species Rattus rattus. Next base: position 78,790,617 of record NC_046167.1, read on the forward strand.
TCAGGATGAGGTTTGCTGTGCAGCAAAACATTTGTCTTCTAAAGGAAACTTGACTGAAAAACATGGTTTACAAGATTTTAAACAGAGACACACGGAGACTTAAAAACACAATGCTCTCATGATTGCCCTAAGACGTATGAGCCTCCTCTGAAACAAACCATCCCCTCTATAAATTTTGTCCGCAGAGTAATTTTCAAATTCAGTGGAACAGAGATTTGAATGGTGTAATGCAGTATGAAAGGAAACCGGGCTTGGCCTTCCTTTACGTTATTTGGGATAATTCCAGCGTTTATAGATGTGGTAAATACTGAGGATTTTCTAACTCCTTAACACGGAGCCAATAAAGAAATGGGAGCCTCAGCCTCGGCCTCGGCAGTAGAAATTCCTGCTGTTCCCTTAAGGGGCTGGGAGACATCCGAACACAAGCTGATTTTCTGTTGGCTGCTGGCTACGTGCTAGTGACCTGCTTTGTGTTTTAGGAGCCATCTGCAGACCCCACAGTGCTGGGCTCGTCTGTTTGAGATCTGAAGACACAGGAGGGGTTGTCTGAGGTCCTCGCACAGGAACTGTTTTATGTCATGAAGATCTAGGAGACAGAATGGGATGCACCTGGAATGGTACACAGATGACAGACAAACAGACACACATGTAAAGTCAGGCAGAATCCATACACACATCCATGCACACACATCCATACACATATATACACATACATGTGTATATACACACAAACACAAGCAGCCAGAAACACACACACACACACACACACACTCATACACACAAACACACTATCATAGACACATAATCTCTCTTTTATACACAGAGACACATTCTCTTTCTTCCTCTAGTTCTCTATCTCTCCCTCTTTTTCTCTCCTTCACCCCCTCCCTCTCCCACTCTTCCCTCCCTCCTCTCTCTCCCCCACCTCTCTCTATCTTCTCCCCTTCTACCTTCTCCCTCATCTTCTCCATCTCTCTCCTCTCTCTTCCTCCCTCTTCCCCTCTCCCCATCTTTCTTCTCCCTCTCCTTTCTCTTTCCTCTCCCTCTCTCTTCCCCTCATTTCTCTCCTCCTCCCCTCTCTTCCCTCTCTCCCTCCTCTATTTCCCCCTTCTCCCTCATCTCTCTCCTCCTCTCCCTCTTCCTCCCTCTCCCCACCTCTCTCTCCTTCCTCACCCCACCTCTCTCTCCTCCCTCTCCCCACATCTCTCTCCTCCCTCTCCCCTTTCTTCCCTGCTTCTTGATCGATGTCTGTTGCAAAAGCAGTGCAAACAAATCTCACTCAGCTGTATTCCTGCTCGCTGCCGCTGTCCCGAGACCAGGCTCAGCTTCTGAACATTTCGGGAGCAGATGGAGATTTTCTCAGTGGTAAGAGCACTGGCTGCTCTTGCACAGGACCTGGAGTTGGTGTACAGCTCCCACACGGCAGCTTACAACCATCTATAACTCTAGTTCCAGGGAATTTGAGACCCTCTTCTGCCCCCCACCCCTGCACACATATGATGCATAGATGTACATGCAGGTAAACATGCATACACATAAAATAAACACATTTATTAAAAACTCATTTTCTATCTCCACTGTTAGCATCCAGATACCATGAAGGAAAAGCATTTGCACAAAGAAGCATTCCAAGGCTTTCTACCATTTTGAACTCCGAGTCCGTATAATAGATGAGAAGATGTCATTGTGCATACAGAAATGAGTCTGAATTTTCTGACTATGAAGTATACACATAATTTAAAAGGCACAGTAAGAACTATTTCACGTCTCAGTTTACTACCAGCATGCCATCTCTCTGCTAAGGGAACCACCTTCCTTCTATTTCTCTCGCCTCTCTATAAATAATATTCTATTCTATAAAATGGCCACATGGGCAAATTCTTGTTCACATGAAGCAGCTATTAGTTTTCTGTCGTTATTTTAGGATTTTTAGTTCACTCATAAACACTCAATGTACTCATTGTAAAGATTTATTTATTATTTTTATTTTACATGTGTTTGTCTACATGCATAAATGCGCACCGTGTGCACGCAATGCCTGCAGTGGCCAGAAGAGGGCGCTAGATTCCCAGGAACCGGAGTTACAGACACTCGCGAGCCATGATGTGGGTACTGGAAGTAGTCAGTGCTTTTAACCGCCGAGCTGACTCTCCAACCGCTCAAGTCTTTCTTAAATTAGAATCCGGCATTAAAATGTTCAGGCTTTCCCAAGATAGCACAGGATCCGTTGAGTTTGGATAAATAAAACCTACATGACATTTCCAGTCTGACAGGTACTGTTGTTGGTTGTCAACCTGACTGGAGCTAAGTATGTCGAAAACTCCATTCCTCCAGTTCTGGGTGTGAAGGCATTTTCAGGGAAGATTGGCTTGTGGGCTGGGGACTGAACAGGAAGACTTACCCTGTCCTGAGCTCAGTGGCGCCTACGAAGGGGCTCTGGGGAAGTAAGGAATCAGAAGAAGGGGGAACTCCAGAAACACCGGCTAGACCCTTCTTGACTGGGAGGCTGACCTGCAGACAACCAGCTTCCAACTGTGCCTATGTGGGGCTTCAGGCCATTGGCATCAGGCTGAGGCGGCATAACTGGCTTTTATCTACTGTGTTTTGCAGTTTAAGACTCGTAGGTCTGAGCAGACACCATGGGGCAACTTAGCCTCTGATCATGTGAGCCAATTTATTGTTGTTTCTGTCCCTCTAGAGAAACCCACATCGTCTTACAGGAAAGTGTTGTAAGGTGAGTCCATAACTGGTTATTTACAACCTGGGTCCTTCCCAGACACACAATCATATAAGACCCATATGTTTCAAAATATCTATTGTCATTCTTCTGGGTTTTCCATGTTGCAAGACGATGAGATTAAGGGGCTTAATCGCGAAGTTACAAGGCTCGGAATTGGCAAAGCCAGTTCTCCAATGGAACACCAGTTCTCTCGGTGTTTCACGTGGCCTGTACAAGAAAGTTCAGTGCAGACATGCTTGTGCCCTGCCCTCACCATGATCTGAAGATGCCATGACTCCCTCCCACTTCATGCACTGGAGACCTGGCCCCTAGTGTATGATTTCAATAGGTGGTGAGACCAGTGGGATGTGAGTAGATATAGGGACTCTGTCTCAGCAAAGGGACCTGTGTCATTCCTACAAGAGCAGGCTAGTTATACTGAGAGCTGGTTGGTATACAGCAGGTCAACCTATCATTCTCTCACTCTTTCTGCACACCCCCTCCCCACCCCCTCTACTTGTGAAACATCCCGTGGTCCTCATGACAAGCCGAGTGGCTGACGCTAGCATTTCCTGTCTTCTGGAATCATGAGCCTTTGTTTTTGCTTCTAAGGGAAGGTCCCACTTTGTAGCCTACTCTGGCCTGGAGCTCCCAATGCAGCACAAGATGACCTTAAATGCATCTGCTTCAGCCTTCCAAGGACTGAGGCTATGGGCTTGTACTACCGTGAGCAGCCAGCCTCTCTTCTTCATAACCTGTCCAGCCTCAAGTATTTCACCACAGTAGCACACGATATACTAATATAAATTCATAGATGCCTTCAGATACCGATGGCACCTGTTACTTCCTTCTGGCAAGAACATTGTGGGCAAGGAAATTCTGTGGCCACAGAAGTACAAGCCCCCCATGAGAGGGTGAATAGACAGGGAGATCACCATCTTCTGGTGGAGGTAGGGAGCCCAGACTCCAAATGGATGTGTGAGCAAATCGGGTGAAGTTAAACTCCAAGTGCAGTGTACTTTCTGGGCCTGCCCTTACAGTGACATCTAAACTCAGGTGTGTAGTGGGCGGGGAAGGGCTTTTTTTAACTTCCTTTTCTTATTTTATTGGATATTTTACTTATTTACATTTTTAAATGTTATCTCCCTTCCCGGTTTCCCCTCCAGAAACTGGCTATCCCATTCTCCCTCCCCCTGCTTCTATGAGAGTGTTCCCTCACCCACCCACCCACTCCCTCCTGCTTCCCCACCCTGGCATTCCTCTACTCTGGAGGGGTTCAGCTTTCACAGGACCAAGGGTTCCTCCCACTGATGCCCTACAAGGCCATCCTCTGCTACATATGTGGCTGGAGCCATGGGTCCCTCCATGTGTATTCTTTGGCTGGTGGTTAAGTCCCTGGGAGCTCTAGGAGTGGGGGTCTGGTCGGTTGATATTATTGTTCTTCCTCTGGGGTTACAAACCCCTTCAGGTCCTTATATAACTGAGGGGTGGTACTTTCTCTCACCATTCTTTTACTTTGCCACAAGAGTTCCATGCTGTGATGTCCTCCAAGCACGAAGCAACATGGTCTCCCTCACCTCCATGGCTGTGCAAGGGAGTGTTCAATGGAAACTGTAGTTTTACATTGTAGTTTAGATCTCTTCTAAATCTGGCGGGAGGTCCTACTGTGTACTGTCACGATGTTGAGTAGTAATAGTGGTCCTACTGTGTACTGTCATGGTGTTGAGTAGTGTCCTACTGTATACTGTCACAATGTTGATTAGTGATAGTGGTCCTACTGTGTACTGTCATGGTGTTGAGAAGTGATCATGGTCCTACTGTGTACAGTCACGGTGTTGAGTAGTGATCATGGTCCTACTGTGTACAGTCACGGTGTTGAGTAGTGATCATGGTCCTACTGTGTACAGTCATGGTGTTGAGAAGTGATCATGGTCCTACTGTGTACAGTCATGGTGTTGAGAAGTGATCATGGTCCTACTGTGTACAGTCATGGTGTTAAGAAGTGATCATGGTCCTACTGTGTACAGTCACGGTGTTGAGTAGTGATCATGGTCCTACTGTGTACTGTCACGGTGTTGAGTTGTGATAGTGGCCCTACTTGTACTGGCACAGTGTTGAGTCATGATAGTGGTCCTACTGTGTACGGTCATGGTGCTGAGTACTGATAGTGAGGGCCCATTTACCCTGGGCCAGTCACCATGTGCATAAACACCATAGAAGGGAAGACACTGGCATGCTCACGTTCAGTGGGTTACATGTGTCGGATATGTTTTGATTCCAGACTTTTAGAGACAAATTTCATTCATTCTGGAGAATTACATACAGCGTGGTTTGGTTATGCCCTCCCTCCCCCCTCAACATTTCCTAGATCATCTCCCTGCCACATTCTCCAAACTTTGTGCTTTCCTTTCCTTCTCAGAACCATCAGACCCAATCCGTGGGCCCCAGTGGATGTGCGGTCCATCCATGGAAAACGGTCAACCTATGCAACTCTTGAATGACACTGACTCTTTCTCCCCTGAACATCATCAACTGCCCACAGCTCCCCAGTCAGGGCTTGGGGGCTGTGAGTCTCTCTGCATTCCCCATGGGGATGTTGACTGCCTTGATCTGTGGAGACCACCACAGCTGTAGTGCATTCATGAGTCCAGTGTCCTGGTGACGTTTTTAACTTATGATTGGATCATCACTTTGTAGCCCTCTTGAAAGCAGAAAAATGCCTGAATTAGGCACATATTTAGCTATTTGATCCTACCCCCATTTAAAATATACAATACATTTAATAATAATAATTAATAATATTCTTAGTATGTCTCATATATGCAAGACACACATCCTACACCCCATTCCCAGCCTTTGAGGTAGATTTGAGAGATTAAATGGAACTGAAGGGAACTCGTTCAAGAAAACCTGAAGTCCAGGGAGTGGAGTATGTGAGAAAGAGATCGGGAAGGAAGGGGGCTTAGCCATGAGCTATGGCTTTCTCCAAAGGGCAGGGGAAAAAGGGCCGAATCTTCATCCCAGAGTCGCTAAAGTAGAAAGAACTCGTGTGTCAGAGAGGTGGTCTATGCACCCATTCCTTGCCTTGTAGCCCTTCTGTGTGAGTCTCCTCCTCCATGACCTTCATCCCCACATTGATTGCAGGTAGAAGAGGGAGATGTCTGGGCCTGGTTTCTTAAGGTCCAGATGTGCTTCATGTCCAGCTGACCCCTTGCTTGGGGACACACAGATGGTTGTGAATGGACAGCTGACAGCTGTCCAAGGGCCATCTGAGGCTAAGCAAGTTTCCACTTGGCTTTTTACTGTGCTCTAGAAAATTTCCCCGAGGAGCCAAATTTCTTCAATTCTGTTTTCCCTGTTGAGGTTTCCCCTCATTGCTTCTTCCTTGTTAGCCTTTGATGTTTTTATAGCCTCTGGGAGAAACTCCTCCAAGACTGTCTGCCCCTCTTGTTAGAGCTCGCTCTTGTCCCGTTTCCCTGGGTTCACTCACTTCTTAGTTATGGAGAGTTTCTCAGCACACAATGGGAAGAACCTGGTTACTATTTAGAGATGGCTGCCTCCCCACAGGAAGCACAAGGGTGTGGCTGTGGCTTCAGGTACACCGTTTCTTCATATGCGGGTGGCTAGTGGCCTCTTAGAGGTGTCCGACATCACTTTGATCAAGATGGAATCGTACTTCAAGAAACAACAAAATGTATACCAAGAAGAAAAACCTTACTCATATAAGTGCTGCAGGCTTCTGTGCATAGGGGAGGGATCTGAACTTACAGTGTTGACAGAGAGCACAGTGTGATCTCTGAGGGCACCCTCGAGAGTTACCACAGCATCTGTACACCTAAGACTTTTTAAGTTGGCACCTGCGGCTGCCAACAGAGGGTCTGAAGTCAAGGCTTCCCAGAGACTAAGGAAAGAAAACTGTTGAGGCTTTGAAAAGTAGTTCTGGTCCTTCTGAGGCCATCTGTGTTCTGAGAAAGCTAACTCACAAAAACGGACAGGAATCGGACCACCTAGCTCATATGGATGGGCAAGGCAGTTGTTTATCTCTTGTCCCCTAGCCATGGGGGGGGGTCACTCCTGTTGACATTTGTCCCTTCCCACCAACTCTCATTGTCTCCTGAGTGTTACCATATCACAGCACTTTTTACGACGATTGTTTGGTATCAAGGTAAGAGTGTATTGTGAGAGTGTCATTCAGAGATGGCTGAGATGGAGGGATAGGGGGACACAGACCCATGCTGCACTGGCTGGTTCTGTGTGCCAACGTGACACAAGCTGGAGTTAGCACAGAGAAAGGAGCCTCCCCTGAGGAAATGCCTCCATGAGACCCAGCTGTAAGGCATTTTCTCAATTAGTGATCAAGAGGGGAGGGCCCAGCCCACTGTGGGTGATGCCATCCCTGGGCTGGTGGTCCTGGGTTCTATAAGAGAGCAAGCTGAGCAAGCCAGGGGAAGCAAGCCAGTAAGTAACATCCCTCCATGGCCTCTGCATCAGCTCCTGCCTCCAGGTTCCTGCCCTGTGTGAGTTCCTATCTTGACTTCCTTTGGTGATTTTAGCTCTTGTGTTCCTAAAAATGTCTGACAGGTTTTGTGTCACGAACAGACTAACAAACCTTAGACAGCAGCTACTGCCCATCACCAGGACTTTAGGAAGGAGAGAAAGAAAGTGAGTGCCTCCAAGACAAACAGGGAAACTAGGAGGAAAGGCCATGGTTTGGTTGGAGCTGAGTTGGGGAAGAGTTTGCAGGTTCAGGACCACTGTGCTTGGAGGAATCAAAACAAAGCTGGGGTGTAGCTGAAAACACTTTAGGGGGCTGTCTATGAAGATACATTTCTAGCATAGACCAATAAACCCAGTACTCTGGGGAACAAACCCTGCTCAGTGTAAAGATTTCTGTCTTCTCTGTGGGAAATCCTCGGGGATGTCACTATTTCTCTGCTGTGGAGCCGAGCTGTGCACTATGGGATGCTGTGAGCACCCAAGCCTCTCCTTACTTTAGCCCTCCACACAGCACCTTCCGACTGAGCTGGGAGGGACTGGACCTTCTGGGGCCCTCGACATGTTCTCTGGGACACTAACTGGATGCCAGGTTGTTCTAGGAGTTGCCAAGGTCTAAGAATGGCTTACATGAATCTTCATCTTGTGAAATCTTGGTCCCCCCCCCCCCCGTTAACAATATTCAAAGGTGACAGAAACTTTGAGAGGCAGAGTGTGAGGGAGACCACTGGTCATCATTGTCCCCATTCAAGGATTCATGCTGGTCTGAAACATTTTCGATTAGGGTATGAGAGGGAGGCTGGTCCCTCCCTGGGGTTTTCTCTGTCTCCATTGTCTCAGTCTCTCTATCTCTCTTTCTCTCCGTCTCCACCCCTTGGCCGCCACCCCCCCCCCCGCCCACTTACCGTGGATTTTTACCATGGGGCTTTTTGAACTGTGATCTAAATAATCCTCTTCTTTATAAAGTTTCCGGGTCCAGGTCCTTTGTTATAACAACATAAACAGACCAGAACAGGAGCAGAGGGATTCTCTGCGGCCTTTTTGATATCACAGTGGGGAGGAGGAGCAGGCATGGATAAAGCAATGCGTGGTTTTCCTACAGCTTCTGACTCTTCGAGGAAAACTGCACAGTTCAGAGTTTCCTTCACCACCCTTAGTGTGGGATAGCATTAGAAGCCACGAGGGCTGTCCCACGGATCTCTCAGTGGTGGACTCCGCCATCTTGTTCTAGGCCCCCCCCTTCCTGTGATACTGTATCTGACAACGCTCCCTTTCCATCCCAGCTCTCTAGTCTGAGAAACCAGATCTGAGGAGGCTGCAAGCTTTGTCTCCCCAGAACAGCGCTCGGCGGTTTTGTTTGGTGCCTCAGCTCATTTAGGAACTCAAGAGAGGGGAGAAATGTTCGCATCCAAAGAGGCACAAACACCACTGGTGTGATTCAGGGCAGCTCCTTTCCACAGAGTGCCTCCAGGTTAGCCAGGGAATGTCGGTTGGAGAGAGCTGCTGGCCTGCCCGTCTCTGAGGGCTTGATCTTTAAGAACCAACAACCACTGTAGGACGAAGCCACGTGGCTCGAGGGCACTCTGTGGAATGTGAACCAGGATGCTGATTCCCCGCTCCTGTGTGCGAGTTTACACGATGACCTCGTCTTCAAAGAGTTGGATCTTTTCCCTTTCCCCTTGAATTCTGGCTGGCCCCACATGTGACTCTCCTGAAACCAAGAGGTGGCGGCAGATGTGACACTACTTGGCGTCCACAACAAAGCGGGAAGAGGCTGTGCAGCTGCTCTACGGTTCTCCTGGGATACTCACCAGGCAGGAAGCCACATGGAGGAAATCCAAGCACCAGACTGCCACAAGGGAGAAGATGCACACTGTTTCTGGGTCCTTGGTCCAGCTGAGCTCCCTGTGACACCTAGATTCATCTGCGGGCCAGATGCTAGGCATCTTGGACATCCACCCAGTGGGGTCTCCAGATGTCCAAAGCCCGAGTCAACATCCGACCGACATCCGATTCCAGCCCAATGGGAAACAGAGGGAGAATGGTTCAACTTAGCCATTTCCAAATTCTTGAATCACAAAGTCATGGACTAAATAGAGTGGCCACTTCAAGCGTTGTTACATTTGTTACAAATCGTTTGTTACAAATCATTTGTTACACAGACGTGACCCGGGGAGGGCACTGAGTAAGTGAAACCCCACTGTTCCTCTGTGGTCACCAGATGGAGACTCAAGCTGGACTTTCCAATGTCAGCTGAGGATGAACTGGCTATGAGGCCAGCGCATGGTGCCCTCAGGTGGCCCTGTAACATCTGGTAGCCTTGTCTACTGCTACAGACCCAGGCCATGCTGACTGCCTGCCACCTAGCTTCTGCTCCTAAATGTTAGTAGTTTTCACAAAATGATGTTGAGAACAGGTGAAAAACCATGAAAGGGGGCTTTGGGTTAAATATAAGATTCAAGAACAAGACAAAGAAGCAGAGACAAATGTGTTTTTAAAGTGGATATCAAGTCACCATAAGAAAATCATTTTATCTTGGTGCTTATAAGCAAAAGGGACTCCAGTATTCCAAGGCATTTCTTTTTAAAAATTATGTATATGTGGGTGATTTTGTTTTATTTTGATTTTGCCTGCATGTATGTGTGTGCACCAGAATAAGGCTTCAGAGTTCCTTTTTTTTTTTTTTTCTTTTTTTTTTTTCGAGCTGGGGACCAACCCAGGGCCTTGCTTGCTGGCAAGTGCTCTACCACTGAGCTAAATCCTCAACCCCTAACTTCAGAGTTCCTAGAACTGCAGTTCTAGATGGTTGGGAGCCACTCTGTTGGGATCTGTTGGGATCTCAGTTAGGAACTGATCCTGGGCTCTCTGGAAGAGCAGCCAGTGCTCCTAACTGCTGAACTGTCTCTCTGGCCCCAGGAACTCCAGTTTTTGTCGGGGTGGGGGGTAAAACCCCATGATTTCAGCTTCTGGGATGAGTCTGGCAACAGAGTGAGGCAGAGGCAATGTTGGATTTCGAGTTCTATGTCCCTGACCCCATGAAGTGCTTGGCTTTAACAGATTAGCTGGGATCATCTTTCCATGTGCTAATTGATCTTGCTCTCTGTATTTATTTACACTGCTTTCTTGATTCTTTGTGGATATCACACCGTGCACCCCAATCCCATTCATCTCCCTGTCCCCTCATATCCTCCCTCTGCTCTTGCAATGAAAAGAAAACAAACAAAACAAAATAGTAAGGAAAAAAATCCAACCCAACCCAACCCACCAAACAACATTTCCACGTTGAAGCAAGCCATGGTGTGTCACTGTGTGTCAGGGTGTGTTGCTCTGAGTCACGCAGTACACTCTTTGGTCCAAACAGCTTTACTTGCACATGTTCTTTGCAATGAGCCAGTGATCTGGTTCAAAGCTCCTGGCTTCTGCTCCAGTATCTATACTGGATTCTTACCAGACCTCCTCTCAGATCTCCTGTTGTTGCCCTGTCTCCTGGAGATCCTGCAACTTTCTATCTGTAGGACCGGCCTTGCAACTTTGTATCTACAGGACCCACCCTTTCAGGTGCTCGAGCAGTTCACAGATGGAGTAGATGTTGGGGTGGGCCAGCTCAGAGCTTAGGATCTGCGTCTGGGTGGAAGCTGAACTGGTCAGCTCACCAGCTCTCCTGCACTCTCACTACCAGGGCCAACTCCCAGTCTCCCAGTCTTCCTCATGGCCAACTCCATTGTGTTGCCTTTGGACATCAACATGGCCCCAGGTGGCAGCCCAGACCAGGGACATCCACATGTGGATGCTTTCAAAGAGCATTAGGTCTGGGTCTAGAGACCGTTGTAGATATTTACAGAAATGCTGTGACCAGACTCTCTCTCCAGAGACATCCGGTAGCTCTGCACAGGTTTTACAACCCAACTTCTGACATTTTTGATCTTGTGGCACAATTTGGGTTCCTGGTACTGTTTTAATTTTTTTTTTCCCTGACAGTAGATCAAGCCTCAGACAGTTAAGAAAGGCTGTTCCTGAGAAGGAGCTCACAGCATGAATCATGAGCTTCTGGTTCCTACGGTCTTTCCACAGCCCCTTCTGTGATGCTCTGGGACCTGGGGACAGGGTTGGTCTGGGCATCCCAGGCCAGTTGAGCTCTGCATTCTGGCGAGTTGTGGATTTCTGTGATGTGTGTGTGCTGCTGAGTGAAGCTTCTCTCAGAGGAGTGAGAGCTGCATTTACCTGTAGGCAGAAGGGCAAGGATCTAGAATTAATCTTTGGATTATACTGGTTTAGGTTCTGTGACCTCAAGAACCAGCCACAGGTAGTTGACTAGGCTTACAGGCAAGGTAAAAATAATATATAGTACTCACGTGTGAAATTCTCAAAATAATAATAAAGGAAATAATAGGCTTAAATGGCTTGCTTGCTGTTGTAGTCTCCTGTTTTCAAAAAACAATAGTCTTGACCCTTCAGAATTCACTGATGGCTCTGTCATAGTCTGAGGTCAACTTGTTATAAGACTAGAGTCGGTCAACTGGGGAGAGGGAACCTCGATTGAAGAATTACACAGATCAGTTGTCTGTGACATTTTCTTTATTGCCTTAATGTCGGAGGGCTCAGCTTCCTGTGGGTGGTATCACCCTGGACAGGTGGCTGACTGTAGGAAAAGTGTGACTGAACAAGCCAGCGAACAGTTCTCCTCCATCGTCTCTGCTTCAAGTTTGTGCTTGAGTTCTTTCCCATGATTCCCCTCAATGATGGACTGTAACCTGGGAGCACAAGATGAGATAAACCCGTTCTTCCACAAGCAGCTTCTGGTCATGGCATGTATCACAGAAAGCAAGTTAGAACAACTGGTCAACCTGACCTTACTCTTCAATGCACCCAGCTTGGAGCTCTTAGGCGCATGCTGGAGACAGGACACTTTCCAGTGGGTCACCGATATGCTCCATGAAACGAACAGGAAATTTTCGTAAGGAAGGTGTTTGTGGAATGAACACATTCTTGCGTTTTGAAGAACGCCGAGGGGACTTGAGTTCTGCTCCTTATTGGTTAACAGGGCCTGCGAGTCAGCAGGACGCTGAGACTCTGCCTGTGGTCATACACATCAGAGCCAAGTATGTGCTGTGGATCAGGGAGTCTGAGAGGAAATGAACAGGCCCTGAGGCCAGCCCTGTGCTTGCATGAGACTTGGAGGGAAGCAAATGAAGGAGCACCTTTCAAGGAACGGAACATCTTCTCACTGAGGGTCATCGAGCGATCATCTCGGGAGGAAGGGGCTGGGCACAGGGGTAATGGTACGTGCTGAGATCAGGCTCGTCGTCTGTATTTCCCAGCATCCTCTTCGTGGTGGCCCAGTGATGGCAGCAACTGGCTGCAGCCAAGCCTGGCATTGCGGTCATGGCAACTTGAGTGAGGAGCTTGGCTTTCCTATTCGCCACCAATGTGGCTCTGACTGTTTAACCTCCTGACACCTTGGAACTCTCCTCTATCAATTGTGGCCGGTCACATGCACTTGGTGGAATTGTGAGAACGATTAATTTTGGTGACATTCTGGTAGCTCTCGGCTTTGGAAAGCCGTGTGTAAGCACTGACAGAGCTGCTCCCTCATTGTACCTGTGGCCTCCTGCAGTCTCCAGAGGCAAGGAGCCGAGAAAGCCCCTGGACTCTGAGCAGGCATGGCAGTCAAAGGCAGTGAGGCGTCTGGGAAGAACAGGTAACGGAGACCAAAGTCAACAAACTGCTATTCTAAAAGCTCCTCTTCTCAGCTCGTAGGCAAAGTGGGCATCCTCTTCCAGAAATGTACAAAAGACATCAGACCGTGGGCAATACTCCTCCATCGTCTGCCCAGCTTTTCCTCAGAGAATGGGTCTTAGGCAGAAAATGCCATGGGAATCCAGAGAATAAAGGCCACTGGGTGTGGAGACCAAGATTCTCAGCTTTCATTCCGAGTTCATTACTCCGGGCATGCGCACGAAGTGTTTGGACTTTTAAGAGACAGAGCTTTTAGCTTTCAAAGCATTAGGCCCATCTTACTCAGACTCTGTGGAACCATGGCGATGGCTCCTTGGAGGGAAACCCCATCTCTTCTTCCTTCCAAGGCAGTTGAGCAGGACACGGCGGTGCCATCCTTTCCTCCGAGTTTCAAATATAAACTCACTTATCCCCCTCACGTGGTGATTACTGGTCAGGGGGACTCTGGGCCTTAGAGACACTGTCTGGATGATTGGCAGTTTAAGCTTCCCAGAGGGTCCGGTAGCTCCTGTGGGTCTATGCAGAGCTCTGGAAGGAAGGCGGAGCAGGGCTTCTCTGTTTCTGCAGATTAATCTCGTCTCCGGCGCATTTCCACCTGTATGCGGTTGCAGGCTGAGTGTCAGGCAGTAAGACGCGCCAAACATGGGACTCCTTAGAGGACTGGTTCTCAGCCTTCCCAGTGTTTATGACCTTTTAATACAGTTCTCCAAATTGTGGTCCCCAACAATAAAATTATTTTTGCTGCTATCTCATAACTGCAATTACACTATGATTATGAATCATAATGTAAACAAGTACCTGTGTTTTTCAATAGTCCTAGGCAACCCTTGTGAAAGTATCCTTCCCTCAAAGGGGTAGCGACCCATACATTGAGAACCAGTGACTTAGCATAAGCAATGTTCTTTAAAAGCAAGCTGATTCCAGGGTATGGAGGGTGTGTGTGTGTGTGTGTGTGTGTGTGTGTGTGTGCGTGTGTGGTGGGGGAGTTGCTGGGGGGTTGGGATGAGAGGAATGCTAGGGCCTGTGGGTCCTTCTGGGAGGTTCTGGCACACCCCCCCCCAGCATTCTGGAAAATACTTTATCATGATATCGATTTCTGCTTTCTCTCGAGCGCGGGAGAGCCTCCAGCCCTGCCTGTTAAACTGTGGTCAGCCTTTGTTCAAGCACAAAGAGCCCCAGGTGTCTCTTCGCCCCTAGACCTTTTCATTCCGTCTGTACAAGTCTGGAGGACTCCTTTGAGGACTCCAGGTGTTAGGGTGTCGGTGAGAAGTTCTGAGGGGTGAGTGCTTGGCCACTGAAGAAGAAGCCAAACTCACCAGACAGGGCTAGAGTGACCCTCTGTCTCAGACCGTGAGATGCATGCACGGCTCCTCCGATCAGATGGAACCCTTCCTCTTCAACACTGTTCCAGGCTATCGATCGCCAAGATGTGTTTTAAAAAGCATCTGGAATCAGGCAATTAATGCAGAATGTCAAAACAAGGCCACCGAGCCTCTAATTGATCAACTGATTCATTATTTCCTTTGCATGGTTAGCCGTGCACCGAGGCCAATGGGAGCCATAAAACAGAAGGAAAAGTTAGGAAAGCGGAGGCCAAGATTTATTAACCCCACTGCCTGGTAGCGAGCGCACTGCCTACCCATTTATTTCCTAATAATGGCTTTTTTTTTTTTTTTTTTTTTTTTTTTTTTTTTTAAGGCAGCCACTCAAAGGGAAAGCCGGGAGTGTCCGTAGTAGAGAGAGATTATGTGTTTACTGTAAGTGGATGGTATTGTGTGTCAGGTACCAGAGCTCCCAGGTCATAAGGAAGTTCAGCGAGAGTATGGACCATAAAAATAAATGTAGCCACCATCCATTAGAAAATGGGAGTCTGATGAAATTCTACGGGCATCGAGAGAAAGCTGCTTCGGGATGGGAGGGTGAGCAGATAGAATAGTCTCCAGAGTCTGTCCCTGGGAGGCTGCAGAGTTCAGGCACTGGTGACTGCCAGTCAGGACTGTGCGTGTTTAAGGTCACTTTGTATGAACTTTGTTAAAGAGTGTTGGCGACCTAGGGTCCATTTCTCTGATGTCTGTGACAGGCTGGCAGTCAAGAACATGGGCTGTGCAGATAGCATGAGGTTGGGGATCCAGCAGGGGCAGGCTTTTTGACTTCGGGCCTTGAGTGATTTACTTCACTTCTGCATCTGGCTGTCTTCCTGAGGGCAAGCAAGGGCCCAAGATGGAGCAAGATTAGTTGAGGGCCAGACTCAGACAATCCTGATGCCAGTGTGGGTGCTCCCCACCTCATGTACCTTCCAGTGTAGGTGCTCCCCACCTCATGTATCTGCCATGTGGGTGCTCCCCTCCTCTGTATCTGCCAGTGTGAGTGCTCCCCACCTCATGTATCTGCCATGTGAGTGCTCCCCACCTCATGTATCTGCCATGTGGGTGCTTCCCACCTCATATATCTGCCACGTGGGTGCTCCCTACCTCATGTATCTGCCATGTGGGTGCTCCCCACCTCATATATCTGCCACGTGGGTGCTCCCTACCTCATGTATCTGCCATGTGGGTGCTCCCCAGCTCATGTATCTGCCATGTGAGTGCTCCCCAGCTCATGTATCTGCCAGTGTGGGTGCTCCCCACTTCATGTATCTGCCATGTGGGTGCTCCCCACCTCATGTATCTGCCATGTGGGTGCTCCCCACCTCATGTATCTGCCATGTGGGTGCTCCCCACCTCATGTATCTGCCATGTGGGTGCTCCCCACCTCATATATCTGCCATGTGGGTGCTCACCTCATGTATCTGCCAGTGTGAATGCTCCCCACCTCATGTATCTGCCATGTGAGTGCTCTCCACCTCATGTATATGCCAGTGTGAGTGCTCCCCACCTCATGTATCTGCCATGTGAGTGCTCCCCACCTCATGTATCTGCCATGTGAGTGCTCCCCACCTCATGTATCTGGTCTGTTTTCTAGAAGCCAGAGGGTTTTCCCTGGCAGTGGGAGGCTTGCTTCATGATGTGAGCAGGCCTGGATGTTGGGTGAGGCCCTGGAGGGAATCCTGCTTAAACACTGGGATTGCTGCACCATTTGGTGCTGTGATGCTGGAAGCAGCTGCTTGGGTTCTTCAGCGGGGGATGGGGCCTTCCAGTAGGATGAAGCTCCTCCCACTCCCGACAGAAGCACACTGACTTCTCCTGGTTGGTCACCTACTCACACTCTCATGCATTTGCTCATGCTCACCGCTGCAGATCAGTTCCCTGCGCGTGAGTCCTTGTTTCCGGCCCATGTGGAAGAAGCTCACACCGAACTGTCCAGTGTCACTCAGAACAAGTTAAGGCACATGCCAACTCTTAATTTAATACTAGGAAGATAAAACTGGTGGCTAGTCCTTGCTATAGCGCTCGACACGGAGGCATCCTATACACATCAGCTCTTCTCCCTGCTCTCCCCTCCCCCCTCAATTCCCATCCACTTGGTTCTTGGCTCAGTGCTGGAGGAACCCAATATTAAGCAACGATGAATTCAAGCATCACTGTAAAAGATTCATGCTTGGTGGGAGGAACGACACAGCTGAAGCCCGGCCAAAGCAGAATGCGCATGCGCCAACGGGGAGCAAGGAGCCGCGGGTTTTAAATCTTAAGATGCTGGACTGCAAGTGGCACAGAATGACCCGTGCGCGTTGATGGTGTGCTGTGTGGAAACGAAGTTCGTATTTGCGCTCCACCTCCCAAAGCTCAACCATCAACTCCATGCCGCTATCTTTTTAACATTTTTTTATTCATTTATTTCATGCCTGTGTCTATGTGTGGGTACATGGGTGCGTGCATGTGTGTGTGTGTGTGTGTGTGTGCGTGTGTGTGTGTGTGTGTGTGTGTGTGTGTGTGTGTGCATGTATGTGGAGGTCAGAGGACAACTTGTGGGATTCAGTTGTAGGGTTGGGGGATTGAATACAGGTCATTAGGCTTGGCAGCAAGCACCTTTACCCATCGCCCATCTTGTCAGCCCTTACTTTCTGACTGGACATTCTCTCTGTCTCTTGCTCTGTTGCGCTCTCTCTCTCTCTCTCTCTCTCTCTCTCTCTCTCTCTCTCTCTCTCTCTCTCTCTCTCTCTCTCTCTGACACTGTCCATCTCCCTGTTTCCATCCCAATCTCATCAGTGTGCTTTCTCTGAAGATGCCTGGAATCATCGGTGTGACCGGAGTGCATCTTCTTTCTCAGGTCCTACAGACTGTTGGCTACAACCCCCGATGCAGTGTTGGACGGGGAGGAGGTGGAGAGGACTCTTTAAGGACAGCGTTCACTGTAAGCTTCAGAGATACCCGTTGTTAGTCTGAGGACACTGGCTCATTCTTCGTTTATTAAAGAAATCTGTGTGTTAGGTTTGCCAAACGAACATCTCACCTTTGTTGAGGTAATTGTAGGCTCTTGCTCTTTGGCTTGTCTATACACTGATTCCTGACTGAATTACAGATCAACATTGTACTCCTGGGATATTAGCTTTCTGTGCTGCTGACTCTACAATTTTTTTCTAAATGTTGCCTTCGAATTTCCCAACTGTAGGACTCTTTCTAGCCACAATCCAGGGGGTCTTAGAGTTCAGCTCGTTTGTTTTAAATCCCTTGGAGTTTAATGTGTTTTGTCATCTGACGCCCTGAAAACGATTCTTTCATATATATTGCTCATTTAAAAGGATCAGCTCAGGCAGGCAAGCAGATTCAACCCTGATTCCTTGTCTTGGCAAGAACTGCGAGCAGGAGGAAAAAGTTTTAAGGGTGGAAGATGATAAATTATGTTCCACTAAATGGAAATCATTGCTCTGCAAACGATGCCATTAACCACCCTGATTGCTCTACCAGAGAATGTACGTCTTCCTTATAGAACAGCCTCTAAGAGGCTTTGTCTATTGTCATTTCAGTGTCAAATGCCCCACCAACTCCTGCCTCACAGTTGAAGGCTCTGTCCTCAGCTGTTCTCAGAGGCTCTGGAAGCCGGAGGAAGCAGGTTCCTGAGGTCCTGTTCTTAAGGGACATGTTTTCCGATGATTCTGTCTCCCCCCTTTCCCCTCTCTCCGCTTTCTGACTGCCATGGTGTGCACTGCTGTGCCGTGCCACTCTGTCCCCCACAGGATGCACTGAATCCCTAGAAGCCATGAGTCATAGCTCATGGACAGATGGACAGAACCCTTACAGGCCATGAGTCATAGTATAGCCCCTTTCCTCGAAGTGCTAAGACCAGGAATTTTGTCTCAGTGACAAAGTCTGAAACTGTTTGAGAAAAGTAAGTTTGTTGCGAACAACCAAACCATATGGTCATAAACCTCTGGGACTAGCATGTAGGAGGAATTCAGAAGAGTTTATATACATAGCTTTGTACACAATGCTAGTGGGAGCTCAAAAGACCAGAATGCTAATAGAGGCGAAATAGTGAAGTGTTCTTAGGATGCGTCAAGATGAAATAAGGATCCTCTAGGAACTGGAGACCATTTGTGTCACCTTCTGGCAAAGAATGAGACACATTTTATCCTGAGGTGTTGTGGAAGGCTGAGTTTACCAATGATGGATAATTTGTTTGATAGAGAAGGTATTAAAGCTGTCTGGTAGCACAAGTGGCAGGGCTGCTCTTGGATGCTCTCAGACAAACCTACGGTGAGAATAGGATTCAAGAACAGAGCAAAAGGTTTGAAACACAAGTTTGCTCAGGAAACAGGAGAAGCCCATGGGAAAGAGATCATATAGGTTGCCATTCGATACATAGAATTGAGGTTAAGGAAAGGGCAGCTTCAGTAGAGGTTCTGGCCATTAGAAACAGGTCCACAGGTAGGAGAAGGGAACTGACCAGACAGTCACTGGGCCTTGGATTTGAGCATCAAACCCAGTACTTTGCATCAGCATGCTAGCAAATGTGCGTTGGGATCATCTCAGAGTCGGTCCACACTCCACTAAGACAGACTCAAGGGTGTAAAGTTTTAGCTCATTGGGAGCAAATGCTTTGAGGAGAGAATTCCAGGCTGCTTTACTCGCACCAGGATGTCCAGGGAACTGATTCCCTCACTGCAGACAACTAGGCACTCAGGCATAGCACAAGGGGACCCACGGCTGTGTGAGCTAAACATCTGTCTGGCTGCCAGTCTAACAGTCAGTTTGTCTGTCTGTGTCAGTCTGCCTGTCTGTCTGCCTGTCTGCCTATGTGCCTGTCTGCCTGTCTGTTTTCTCTTTCTTCCCTCCCACACAGATATGCTCATTGCTAAGAACCATTTTCTTCAGCTCTCTTTTCCCTGTGACCGATGCTCTCTGAGCTTCAGGATGAGAGGAGAAACAAGCAGCTCCAGCTTGCGTCCTTCCTCGGACATCCCGGCAAGCTGCCGCACACGCAGGCCACAGACACTGCTCCGATTGTCTCGAAACACAGGTATGATCGGTGGATTTTGTCAAGATGACTGACACGTGGCCTCTGTAGCCCTTCCCCCCACCCCCAGGTCATTTGTGTCACGTTCTTTTCTAGGAAAGAAACTATTTAATACACAGAAACACTGGCCCTCTTTGACATTCTACAGGGTCACTGAGTTCACTTACGATGGAGAAAAATAATTCTGGCCATGAACTTAAAAAACATTATATTTCAACTAACAGACTGATGGTGAGGTAGTTAATTGTTTTTACCGTGTGGGCACTTGTAAAATGATATTTTAAGTTTTTTTTTTCTCCTGTAGCCGATTATAAAAATTCCATTTTAAAAGCAGGGAGATCATAGTTACAAATGAGAAGTGATTTTATTTTCTGCCTATCTGGTTATAATTAGTCGTAATTAGGTTAACCCAAACAACTTTCAGGCTAAGCTTACGTTTTTTACACTGAATTCCACCCTGTTGTAACCATTTAGATGTTTGCAGGTAAACTAGGTGGTGCAGTGTGCCCTCTGGTGTGGCACTGTGACTCTCTTGGGGAGAGGTGTCCCTGTCTTCTCCCTGACGGTGTCTTCTTCCATGTTCCTAGGTACACCCTAGATGCTTCTTCCATGGCCTCCGGCTTCCCCAGGAGCTGCTCTGGTCAACCATAGTCTCCGTTTTTCTTTCTAGGTTTGGGAATGGATGGTAGATACTTCTCGTGGCCAGTCTCCAGTTGTCTCAATAGCTGCCTGGCTACACAGTCACATCTGTCACGTCTGTCTCTCTGTTACACCCACTGAACTGTGCAGGACTGGTTCTCTATTTCCTTTTCATTGGCAGACTTGTTTTCCTGACTTATCTCTGACCAATTCAATAAATGAACATTTAATGTATATGAAAAGAAAGAACTTCACCCAACTAAAGCAGGAGGCAACCAAGGACTAGATGGAATATCATCATCTGCGCATGCACATGTGTGAGGGTGCACATAACTGTATGTGTGCTTTTGCATGTGTGTGAGTGTGCATATAACTGTATGTGTGTTTGTGTATGTCTGCGAGTGTGCACATAACTGTATTGTGTTTGTGCATGTGTGTGAGTGTGCACATAACTGTATGTGCGTTTGTGTGTGTGTGTTTGTGCATGTGTGTGAATGTGCACATAACTGTATGTGTGTTTGTGCATGTGTGTGAGTGTGCACATAACTGTATGTGCGTTTGTGCATGCATGTCTTATTTGCTTTTCTATTGCAGTGATAAGATACCATGCATAACTCTGTGTGTGTCTGTGTGCATCTGACTATGTGCAGGTGTGTGTATTTGACTATGTACATGTATGTGTGTATATGTATAATGTATGTGTATGACTATGTGCATATATGTATATGTGAATATGACTATGTGCATATATGTGTGTGTATGTGTGTATCTGACTGTGCATGTGTGTGTATTTGACTATGAGTGTGCATCTTATTTAATTTTCTATTTCTGTGATAAGATAGCATGACCAAAGCAGCTTACATAAAAGTGTATATGGTGCTTATGGTTCAAGAATATTGGAGTCCGTGACCATCATGGTGCGAAGTATGGCAGCAGACAGACAGATGTGGTGCTGGAGCAGAATCCGAGAGCTTACATCTTGAGACATACTACAAAGCAGAAAGAGGTAACTGAAAATGAAGAGAGTCCTTTGAAACCTGAAAGCCCACTCCCAGAGACATGTCTCCTCCAATGAGGCCACGCCCTCTAATTCTTCCTAAACAGTTCCACATTTAGATATATGAGCCTGTAAGGATCATTTTCATTCAAGCCACCACAGCATTAGCACATGTGTGTATGTGTGCATGCGTATGTGTGTTTGTGTGTGTGTGTGTGTGTGTATCTGACTATGTGCATGTGTATATATTTGACTATGTACATGTATGTGTGTATCTGTATATGTATGTGTATGACTGTGTATATGTGTACATGTGCATATGACTATGTGCATGTATGTGTCTGTATGTATCTGACTGTGCATGTGTATGACTATGTGTGTGTATGCATGTTATGTGTGTATGATTATGTGCATATATATGACTATGTATATGTATGTATTCATGTGTTTGTGTGATTACATGTATATATGTGTGTATGTGTATATGATTGTGTGCATATATATGTGTGTGACTATGGATGTGTATGCATGTATGTGTGTGATTATGTGCATGTGTGTATGACTATGTACATATGTGTTATGTGTGTGTATGTGGTGTATGTGGGGTGTGTGTGTGGGGTGTGTGTGTGTGTGCATGCTCTTGACATCTCGTAGAAGCCATTAGTGGGTCTCAGGTTCTGTCTCTACTTCTCTCTGCTTGAATTCCCTTGAGACAGCATCTCTCTCTGAACCCAGAGCTAAGCTGGAAGCTAGCAAACTCCAATAATCCTTCTGTTTCTGCCACTACATAATATCTTCAACCAATAAAATTACAACCCACAATAAAGTTGTTGTTTTCCTTTCATGTTTTCCCTGCTGTAGCTATTGATTAGTGATCAGTCTATATTTGGTCATTTTTTTGTTGATGCTACTGTAATGACATGTCAAAGGCTAACTTATAGAGAAGAGCTTCCTTTAGTCCACAGTTTGGGGGGGGGTAAGGGGCAGCCCTGGCAGGAACCTCATGGTTGAAGACACCACAGCATTGGGAGTGTATGGGTGATGGAGAGATCACACAGTGGGGCAGGAAGCTAGGGCACTAAAGAACTAAAGTCATCCCTTCTGAGGTCACATCCTGTTAACCTAAAGACCTTCCACTGGACCCCTCCTCTTTCCAGTATTGCCTAGAACCAGGACCACCCACACATTGGTCCTTGTGGGACAAACCCACCCACTCAAACGTTAGCATCTTTTCAAGCTACAGCATGGTAAGTTCAGCTTCCTATCGCTTAGCGAGCATTTCCTGTGGTATGAGAAACTCTGCCATATGGCTGAGGTATTCCTAGGGCAATTCACAGTGCCACTCACCTTTAAGTATAAATGACATCATAAAGGTGAATTGAAGTTTATACTCACTTAAGTATAAGTGACATTATAAATGCGCTATTTTAAGACTATACACGAAGGAGCTTTTTCTTACCAAGTTTCAGAGCTCATCTTTATAGAGAATGGGTATTTGACTTATGGTTTTTGCAGATTTTTTTTATCATCAGGGGAAGGAGAAAAAGTAGAAAAGAAAGGGGGAGGAATAAGAGGAGGAGGAGGAGGAGGAGAAGGAGGAGGAGGAGGGAAAACGAGGAGAGAGAACAGGCGCTGTGCTCCTTATTAATTAGATGGAAAATAGATTCTACTCAAATTTTTCTGTGAAAATCCTACAGTCCAGGATGAACTGCCAGTACCCAATAATTGTTACTTGTAATTGTAGGTAACCTAATAATTTTTAACATAATTATTTTTAATTATACCATAATAGAAGGTTTTAGTCGATCAAGGATAAGCTTGTTTAAAATGTTTTTAGCGTTATAAATGTTCGAATATGTCTGACATAAGGACTCTACTTGTATAAATTCTTGCCTAACAAGTTCCCTGGGTGCACAGGGTTGCTGGGACCACGCGTTCAGTCACTTTTCTGTGGGACACCACTACTCTGGGCTTCCTTTTCCTGCAAGCCTCCCCCCGCCCCTACATGGGTCACATGATCCTGCTCCACCCAAGGGGTCACATGATCCTGCTGAGCCCAGTTCCTGCTTTGTGTTTTCACCTCATAAACTCAAGATACAAACAAATTACATTTTAAAACAAAACGGAGAGGGGGAGTGGGAGGGGGAGGGGAGGGGAGGGGGAGGAGAGGAGCAAAATCTGGTTCTATAAATTCCCGGTGACTAAGGTCAACAAGAAATTCTCCCAAACAGCACAACTCTGCCTTTCTTCGGAAGAGAAATCCGAGGCGCCTAAACCCTGTTCTGGCTGCTGCCTTTTACCCCCAACTCTGATCTGATGTTTTTCAACTCTTAAATGCAACAATATTCAGCTAGCTGTTCAGGTCTCTCCAGCTTTCACGGGCGTGGCTTTGAGTGATAGCAGAGTAGTTCCTGTCATTCATGGCTCAGGAGACTCTGGCGCTCAACACCCTCCACTCCATCCAGCCCTTCTTGTGTAGAAGCATGCACTCAGGTAATGTCTTGACCCAGTCTAATGCTGGAAGATGAGAGCGAGGAGCTAACGGCGCGCATTCCGTGAACGTCCCTGGCACAGAGCCTAAGGGTGTGAGGTAAGCCCGTACTCCCAAAGTCTTCTCCAAAGCGGTCCAGCTTTTCCACATTCCCAGCCTCTGAGCAGATGGCAGACTCTGGCCAGAGAGCAATTGGTAGCCAGATGATGTAGCACCTTCCAGAGGGGGTGGAAACTTGAATCGCGTGGAAATAAAACTTGCACATATATTTACAAGCATTTGGTGTTTGGCTCATGGCGAGGAGAAAAAGTATCCCCTAAAGACGAGCAAACATGGATATCCCCAGAGGATTCACTTACTTCTGTTTGGTTGGCACACCTCCTTTTGAATGGTTTTAAGCGACTCACAGATTCTCAGGGACCCAAGTTCTCAGAGACACAAAGCGTCCAGTTTTGGGGATGCTTGATTGTCTAAGCAGGGACATTTACCTGCCCCGCTGACATCTGGCTGACAGACACACCGGTACGCCTTCTAAGCACCGACTGGATGCCCTGTCTGCGGTGAAACACAGCCATCCTGACCAAGCTCCAGGGCAGGTACGCTGTAAGCAGTTCTCTGCACGTGTTCTTGCGAGTACAGAGATCGCGGCAGAACCGGGGATTCACATCCGGCTTTTCTTTCTTCATCCTGGGAGCATGAGTCTGTCACAGTTGAGACAATAGTTACAGTTAGGAACAGGCTTAGGGAAAAAAAAAAAAGCCCAGTCTTCATTTCCTTCTTGTCCATATTGTACGGAACAACAACAAAGCAAACCACAATCCCGGGATAAGCCCCCTCATCCTCTGCCTCGCCTAAGGCCTCTTTCTGACCTATTTGCCGAGACATAGACCTGCATCTGTCTTTAATCGGAGCTGTTAGAGTTGATTTTCCCTATCTGTGAGTTCTGCCTCCGTGGACTCAACCAACTGTTGATATTTTTGTGGTTGCTGTTCCGTAAAAAGAAAGCCTTGGGATTCCCGTGTCTGTTGGTGTTCTCCTTGTTCAGGTCTTGTTTAGCGAGTCACATTGCCAGGGCATTGCGAGGGGTAGCTTCCCTGTCATCACCTCACACCAGACTTCCTGGCCCTCTGGTTCTGACAGTCTTGCCCCTCCCCCTCCCGGATGTTTCTGGAGCCCTCGGCGCAGGAGGTAGGTGCAGTACAAACATTAGGGCTTTGCATCTCATAACCAGCCGATCGCCTCGCCGCATGATGGCGATTTCTGCAATGTTCTTGGTTTGCTGCAAAATGAAGCTGATTGATGAAGGGCGAGGGCTGCACCACCCCGCAGGCTTAAGGGTAGCTTTCAGAATGCCGGTAGGAATTGTGCTGTCTAGTGTGGTGGTGGTAATATCCTGTGATATTCATGGCGTCACTGGTTTCTAGTGCCAGGCACCATGACTTCCCTTCTGTGGAGGGGACCGTAAGTCAGCTATCAGTCACCACTGATGGGAGTGCTGCTGCTATTGACCCTTTTGGGGTCTCTTGCCATACTGTCTATTCCTGTGGTTCGTAGGCATCTTCTGCTTCTGTGACACGGAGTGCACACATGGTGTAAAGACATCCACGGGAGGAGAACAGCCGCACTCATACAGACAAGTGAATAAGATAAAAAAGAAGAAGAAAGCTAGAGTGTTGGAAGGAGGCTTTCAGGCTGAACATTCAAGCTCCAATCCCCTGAAACTCACCCCTAACTAAAAAACCTCCCAGTATGTAATGATTGCTGAGAGAGAAAGAATTAGTCTCTCCCAGGGATGAGCACCCTAAGTGGTTATTCAATACTGAGTGATGAACCCTGAAATCAAACACGCACAGGCAGCAGTAATGGACTCAGCATGTTGTATTTATATGTTCATGAACACACACACACACACACACACACACACACACACACACACACACACCATACCACCCCAATAGTGATTGTGGTGATTTGAATTGGTAGGTATGACCCTCATAGACGTATATATCTGAATGCTTGGCCATAGGGAAAGGCAGTATTAGGGGGTGTGACCTTCCTGGAGTGGGTGTGGCCTTGTTGGAGGGGGTGGGCTTTGAGGTCTCCTATGCTCAAGCTATGCCCAGTGTGACACACAGTCTCCTTTGCTGCCTTTGGATCAAGATGTAGAACTCTCAGCTCCTCCTTTAGCACCATGCCTGCTTGCGTGCCAGCATGTCCCCACCGTGATGATAATGGACTAAACCTCTGAGCTGTAAGCCAGTGTCCGTAAATGGTTTCCTTTGTTAAGAGTTGCTGTGGTCATGGAGTCTCTTCACAGCAATAAATCTCTTAAGACAGCGATCAAAGAAAGCACCAGTTTAAGAGGAAATAAATGGGAGTGATGGCGGAGGGGTTAGACAGAAGAAAGAGAAGGGAAAGTGATATAGTTGTATTTTAATTAAAATCTTTTTTTTTAACCAAAAAAGTTTGAATTTGCTCCATACCAAACATGACACTGGATCCACGCCAAAGATGCGTTGTGTGAACAGAGCCTTCTCTAGCCTCCTCCTTCTCAGACAGCTCGGCCTCTCCAGCACTGGGTGTGTGTCGCACCCTCGCACCTCCTCTGTGTGCTGGGCGGTCTCAGTGGGGCTACGTTTGTGGTAAACGTGGAGAGACTGGGCCTTATTGTTTCTCATCACCTTTCCCTAAGCAATGCTGTCTAACATGTGTCTGTATAACACTTGCTGTTGGGTGCATAGGAAGGCATGGTCAGAATTTATGTCGACACCACTCCACATCCTATTAGAGACTTAAACTTAAGCATCGTGGGTACCCACTTATGTACGGTGGACGATCCTGAAACGTCTGTGGATACCAGGATGGCTGACTCTATCTCTTTTAGGATGAATATATAGGCAGCTAGCCATTAGCTTAAACATTACACCGTATAGGGCTGACTCTGTGGTTAAAGGTGCTTGCATATAAATCTGATGACGTGAGTTCAATCCCTGGATCCCACAGGAGATGGGAGAGAACAGACTCCTGAGGGATGCCTTCTGATTGTATCATCTATCAATGAGAGATGTCTCCACGTGCACACCAAGGCATGGCATGGCTATGCCTAGTACACACACACACACACACACACACACACACACACACACACACATTAGTGCACTTAAACTGTACATTATAGGGCATTATACACTATTCTTGATAGATATCAAGAGTCTTGTCAAGCTCACAATAGCATCTCTTATACTTTGAATAGCATTAAAGCTCTCTCTAGTCCCTAATTCCTGTACTCCTTGTTAGTAACGTAACAGACAGATCAAACTGGTTGCTTTTCAGAACCCCAGTAATGAATTCTTGTGGAACCTAGGGCCGGCTTCATCTAGCTATTCTGAAATATCATAGTGTTTAAAGGTAACAGCAGAAAGCACTTTGCTGTTTCCCACAGTTCTCACCCCCAAACCCATGGAGCTCTCTGGCTCCTGTGCACTTTCACTTTTGAGGAGAATGTGCATCCCTTTGGCGATCAGCGAAGAGGGAGGGGACAGATGGGGAATTGCTGGTCTGCCCACACTCTACCAATCTGACTTCCACACATCCTTTGGGCACTACAGTCCTAACTGCTTTCCCTGCTGGAGAGGCTCTGAGCCTGCATGCTTGCCCTGCCCAGAGGACTGTGGGGTCAACCCCAGGCCTTCAGCTTTCTGTCACCCCCTGCCTTCCCTGTGGGTACCGGTTCTTGGACTCTGTCAGTCCTGGTTGTGTCACCTGTCAAAGTAGCCCACCTACCCCAGGAAGGCTCCATGTCTGTGAGCTGGAAGTGGAGCAGTCTGAACATTGTCCCGGAGAGCCCGCTGTAAGCCTCACAAGCCACACGACCTCTCTCCCTTTGTGCCCTGAGGAGGCTCCGTCTCTTGCACTTGACCCAACAGTCCTGACATTACCCTCAGTGCCTCCCTTCATCCTCTCACTCCTGGGCATTGCCAGGGCCTTCTTTTGGGATCCTTGCCCCACCCCCACCCTGAAGCTCTTGCCCTTCCCTTCTGACCCTTCTCAGTGATGACTTGAATATGAGACTGAATCGATGGGGCTGAAAAATCTAATTTTCCTCACCATAAAACACGATAGCTCTCTCAGCAGCTGCGGCCAACACAGAGCGCTGCTCACAGGAGGTGCCTGACTGCTCCCTGTCCCCCTCTCCAGCCCCGAGCAGGAGGGTGGCTCCTGGCTGGGCTCGTCCTCGGCTGTTTATAGGATATGGAAATTACGCAACTGTCTATCATTGGATTTTCTCTACCCCGTCCTCTAAAACTTTCTGTTTGGACTTCTACCATTTAATCTGAAGGTAAGTCTCTCACCACCTTTCCACACACGTGTGTATATTTTTGCGTTTCTCTCCCATCTGCTGTTCACAGAGGTACAACTTTCCTACCTCTCAGGTGGATGGGGAGGCTCCTTCTGTTTCCCCACTAACCACCTTTCCTTTTTACCTTTTCTTTCTTAACATTTAGAGTAATCATTTTGAATGGTGTATTCTATTTTTTTTTTAAATCTCTTTTTTGGTTACACCACAGTCTAGTGTCAGGTGTCATGTTTAGAGAGTCCAGAAGTCCTAAACCAGCATGCCTTGGCTGATGCACTCTCTCCAAGAAGGAGGAGTCAACCCTTGCCTCTTGAGAGCTCCACAACTGTCTCATGGTCCAATCAGATCACCTCGCTGACCACTCAGCTTCCTCCTGGGCTTTCTGGCTATATAGAACAACGTGATCGCTTTAAGGACTCCTTATATGCCCTCCCCTCAAAAGCTTAATTAATCAGTCTGCAGTATTCCTAAACCGACATCCACAGAGTCCTGGGATTAGAACATATATGTCTTCCGCGACATTACTCAGCCTGCATATCTCACAGGTATTCTCCTGGCTGCTGGCACGCCTTCCTCCATTTAAAAAAAGGGGGAGGGGGCAGGAGGAAGAACAGAGCCCAGTGAAGATGCTCAGTGGGTAAAGGAGCCACGGTGCCCAGGAGCCCCGTGGAAAGTGGGTGGAGCTTGATGGCAGCCTTTGCTTCCGGTTATGCTTGCTTGGTCTCCCAGCAGAGTCCTCTCAGGGACCAAGCCTCTCCCACAACTGCCCTGGTGACTGTGGCTCCCCACACCACTGTCATCGGCTGAGGAGAAGAAGATAGGCAATCCTGGTGTGGAGCAAGAGAGAACATTGAATCCTCAGACACGAGAGAAAACTGGTTAAGACCTGTCGCCCAGTCGCCGCCGCACAGACGCACAAGCTGGAGCCTGCTTGTTCTAAATCTGAGCATTAGGCATCATTTTTCATGCAGGTCTCAGAGTGTTCCAGCCACGAAGATGGCAGACCTGCGGCACCTGGACCATTTGCTGCGCTTTTCTCTCCTAAGGGTCCCTTCCTTACCGTTCTCACAGAACCAGGGAAGGGGAGATGACAAAACGTGAGCACAGGTTACTTCTGTTTTTGGAGCAAGCCTGGTCAAAGGGTCACAAAAGGACTTTAAGAATCTAGGAATAATGAGATATTAAAACCTACCAGTCTTATTCATTTTCAGTAAGTCAAAGCTTTTACAGTGGGAACAATCGGGACCAAATACACTCTAGGTCAATTTTAATGTATCAGATAAGAATGAAAGATTCTGATCCACAGGGCCAGAGAGGGGACTCAGTGCTTAAGGGCTGGCTTCGGCTCCCAGCACCCACATACAGGCTCACAACTGTCTATAACCCCACTTCCCAGAGGTTCAATGCCCTCTGTGGGCCTCTGCAGGTACCAGACACCCGTGAAGCACACTTACACACGTGCAGACACTCATACACACAAAATACAATAACTAAAAGACTTCAAGTTAAAAATAGAAAATTGATAATTATTTTGGGGACAGTTAAAAAATCATTACTAGAACATTTGGGAGTGTAGCATGTTCCAGTCACCTTTCTGAAGGGTCGGGTGTGGGTGTGGCTGAGGCTAGGAGCGCCACGCCCACTCACTTCCTGCTGTGTGGCCGCTGAAGGGGAAGAGACTTAGATGACTTCCAGCATGCCTAAGAAACGAGCACGTTTGTCAAACCATGCCACAACCGTGGTGACTTCATCCCCACACCCAAGCTCACCACTTCCAGGGAAATAAATGAGTCCAGTGTTCACAGTAAGACATTGTATTTTCTGCTCCTGGTATCAATTTTATTATCAGCAGGAGACCAAGGCACAGCCTCAGCTTACTGAGTTACCTCATGGCACCGCTACAACCAAAATGCTTAGCCTGTTTCTTGTGAGTAAAGGAATAGAAGCGTCTTCCTCCATTGTACCTAACGAAGCCCACACTTCTGTGAGAGGCTAGCACCTCAGAAGCCTTGTGGTTCTTCTTAAAAATCAGTGTGGCCTAATCTAGAAGAATCCTGATTACAGAGGAAAAAAAAAAAAAAAAAACAATCGAGTAGGGAGTTGGGGTGTGTGTGTGATCATTGGTTAAGAGTACTGGCTGCTCTTGTGAAAAACGATACAATTCTCAGCACCCACATGGAGACGCACAACCTTCCCTAATTCCAGCTCCAGGGGATCTCGATGCTCTCTTCTGATGCCCATGGGTACGGCTTGCATGCATACGGCACACATACACATGAGACACAACGACAAAGCAAATCTTTAAAAAGTACAGCCACAGCTGGAATTATCTCCTTTTCTGATGTCAACAAGCAACTCCCATATTCTGTCTTCCCAGATTTCCGGGTTAAAGCCTTAGTGTTTGTTCCCAGATGCTAGGGATGGGGGTAAAAACAAAGCCATACTGAATAACTATGCACATTGGCTTTTGCTTTTTCCTTGTAGCAAGTACTTGTGAGGATTATGGATCTGTTGCATTTGTTGTTTACAAACATTATATGTAGCCCCAGGCGACTTGGAACTTTCTGTTTATTCTAGTCTGGATCCAAATTTCGGCAATCCCTCGGCCTCTGCCTCCCGTGTCCTGGGATGCTAGGCTTGTAGAATTACTTATTCTCAGCAGGGGAAGTGATATCAAAGATTGTATAGAGCAGCTGAATGTTTGAAGTACTATCTACCCTAGTATACCAATCTCAGTGGTGCTCAATCACCACCTGCAAAGACTGGGGGTGGCTTGCAGAATACAGGCCACAGGGCCTCTTAGCTACAGGGGCCTGGGTGAAATGACTTCTGCATATTAGGCAAAAGTTTCTTAGAAGCTTCTCTCTGTCTCTGTCTCTCTCTGTCTCTCTCTCTGTCTCTGTCTGTCTGTCTGTCTCTCTCTCTCACACACACACACAGACACACACACACACACACACACACACACACACACACACACACACACACACAGAGGATGCGTATGGGCTATGTGAGCATAGATACCTACCGAAGCCAGAAGAGGGCGTATATCTCCCAGAACTAGAGTTACAGGCAATTGTGAACCACGCAACTTGAATGCTGGGAACTGAATTCAGGTCCCCTTGGGCAAGCGCTCTTAACCTGCCAGCATCTCTCCGTTTTGCAGATCTGATGAACTACAACTAGGAGAGTAAATGGCTTGCCTAAGATCTCACAGCTGGACAGGGAGGCGGGGGCTACCTGGACCTCTTTTGACCCACACCTCCAACCAGCAGCCTAGGACTGGCTGGAAAGGTCTAGTTCTTCTTTCATGTATTGGTCTTTCATGTATTTCAGATCTGACAGCCTCTCGCATCTCGAAATGTTTCTTGTTAAGGAAAACTGTTCTGACTTCGGAAAATAATGCTTCTAGCGAAATGCTGCTGTCATCCTCTCCCTCTTTGACGCATGTTTAAAATCCCCGACCCCCTTTACATGTCGTGCTCTGACCTGAAGACCTTTGTGCTTGTTAGGGGAGCACTGAGTCCACAGTCTGCCCCGCTATGGGTCCCTACTCCTAAGCTGAGTCTCTGCTCCCTGTCTCCACAAAGTCACCTAGCTTTTAGTTCCATGTTGGAAGCCCAGTGTGTTGAGTTTTATTGAATTTATTTTCAATTTGACCACCATTGGTGACTTAGGGTAGTAAGAAAGAAGGTGCGAGTCAGGCACACAGGGAAAACCAGAAAAAACTCACAGAAGGCGCCCACCATTGCCCGGTACTGTCCACAGCGCTGGGCTGTGGTCTCAGTGTAAGATCGTAAGGTTTCCATCAGCATCACGCTGATGATAAACCGAGCTTCAGAACTCTCTAGATATTTGCCCAAATTGGCTTACACTAGCAGAGCCAAAGGTCAAGAAGGAACTTGTCAGTGGATTGTCACTCTGTCTCAGCAGTGCGTTCCCTCTGCTGTCAATCTTGATGGTGGGTGGGGAACAAACCTGCTGCTCAGCATTCTGGGTAACTTTAGAGGCTCTGGTTCCAGACAACCTGCTGCTGAGCGCTCTGCTCGCTGCAGAGCGGCTGGCTGTTCCCCTTCCTTCCTGCTCGCTCTTTTTCCCTGCTGCTGCGGTGCTCCACCTGGGCCTCCGAGAAGCCGAGCTGGCCCCGTGTCTCCATATGCATTTGCCCACGCGGCACATGCTTTCCACTCTGGAGGCTTCGGTGTGTATTTTGGGTTAGCAGTGGGGAATGTAGATGGGATTTCCATCTCACTGGCTTTGTTTAATTTTCTTCCATCTTTAGAACAATTAGAAGAAACTCTCCTCTGCAACGCGGGGAAGTTTTAACAACATTCCGGCCTTTCCTTTCACGGAACTTGATCCAAACAAACATTGCTCTCCTTGAAGAGTTTCCAGCCAAGACAGTTCCAGCCCTCTCACTATGCTCTTATTAAATTTCATGCTATTGTACGGGATTTAAATGGAGCCTCCCTCCCCCTCAGTTTTGGCTGACTTTACAAAAGCTGTGAATAATGAGGTAGGTACCCAATGCCTAAATATGAGAGAGAGGGTAGGGGTCATAGCAGAAAGGAGATCTCAGTAAGGAATCATTAGACACTGGCCAAAGCTTACCTGTCACTCATCAGAGGGGCATAGAAGATGGAGAACTGCTGCTGGAGCACTTTGGTGTGCATCTCTAATTCATAGGGACGGGAGAGTACGTGTCTCCACCTGACTTCAAACCAATGGGAGAAACTTTAAGATGGAGATGTAGAGACGTTCCTGTGCCCAGTGGAGTTTACAACCTAAAGGCTGGTATTAGATTGTTGCTAGGAAATATTAAAGGTAGGAGGGCGTGGACCCAGGAAGGGCGTGGACCCAGGAAGGGCGTGGACCCAGGAGGACGTGGATACAGGAAAGCGTGGACACAGGAAGGCATGGATGCAGGAGGGACGTGGACACGGGAGGGGCGTGGACACAGAAGGGGCGTGGACACAGAAGGGGGCGTGGACATAGGGAGGGATGTGGACACAAGGGGTGTGGACACAGGAGGGTATGAGCACATGAGGGGGTGTGGACGTAGGAAGGAGCATGGACACAGAATGGGGCGTGGACATAGGAAGGGGCATGAACACAGGAAGGGGGCGTGGCACAGCTAGTTCAGAACCAACTGTTCTGAAGGGCAGGTCCTTGCCAGCCATACCGAGTCTGTGACGGGAAAATTTCTTGGATTGTTTTAAAAAAACATGTTATCTAAGCCAGAGGAACGGATGCTAAACCCTTATAGGAGTGGTGAAGGAGTCTCCAGCGGTCAGTTCAAGAGAAGGCCTTTCCCCATTGGGTAGAAGTTCCCAGTTGAGTATTTCTGAAGAACCTATTCAGATATCCCACAGGGAAGCATTAACTGTCGTTCTTAGAGTCCACAGATGACAACGGATGAGTACTAGCTAAAACAGGCCTCACAGTCCCATCGTTCCTCTCAGATCATCTTCCTCTCTAAAGGGACCCAAAATGGGAGGGGCCATAGCTGGTGAGTGGGAGAGGAGTTAGGAAACGGGAAAGAAGCTGACCTCCTCTCTGCCCTCGTTCCAGACTTTTAAGTCTAGCTCCAACCTGCTCTGGGTGCAGCGAAGAGACACACCAACTGGATATGAATCAGAGTTTGTGGTTGTTCTGGAGAGGCGGGGGTGGGGGTGGGGTGGGGGGTGGCTCTTTGCTGGTCCTTTTGAGAACGGTCTTAGGCATTCCAGCTCAACTCAAATTTGTTAAGAAGCCATGATGGCCATAAATCTCCTATCCTCTGCCTCCACCTCCAAACTGCTAGGATTGCAGGTGTTTATGCTGTCGTGTCTGGTTTTATGTGGTGCTGGGGACTGAACTGCTTTAGTCTACTAGGCAAACCCTGACAACCGAGACGCACTCCAGCTCTTTTGTGAGAGTTTTAGAATGCGGTAGATATTTTAATGACTCAGTGAAGGACGACCCATTTGAAGATCTTCCAGGTTCAGCTTGAAACACTCTAGAACAAGTCCTACATTTTTAGAAAACATTTTTTATTACATTTATCTATTTATTCTGGTGTATTGTTGGAAGACAATCTGCAGGTCCCTCCACCATGTGGGTCTCGAGGACACCAGATCTGGTGGCAGGTGCCCTTTCCCAGCTGAGCGGGCCTGCTGGCTCAGGTCCAAGATCTCATCCCCAGGAAAGGACGTGCCAGTAGCGTTTGCTCAGAGCAGAGTGTTAGGAAGGTTTGAATTATTTTTTTTTTCTTTTTTTCGGAGCTGGGGACCGAACCCAGGGCCTTGTGCTTGCTAGGCAAGCGCTCTACCACTGAGCTAAAATCCCCAACCCCAGGTTTGAATTATTTTAATTAAGTTTTTTTTGTTGTTATAGATTATCAACAGCAGCGATCCAGCTAGCAACGAGTAACATAATCACGATGGCCCAGAAAGATTTTTCCCTCTTCCGATGTAACTTTTCCTTCAGTTTCTTCTCTGTCCAATTTAAAAGTCCTTTTCTACCAAAGTTGTAAGGCTAGGCATTGACTCTACAACAGCATCCTATTCTGGTTCAGTTGCAGGGATAGACAGTGAAGGACGTGATAAATTCATTTCATAAGCAGATCCTATGTTTACGTGTTCGTGAGTTCGCGTGTTTGCGTGATGTGCTAAGTCAGAGGTCTGCTTCTTAGAGTGCTGGTGAAACTCCGAAGCCCAGAAACAGAAGGGAATGTGGCTTTGTCTGAGCCCTTCTGAGCGCAGGGCAAACATGGGAACAGGATCACAGGCCTGCTTGTATCTGTTTTACAAACTTCCCGTGACCTTTTTGTGGAATAACAGTAACAAGGGGATTAAAGTGTGGAGCTGTGGCTGTTTGTCAAAAGTGCTAATTTTCAGACTGTTTTAGAATGAATGTCACATCTGTTTTCCAGGACACAAAATTTACAGTAAAGGATCAGACATGTCACTTTATTCTGTGGACAAACTGCTCTGGGCAAGTCCCCAGAAGGACAGCATTTAGATGCAGTCCCTCCTCTCCTGATCAGGTTTAAGTCTAGCCTGGGCTCCTGTTTCCTCCAAACTCCATCAGCATTAGTCGTCGATATTTAACACCGTTGGAAGCCACCATGAGGGGGAAATGCCTTCTTTAATTGTTGGTGAATTTTGGAAGGGTGCACTCATTGTCAAGTAACATTCTTACACAAACATATTAAGAAACATACTTACACGAACTTGCAAATATCGCTGATAACTGGATTTTTAATATAACTTGTTTTTACCTAATCAGAAATGATTCCTGTGCGCTTGAGTTTGTTGTTTCTCTCAAAAGGGGGCATGGAGTTAAAGATTCGGCAGCAAGCAGATTGTCTGAAGGTCAGCCATAGTCACCACGGAAAGGAGACAGGAGGTGAGCAACATGAATGAGGAGACAGAAATGGAAGGGGGCCGGCCGAGGGCACTGAGTGCGGGAAGCCCGTCCAGTCCTGCTGAGACATTAGGGCTAAGGAATCAAGAGAGGGAACCTGCCATCTGGCTGTGCTCGTCTCTCAGGACCCGGGACCAGAGAGCCCAAGCTGGCTTTATGTTTTATCATGGGAGAAGGAATGGCCAGGGAGCGTGGATGTCTTTCATACCTGACCTATGAAAAAAGCTAATGAAACTGGGACCGATCTTCCCTAGCCATCCGGCGTCACGATCTGTGCCTTTCTGAGGGGAATAGAGTGGGTGGAAGGTGCCTTCCCAGGTCACCACACTAAATGACGGGGGTCTCGAAGTGGGCGGGCGAGGTGGATGATAACTGAAGCTTCTGAAACTTGTCCAGTGAGACAGCAAGCACATGGCCCCAAACAAGGTATTCAACACAGGCTAAAGTCAGGAAGAAGGCTATGCTCTCTCTCTCTCTCGCTCGCTCGCTCGCTCGCTCTCGCTCTCGCTCTCGTCCTTACTCTCTCTTTCTATCTCTGTCTCTGTGTTTCCATCTCTCACTCTCTTGCTCTCTTCCTTACTCTCTCATTCTGCCTCTTTCTGTCTTCTCTTTGTCTCCTTCTGTCTCTCTCTGTATCTCTGTCTCTCTGTCTCTGTCTCTCTTTCTGTCTCTGTCTCTCTCTTGCTCTCTCACTCTTGTCCTTACTCTCTCTTTCTGTCTCTGTGTCTCCATCTCTTGCTCTCTTGCTCTCTTCCTTACTCTCTCATTCTGTCTCTCTCTCCCTCTCTCTCCTCTCTCTCTCTCTCTCTCTCTCTCTCTCTCTCTCTCTCTCTCTCATCTCCTGCCCAAAGCCTACATTCAGAAGAACCAGAAATGTCCCATTGAGAAGTTAATGAGGATACTTTAATAAACTTTACTTTTATGTTACATATTTGAGTTTTGCCGGCATGTTCAGCTAGGCAGCTTGTGTATGGCTGAGGCCCAAGAAGAGGGCCTTGGATCTCCTGAGGGAGGACTGCAAATGACTGTAAGACATCACACGGATGCTGGGAATGGAACCTGGGTTCTTTCTAAAGCAGCCCATGCTCTAACTGTTAAGTTCTCCC
Source organism: Rattus rattus (assembly GCF_011064425.1). NCBI lineage: Eukaryota > Metazoa > Chordata > Mammalia > Rodentia > Muridae > Rattus > Rattus rattus. The sequence continues at coordinate 78,826,956 of NC_046167.1, forward strand.
CACCTCTCCAGCTCATGAACCCTAAGTTTACACTAGAAGTGGGGCCTGAGGAGATGTTCTTCTCCCCATGCGATGCTCTTAATCCTGGCCACCCTCACAAGCTAGCAATGTGCATAGCAGTTGCTCGATTTCATTGCCAGGGTAGCATCTAGAATTTTCTGTCCCTTGAACAACTGAGACAGCACATAATCCAATGTGGTCCCTTGCAACAATTGTGTTCCATTGCTTGGCGTTTATTTTTAAATTCTATGAAAACACCGGCTCACGGGATGCTGCGTATGGTTTTCTGCTTCCAGTATTTCTTCTGTTCCCCAGCTGTTCAAAACATGTTGCAGCTTGGCTTCTCCCAACTCTCCCCCACCCCCTGTGATGAAGGTTACCTTAATTACTTGTTTGTGGAACATTCAGTCAGAGTCAGAATATGCCGTAACAATTACAAATATGTGAAGCCGGACGTTCGACATTCAGGGTTCTGTCAGCAGGCTCATGACCTCCTCTCCCGCTCTCCCCTCTCCCTTTTTCTCCCCTCTTCTCTCTCCTCTCTTCTCTCCCTCTCTGTCCCAGCTGTCCCCTGGTACCCTGTCTCTCCCTCCCCTCTCTTTTTTGAATCCCAGACTCATATGCTTTTGGAGGTATAAAAGATCATGAAACTCTCCTGCAGGTACAGGGACCAGGACGGAGAATGAGACTAAGTACCCAAAGGGGCGGAGTTTAGCAACTTGACTGACACTAGACCTTGGGAAAGCTTCTAACCCCGTGAGAATCAAGGAAGTGCCTTCTGTGTTACAGCTTCCTTTAAATCAGGAAGTGGGTGAGGGAAAGGTAGTCACCTGACGTCTGTGTATGCATGTGCACGTGGGGATATAGATGTGCAAATATGTCTACTCCTTTGTCTGTCCTTCCTCCCATCGGTTATTCAGTGCAGCTTAGCAGGGTACATTTACATATAAATCTATCTTTATACCAACAATATTTCCAACTGTTGGTCATGTTGCTGACTCTGGTGTTTATGTACACGGTTATTAATGATGAAGGATTCGATGGATGCTCTCAGGAACAGGTATCTTCTGTGCATGGCGCTATTTAGTCACACAGTAGAAGGCACTTTTAGTTTTCCTTTACTTTCCTGAAGGCTCAGAGGTCTTTTATTTTTAAATATTATGATCTGTGTTTAAGTGTATGGGTGTTGGGGTTGGGGATTTAGCTCAGTGGTAGAGCGCTTGCCTAGGAAGCGCAAGGCCCTGGGTTCGGTCCCCAGCTACCGAAAAAAAGATCCAAAAAAAAAAAAAAAAAGTGTATGGGTGTTTTGCCTGCATGTATATCTGTGCACCATATGCATGCAGTGCCCCCAGAAGCCAGAAGAGGGCACTGGATCTCCTGGAACTGGAGTTACAGATGGTTATCAGCTGTCATGTGTGCATAGGGACCAAAGCCTGGCTCTCCGAAAGAGCATCAGGACACATAACCACTGAGCCATCTCTACCCATGAAGGGCTTTTTTTGTAAATGTGAAAACGATTGAATTATGTACAAGAATGCTAAAAAGCTATAGAAAACGTGGTAGAGGGAATATCATCTGGTCTTGCAGGGAGATAAGACTTGCTGTGGATAATGGATGTTTAGGAAAAAAAAATAATAAAGGATGAGAAACTTCCTGGAGCACAGAGAAGTGTGCAGCGTGATGGGCTATCTAGAGCACAGCGGTGTAGGAGCGTTACAAGGAGGTCTGTTGAAGTGAGAGCCTGGAAACGGGAGCCCGTGGAGAAGCCTTTCGGGACAGTAAATTAATCCCCTGACTGCTGTCCAATGGATAGGTTTCTCTGGATCCCACCGTCTCAGAAAGGCCGCAGAGAATTAGACTGCGCATGCGTGCAGGAAAACCACTTACCTACCAGGTTCATCCAAGTAGCGCAGGTCCAGCAATGGCGTTCACACTCCAGGACGCCAAGCTGAAATCATCATCTGGAAAAAGTCCAGGCTATTTTCAAATAATTGGCCAGATAAACAGATGCATCAATGTTTCATTAATAGGCATTGCGTTCTGCCTGATGCATATTTTATGCGACATACAGCTGAGTCGTTGTTAATTCCCATATGGAGAAACTAAGTTCCAGTAGGTCTTTGGCAGAGCCACTGATCCACTAGGCTCCTCCTCCTGTGTTTTGGGACTGTGGTGCAGGCAGCAGTTAGCTTGCAGTTGGAACAGAAGACAGCAGTTGGACCTGCCAGGCAGGTTAGGAGCAAGTTTGAGGATGGGTAGCACATGTATATGGAGTGTTAATGAGCTGGAGATATGTAGAGGGCTGGAGGAAAACAACCAAGATCCCGGATGCTCTGGTGGGCCGTCAAAAAAGAAAAGGTTGGAGACACTGGATCAATCACTTAACGGAGAACAGCACTGTGTCTCTAATATGCCAGGGACTGCACAGCATGGGGGACAGTTAGTGGACTCCCTCCTCTACATAGTAATCCAGTAGTAGACAGGCAAGTGAACAGCTGATGGTAACATTGATGGCAACATTGTATCTTACTCTTTATAGTGCAGGGTAAGAGTAGAGAGAGAGAGAGAGAGAGAGAGAGAGAGAGAGAGAGAGAGAGGCAGAGAGAGACAGAGACAGAGACAGAGAGACAGACAGAGAGAGACAGAGAGAGGTTTTGCAGGGGGAGAACACCCAATTTGGGAGGGGCATGAGGAAGTAAGTCTGAAACAATGAGCCTATTGGATGGGAAAAGAGGCCATTGCAGGCAAGGAAGGGATGGGTTAAGACTGGCACAGGAGAGCGCAGTCAGCTTGGGAACTCAAAGCAGTTCACAGTTTGATAATATTTCATGTGGAAGGTGAAGGCTTATGAGTGACGGCTCAGCAGAGAGGTGGAAGGGTCAGATAATGGAAGGCTAACAGATCTAAGAACTAAGCCTCAATCTGAAGGCCGTACGATGCAAGTCAGGGCTTTTTCGAAAGATGGTGATAGTACTGAGAATATCTTATAGGCTAATGTATTAAGTGGGTGGGAGGGGATGAGATTGGAGGGAGGACGGACTCATGGGACAGCACGAATCATTTAAGGGCTGCGCACCAACTGAAAATGGAGAGGAGTGGGCAGTTGGTGGATGGATGAGGTGGGTAGACCTGATGCGATTTAACCTCTGATGATGGGCAAATGTATTACCACAGTTGAGAGACAGTCAGTCGCCTTTGGGGTCTCCTGGGCTCACGGAAGAAGTGATGGCTGTATATAGCACTCTGTTCAGCTTTTTATTCGTGTAACAACCGGGATAAATCAACTCAGTAAAATGGGATTCACCTGGTTTACATTTTCCAAGCTTTAAACCCACAATCAGTTGGCTTCATTGCGTTCTGGTCCCTGGCAAGGTTCTGCCACAGTGGGAGCAGGTGGCAATGGAATAGGGGGAGTTGGAAGAGATTAGGGTCCCAGTATCCCCAATAAAGTTGTGTTTCTAGGAACACAACATCCTCCAAGTATTTATTTTTAATTTTGTGTATATGTATATGAGTACAAGTATGAGTGTGTGCATGTGTGTGTGCTCGTGTGTGTGTGTGTGTGTGTGTGTGTGTGTGTGTGTGTGTGTGTGTGTGCAGGTGCCTGCAGAAGCTAGAGGCCTGGGATACTCCTGCAGGTGGACTTTGAGATGGTTGTAGACTATGTAATGTGGATACAGGGAGTCGAAGGAATTCTCTGCAAGAGCACTATGCACTCTTAACTGCTGAGCCATCTCTCCATTCCAAGGCTCTACCTACTCAGTACAGATTCTACTTTTAGTAGCTCCAGAGGTCAGAGGACCAAGCTTTTCTTATAGGCACCTGTGGGGACATTTCAGATCCCATCTACATCAAGTGAGACTGGATGCCGTAGCGGGCAGCACTTGCAAACAGCCAGCGTGATTTAAGAACCCAGTGGGCTGGCCGGAGAGGTCATGGGTCCTAGAAACACTGGAAGATTTCAGGTAGTAGTTGGGGTGACTGTTTACCAGAGATGCCATCATGGTACTCCCTATGTATCTGTTGATGTAGGTGGCTTTAAATGTCTATCTATATTCTGAGGTTCTGTCACAGTAGGCAGCACTCCATGTGAGGCACTGCATACCCTCCCTGTATTGAGGCCAGTGATCCCATCCTGACATTCTTTCAACACTTCCGGTTTGTTGCACCCGCATTCCTTATTCTGACCTGGAAGCGTTTAAGGATTCACAGAGAGGAACGGCCAGCTAACGAGGGCATCGCACCTTGCCTTGTCTCTAGCCAGAGCTGCTCCCAGTTGGTTTTATGTTCACCATGGCAGCTGTGCACGCTGGGATGAGGTGAGGAGCCGCTCTCAGGTTTTGTGATGTCCACACGGTAAGACTGAACTACAAGAACAACAGCAATGCAGGGCATGGTGTTGTTGGCTTAGTTTCCTCCAGATTTGCCAGGGTAGCATAACAACCAGAAAAAAAAAAACAAATAAACAACAACAACAACAACAAAACAAAACCAAAAACCAAAAACCAAAAACCAAAAAACACCAAGGGGTTTAAAAATAAAGTCATGGAAGAGCTGAGACTGCTTATTAATTTATTTTTAAATTTTTGATTTATTTTTATGTTTTTGGGATAGGGTTTCTCTACGTATCCCCGGCTACCATATTCACTAAGAAGACCAGGCTGGCCTGGAACTCACAGGCATCTGTCTTGCTGGGATTAAAGGTGTGCAGAACCGTGCCCGGCTGAGCTGCGTCTGTTTGGAACAGCTGTCACCTGCACTTTAGATGGTCCTAACCTGAGAACCGTAAGGTACCCTCCTCTCTGGCTCTGGAGTGAATGTGCGTATTTGCCCTGAAGGATGCTCGAGTCCCTGATGCATCAACTTGTTTGGCATTTGTTTAGTATTTGAAGAAAAATGAGCTCTGTACTCCCAGCCCCCCTAGTTCCTTGCACTGGCCTAATTTGCAGGCTAACGGAGGGCACAAAGTTCCTTCATTTAGTGATGGTGGGAAGTGAATGTATACCAGAATTAGCATGTATCAGTAACCCCTAAGGCATGTGCATATCCCATGACAGCAATGAAAACTGGACGGTGTAACAGTCTTCAAAGGTTTGAGGGACTGACTCTGCCCTTAAGTGACATCGTCAGGCAGACCCTGTGTACACCCCTCACAGGAAGACACATGAGGCTCTGTTAATGAAGAGGCCACAAAATGCCTCTTCCAGTGTCCCTCTCTGCTACTCAGAACAGAATTAAACTTACCCACAAAGAGTGCCACAGACATGGAGAAGGTGGAAAGAACACCAAGAAACAAGCAAGAGAGCTGCATCTGGGTTCTATATGCACACGCGGATAGCAGCTACCCACACAGAATGCACATCATGCTAGATTTTGTAGGTGATGCAAATGTGACCTGGAGCATGTGTGGGAAGGGATACATGCATGGATTACACACACCTACTAGGCCACTTCATATAAGGCCTTCAGCATCCTTGGATTCTGGTATTCATGAGGAGTCATGGAGCCAGGGATCCCACGGGTACCAGGGAGGGGTTTAGGAGGACCCAAATCCGTCACAAAGACAAGCATGGGGAGAGCAGGGTGCTGGGAGGAGCTGCTGTTGTTCTGTGAGGCCTTGCTCCTGATGGCAAGGCTGGGGTTCGATGACATCACACACCCACTGATGACACCATCCACCCACTGATGACACCATCCACCCACTGATGACACCATCCACCCACTGATGACATCATCCACCCACTGATGACATCATCCACTCACTGATGACATCATCCACCCACTGATGACATCATGCTCCCACTGATGGCATCGTGTGCACACTCTCCCTGTTCTGATGAAGGGATCCGTTCTCCATTGCTTTCCTTTGTTAACTGGCGTTGTCAGCTCCCATTGGCAAAATCACAGGGCTACCATTTCCTGAGACAGGGCTATTATTGTGTCCAGAAGCACTGGCAGACAGGGAGGGGGTCCTGGATGAGGTAAGAGCATTCTCAGACATTAATGATTTGTTGTTTTGGAAGGGTCTCCATATATAGCCCAGGCTGGCCTGGAATTCTCTAAGTAGTCCAAGCTGTCCCCCAACTCACAGAAACCTACTTACCTCTGCTTCCTGAGTGGTGGGGGCTGCCACGCCCCCTAGAGAGAGTCTAGAATAGAGAAAACCTGTTTCTCTCATAGGGATCATAAACCAAATGTTGGCTTTTTTATTCCTTTTAGTGAAATCACTCAATAGAAAGTTTTAAATCCATCCATCCATCCACCCACCCACCAAAACCCATATACTGATTGCAATGTGCCAGCTTCTGTCGAACCTCAGGGGGAGCAGACATGGTGAGACCTGGTCCCATGTTCTAGGAGCCCACAGCTTAATTCTAGACGTGTGCTTAGGCCAGAGGGCTGCACGGCAGCGGAGGTGCCTTAGTCTCAGTCCCACAGTAGCTTCAAATTCTTGCCATCACATTATTGAGGCCGTGTTCACCGTAGAGGGTTTCCTTGTGGAGGCCTCCTCTGTGCCTTATGGGAAAGAGGCGTAACTCTCCAGTGATCCAGCTGCATAGACAAACACCCCCTTCTTTGGCTTCTGTGTTTTCTCCTCATTCTGGTTTGAGTCAGGGAAATGACTCGTGTTCAATGGTCCGGCTGCTCCGGAATGCTTGGAGTGTCTAACCACACTTAGTGACTAAACAGAGCAAGGAGGCTCAAATGCTGGATTTAAGGACTATTAAGAGGGGGAGAAACTACTTGGGGGTGGAGTCTGAGGAGTGGTTTGCTCTACTTCACAGGAAATCGTGGGCTACAAGGAAGAGTGGCTGCTGGGAATTGAACTCAGGACCTCTGGGAGAGCAGCCAGTGCTCTTAACCTCCAGCCCAATAGTCATATGTACTTTTAAAGATGGGTTTATTTTGTCATATGCGTGTGAGTGTTTGCCTGTGTGTAAAAATGTATGCCTGGTGCCAGGGGAAGCCAGAGAGGTCACTGGATCCCCCGGTTCTGGGGTTACAGATGGTTGTGAGCCACCCTGTGGTTGCTGGGAATTGAACTCAGGATCTCTGGGAGAGCAGTCAGTGCCCTTAACTAGTACTCTTAACTGTTGGATCCATGTCTCCAGCCCGGATAACTTAATACTCATGAAGCTTAAATAGTGTCCCCAGCTCTGGGTTAATCATGCATGAGAAAAAGAGAAGTTGTAACTAAAATATGGTCAAAATAAAAAAAAAATATGGCTTAAAAGTGGGGTAGGATATTTAAGATTAAAACCATGGAGAAATATGTAAGCGATGTGGGCAAAGCTTCTGGTAATATCAGTTAGGTTAGGTTGAGTTACACTGTAGCAACAAGCCGTAGAAGGACTCTTGACCCTTCCTATTTCTGGGTCTTGTATGTACAGCACAGAACCCAAAACTTTGATTTTTAACAAGTTCCCAGGGGACACAGACATTGCTTATCCAGAAACTGTACTTTGAGAAACACTGGTCTTTCTCTATTTTTCTCCCGTTTCTTCTTTTTTGAGACAGGGTCATGGCCCTGGCTGGCTTCAAACTCACAGAGATCCACCTGCCTCCACCTTCCGAGTGCTGGGATTAAAGGTGTGCACCACCACATCCAGCCTATCCACAGGTCTTGAGAACTCAGTGGAATTTGGCCTATTAAAGCCCTAACTAAAATCTTAGCAAAGGTTAGAGCTGGTAGGCATTTGGGGGGGGGTAGGTGAGAGGTCACATATCCACCAGAGGGGTGGCTACTCGTAGAATTCACAGGGTCCTCCCCAGTGCCACTCAGAGGCGTCAGAGCTGGATTTTACTCCTTGTCTTGTGAACGTCTCCTTCTACCCTCTTTCTCTCACAAGATGAAAAGCAGGATGCATATCTGTAAAATCCATGTGGAAGAAAGCCGGGGCTCAGGGAGGATGTTTTTCTAAGGTCAGACTTCCAAGTTCCTTTGGGACTTCAAGGAGTCCCTTATTTTGAGATATTTTCCTGGGTCTAGGCCACTTGGACTTAAATAAAACCATTGGGATCGTGAGGCCTTGTGTCTGAGTTGATCTCTACAAGGCCATCCGAGTTTCCCGAGGCCCTGCCTCCAACCTTCAGGATCTCCCTGCAGTAGGCCCTGGGAGCACAAGACTGAATGAAATGGCAAGGAGAAAATAGGGGGCCACAAGCATAACGTCATCCAAAAGAGGCATCAGGTAGCTGTAGAGCCGTGATGCTGCTTAAACAAGCACCACTCAAAATGCTCTGCCCTGATACCTGTGACCGAGGCTCATTTCTGTCACGTGCTCTTGGGGTGGTGACCAATAGAGTGATGGTTTCTAAGAATTGTTCATGGAGGTCTTTGCTCCACTGTCTAGAGGAGGCACTTGGCCAAGGAGAGAAATGGAGTCGGTGGTGGGAGAGGGGACTGTGGGCTCCCGTCAGGTTTGTTGGAGTCCTTTGTCACTAGATGGCTGCAGACTGGAAGGCAAATACATTCAAAAGCAACACTGATACAGTTATTCTAGAGCCAGACCTAATATTACACAGGGCAACCCACGCCTACCTCAGCACGCACATCACCGTGGCTGCTGGAGAATGCTTTCAGATGCATTCTACAGAAGAGGAAAGGGGACAAGAAACAGAGCCAATCACCGACGGACAATCCTTTTGACCTTTTGATGGGAAAGAGACGGAAACGCTGTGAGGACTGGAGCGGCAAGCAAGCGCCGGCATACAAGAAAGGAAGCATGGGCAGGAAGTTAACTGTCCCGTGAAGGGCTCTCAGAATGCAGAGATGAGGGGAGAGAGTCACAGACGTGCTCACTGGGCTGAGGTATGATGGGGACTGTTTTTTGTAGGCGGATCTGTACCAAGTCCGCTTCTTTAAAGAAGACACCATCTCAAGTCCCTCATGGGACCCCTGTTATATTTACATTTTTTTTAAATAAAATTTTTGTTGCGGGAGAAGAAGGCTTAAACATACCAGTGTATACGTTTGCTATGTTTTTTTCTGGTCTAGCCTGTGGCATTACGCAGACATTGGTCCATGATATGGGATAAGGAGAGACCAATACCACTGAACCATTCCCATCTGTCTTAGTCAGGGTTTCCATTCCTGCACAAATATCAGGACCAAGAAGCAAGCTGGGGAGGAAAGGGTTTATTCAGCTTACACTTCCACATGGCTGTTCATCACCACAGGAAGTCAGGACTGGAACTCAAGCAGGGCAGGAAGCAGGAGCTGATGAAGAGGCCATGGTGGGGGGGGGATGTTACTCACTGGCTTGCTTCCCCTGGCTTGCTCAGCTTGCTCTCTTATAGAACCCAGGACCACCAGCCCAGGAACGGCACCACCCACAAGGGGCTGGGTCCTCCTCCCTTGATCACTAATTAGGAAAACGCCTTACAGCTGGGTCTCATGGCAGCATTTCCTCAAGGGAGGCTCCTTTCTCTGTGCTAACTCCAGCCAGCACACCATGTTTCATTATTGTTAACCAATTCACACCTAGTGAGCACAAATACGAGACAAGATTTCCCCCTAATGCCTGTCAGTTCTGCGCAAACACTCCCTTACAACCCAAATCTCATGAAAGCAGGTCTTGCTCTGTTTAACATTGCTGCCCGCTCAAGGCTTGCTCCTAGACTCAACTCTTCACCCAATTCTCTCCTCTCCCTGTGGAAGTAAGAAGAGTTCACACTGCAGCACGGAGGGAAAGAAAGAAAAACTTGTTGGGAATGTGGGATCAAGGATGGGACAAGGTGTCCCAAGCCATCGCCGTTGGGATCTGACCTGCTCCATGCCTTTGTAAGCCACAGCACAGCTCCTTTCTACTCAATTCCTTTTCAGAGATTTCTAGGGTCGTGGCTTTGCAATCCATCTCTATCTTCTTTATTTGATGTTCCGTTCAGAGGTTTTACAAGACAGTGCTATTGTTTACTCAAACTGAAATACTGAGACTCACGCACAGTGAGAATGGGAGAGACGCACTATTGGGAGAGACAGAGATTGAGTGTGTGTGTGTGTGCATGTATGTGAATGTGTATGTGTGTGCGTGCATCTGTGTGTGCATATATGTGGGCATGTGTGTGTATGTGTGTATGTGCATGTATGTGAATATGTGTATATGTGTGTGTGCATGCCTCTGTGTGTGTGCATGTGTGTGAATGTGTGTATATGTGTGTGTGCATGCCTCTGTATGTGTGCATGTATGTGAAGGTGTGTATGTGTGTGTGTGCATGCCTGTGTGTGTGCCTGTGTGTGCCCCTGTGTGCGTGCATGTGTATGTTCATGCATGACTGTGAATATATGTGTATGCATACCTGTGTGTGCATGCCTGTGTGCATGCATGTGCATGTGTGTGCATATGTGTGTGTGTGTGTGTGTGCAGGTCCAGTGTTGACAACTGACATCTCCCTGGTCATCCTCTTCATTATATGTTGATGCAGGGTCTCTCACTAAGTCCAATGTGGCTGATCTGGCAATCAAGTTTTCTCTAGAGACTTCCTGTCTCCAACTCCCATGTGCTGGGACTGCATGGTGGCTACCACACCCACCTGACTTTTATGTGAGTATTGAGGATCAGAACTCTGCTCTTACACTTGTTGGCAAGTACTTTATGTGCTGAGCTGTTGCTTCAGCCCAAGGTTGTGCTTTTCGTAGCTCTCTGAGACCCAAGCTGATTTTCTTCCCCCAAGGCCTGATCTCTATCGCTCACCTCGTAAACCCAGACGGTAACTACCTCATGCTTCACACGGCCGTCCTTGTACTTCCTGTTATCCAGAAAACTCTGGCAAGAGACGCAATGTTAAAAGCTCTATTTAGTTCCCCATATTGGTATTTGTGTTCCAGCAGTCTGTCAGAGAATCCTCCAGATTTTGTCCACGCTTTGACAATCACGGCCTGAGAGTTGTTAAGGATTCCCGTGACCGCACAGGGTTGGTGCTTCCTAAAGCTCCAGAGGGAGTAAGAACGCCTCCTGCAGAGTGCTGGAGAAGGCGCAGGGGGCGAGTTACGCTCACGTACGGCCTGACTTAGCATTCTAGTCTATGAACCTCACAGAGTTTGGATGCACACACTGGGCTGACCTTCTAAAACGAGAGAAAATTAGGTGTAGCATTCCAAGGGGCACAGACCACCATTAGCTGTGTGGCCAGGTGCAGTTTGAAAGTGGCTCACCCGTCCTTCTTCCTCTTGGAGCTGATGGTGCACTGCTGTCCTTTAAGCTTGCGGCTGCTTCTTCCTGTGCACAGTCATTGCCTGGTACTGTTCGCCTGCTGATTCTGGGCCTCCCTTTGAATGATGAGATCTGCCAAGGGCACGGCCTTTTTAAAAAAATACCCATCTGTGCTTAGAAGGCGTTTGATGTTCTTAAGAATTCCGTGCCTTCACCTGGATGTAAATAACTGCTGTTTATTAAAAACAACCCTTACCCATCCATGGAAGCAGCTAGCAGTAGGTCCTGACTGTTTCCCACCTAAATTGGTGAACTACCTCAGTTCCTGATAAGTATTGTATAGTTTGGAGTTGCCAGTATGTAATATTTAATGGTATCTTGCCGTGTTCCCAAAGGATGAAAATTTTCACAGGCTCAAAAGGATTTGAATGTAGTCCTGAACGATGCTTGAAGCCTCTTCAACGGAAGAGGATGATTTGAAACCCAAGGCACCATGCGTCAGTCTCAGTTTGCCAACATCCATGTAGCACTTTCTCCTATCCAGAAGAGTTCATGCAGTCCTAGGGGAGTCAAAGAAATTAGAAGTCCTCAAGAAGTCACTGAAGTCTTAAGCTTCATCTCTGCTGAGCACGGTGACCAGTCGGTGGGCAGGTTTGGGGACTCTAATATTTTAGAAGTTCCGTCATATGTTAAGCTGGAAAATTGTAGCATATACAGATTTGTATGGTAGAAGATGCAAGTCAGCAAAGAGAAGCTGACAAAGACCCCGGCAACGAGAGTGGGGCTTTTTATGCCCTTTAATATGATACTTTGTAGTGCTCTTTGAATGTATACATTACTTTTAATAACAGAATGCTTGTAAAAAGTGAAATCATAAAAAAAAAAAAAAAACCGTAAAGCAAATTTGTCTCAGTCGACAGAGAAGTTAGTTTGCCTTCCTGGAGCATGTCAGGTGCGGTGCTGGGTCATGACTGTTAGGTTTTTATAAAACAGAGCCAAGGATGTGTTTTGTTGAGTGAAGTAGGGTGAGGTGGGAGGGGCGCCTCTGAGGGCCCACGCTGAGGCATCCCTTCCCCCTGAGGTACCAGCTATACAACGAATATGGTATAGAAGAGAGTTTATTTAGGGTAGTTGAAGAGAGAGAAAGAAGAGAGAGAGAGAGAGAGAGAGAGAGAGAGAGAGAGAGAGAGAGAAAGGAGGAGGAAGGAGGAGGAGGAGGAGGAGGAGGAAGAAAGGAGGAGGGGGAGGGGAGAGGAGGGAAGGGAAGGGAAGGGAAGGGAAGAGAAGAGAAGAGAAGAGAAGAGAAGAGAAGAGAAGAGAAGAGAAGAGAAGAGAAGAGAAGAGAAAAGGTTGGTCAGGAACATGTGGAGACAGAAAAAGTCAGAGAGACAGAAGGGGCAGAGAGACAGTGAGGAGGGACCAAACAGCCTCTTTTCAAACAAACCAGGCCTGTCTATCTGCCTGTTGCCAGGTAACTGTTGGGTGGAGCCTAGAAGGAATGCCAACATTTTTCCATTTTGGTTTAATTAAGAGAGAGAGAGAGAGAGAGAGAGAGAGAGAGAGAGAGAGAGAGAGAGAGAGAGAGAGACTAGAAACAGGTGGTGGTTAAGCAGGACTGGGGTTGTTGTCGTGATCTTTAGCTGCTTCCTGCTGACTTTGGGATGGAGTTTCTCTGGGAAACCTAAGGAAATGGGGATGAGGGTGTTGGTTAAGTCTTCGGAGAGTTGGCTGTTTCCTTGCTGCCCAGGGTCTGTGGGATCATCTGTGGCTGTGAAGAAGCAGGTCCAGTAGAAGCGGCTTTGCCCGTCAGAGCAGATTGGAGCATTTGTAGGTTTTGAGTAAACAACTGGACTTCACAAGATGCTGAAACACACACACACACACACACACACACACACACACACACACACACACACAAGAAGTAGAGAATAGAGCATGTTTGGGAGAAAATCTTTTTTCTTAGGTGTAATTGGAAACCCTTAAGTCTTGGTGGTTGGGACGAGAGGAGCCCCAGTGCCAGGGGACATGAGAGGAACCCCACCCTCTGGAATTGGTCACAGAGAGAAGAATTTAGTCTGTTGATTGGCCGGTGCACTTATCCAGATGGAGTCTGTTTGGTCTACAAGAGGAGAATCTGAGGGCATTTTCTGGAGCTTGTAAGTTTACAGGAGAGACAGAGGTGTTAACAAGTCTTTAAGGTGAGCTTAGGGAAGGGAAAAAAAAAAAAAAACTTTTGTGGAGCAGAAGAAGCAAGAAGGGCTTCCCCCGACCCCTTCTGTCTAGGAGACTGAATAGATATATAAATTTAGCAAAAGGAGAGACATTTTGAAGTTGAAACTCGAAGCGTTGACCTTGTGAGTATGATAGTCACTCATCTAGATTTAGCATGAGAAACACCTGAAGTCTACGGCTAGAGGACAACCAAGGGAAACTTATATTGGTAACCATGATGGCTGACAATGTAGATTTCTCATGGGAAACACTTTAAGTCTATAGTCAGAAGACAACCAAAGGAAGCTTGAAATTAGAGCTTGTGATTATACAGTTGGACGGCATAGTGGGGTGTTTTATTAGCATTCAGCTAATTTATGAGAACTCCGTTGGCTCATGTTAGGACAGTGGTGCGACAAGGGGAGGATGTTCTATGACGGTTGTGCTGTCTGGGCTGGCCTTAAGGGTGGCGGCTCACAACGAAGATGGCTATGTGTCTGCTCTTTCTCTACTGTGCCCTACTCCATCCTCGAGATGACGGAGCTGCTTCCTCAACCTCCGGACCTTCCGTGAACATAGTCCCGTGTCAGTCCTGACTGAATCTATCAGCCAAAACTCCTGGCAGTTCTCCTTTGGCTGATGGGAAACTAAAAGCCATGTTAACAGTTATAGTCAACTGGGGCCACATGCTCGTGGGAAAGCCCGGGCTACTCACACTTGTTCCCTGTGACTTCCGTAACAAATGTCCCCATACTTTGCAATTTAATCTGACAGGATTTAGCTTTCCCCTAATCTGGAGGCCAGAAGTCTAAAAATGGAGGTGCTGGCAAGTCTGTGTTTGCTTTGAAAGCCTCATGAGGGAAGCTGGTTCTTGCCTGCTCCAGCTCCAGCCAACACTTCCTGACTTGGACATATCATTCAAGGTCTGCCTCTCTCTTCATATAGTCTCCATGAGCTTGCCCTTGTGTGCAAACGACTTTTCCTTCTCACGGTAGTCACGGTGCTGCAAGAGTCGAACTGGACAATTTAGTGCAAATGCAGCAACAGTCACTTGATTTTGCCATATATGGTAATAGCTGTGGCTGGTGGGAATTAGGAAGCCAATGGGTTTTGGAAGGACCAGTTATTTTTTTCTGGTACGACAAAGACAACTACCATGACATTGTCAGCAGGCACTCGAACACTCGTAGGGTCTTTTCTGCTATGACCTTCATGGCCTGGGAACTGACCACACTGGGATGCCCGGCAATGAAGAATTGACAAACACACACAGAAACGCTGAGATCGTTGGACTGTGTTCTCTGACAGAGAACACTAATGGCCGCCCAGAAACTCAGCACATTTAGTACACACAGCTGAGTGAGGAGGCAGATATATTGTGAAAGAGGAGATGGGATAGCACAGCTCAGTAGCGGGTCTCCACGGACGCAGTCTCAGGCCTCAGTCATGCAGACAAGGGAAGGCATGAGGGAAACTTTCTGCACACACTGTCAATATCTGTACTCCCACTGTGGGGAGGCCTTGGCATTACCTTGGGTCTGAGGCACAGTAGGACTGCAGTTTACATGCACAGTCTTGGGTCAGAGGCACAGTAGGCCTGCAGTCTATATGCACAGTCTTGGGTCTGAGGCATAGTAGGCCTGCAGTTTACATGCGTAGTCTTGGGTCAGAGGCACAGTAGGCCAGCAGTTTACATGCACAGTCTTGGGTCTGAGGCACAGTAGGACAGAAGTTTACATACACAGTCTTGGGTCTGGGCACAGTAGGTCAGCAGTTTACATGCAGAGTCTAGGGTCTGAGGCACAGTAGGACAGCAGTTTACATGCACAGTCTTGGGTCTGAGGCACAGTAGGCCAGCAGTTTACATGCAGAGTCTTGGGTCTGGGCACAGTAGGCCAGCAGTTTACGTGCACAGTCTTGGGTCTGAGGCACAGTAGGCCAGCAGTTTACATGCACAGTCTTGGGTCTGAGGCACAGTAGGACAGCAGTTTACATGCACAGTCTTGGGTCCGAGGCATAGTAGGACAGCAGTTTACATACAGTCTTAGATCTGAGGCATAGTAGGACAGCAGTTTACATACACAGTCTTGGGTCTGAGGCATAGTAGGACAGCAGTTTACATGCACGGTCTTAGTGGGTCTCAAGGCACATTATTGACTTGGCTCCAAGGTCTGGCAAAAGTCCAGTCTCTCTGAAGGCAAGAGATATTTTCAGAACATGTCTATATTTGATGAAAATGCACAAGAAGTGTCTGGCACAGATTGGTGCTTTACCAACCTGAGTGTGATGAAGGATGATGTGTGACGGGACCGTACCATCCCTTCACTCAAGGTCATGAGAGGAGGCCAGGCAGAGGTCAGAGGATAGGAGAGCAAAGGATCATTCTGCCGGTATCCCGACAGGCCTGGGCCAGCTCTCACATTTACGCCAACTGACCATACAAGTGGTGCCCAGATTCTTTGAAATGCCTCTCGTGAGGGAGGCAGCTTAAGGGTCCTTCATGCAGCAAAGTTCAGTTGTTCCTTTACCCCCAAGATGCTTGAATCCCTTTGCAAACAGTATATTCTCCCTTAAACCTTAAGTCATCCCTAGGTAATTCACCACAGTCAGCACAAACGCTGTCTCATAGGTTCTTTGCTGTATTGTTTAAGGAATTATGAGGACAAGTTGTGATCTACCCCCTCCCTGAGATGTCAGTACTACATGAAATCGTTTTCTGAGAGACCCCCTGCCCAACACACAGCAGGCATTCACAGGGAAGTTTCAACTCCTGGGGCGGTGGGGATGGCTGCTTTGTCTCGGTAGTCTGACAGCCAAAGGGGGGGGGCGCAGTGTCTCTTTAGAATGTCTTCATTCCTGGCCTACTGTGGCATCACCTGAAGAGTCAGGTCTCCTGCTGCTTTTCCATTTTTAAGCCACGTCCCTTATTATAAAGAAATATTCGTAACTGCTACACGATGTCTGTTGAGCAGGGAGACGAGCAGCAGCTGTTTGTTCAAACACCTTTGCAGCAGGGCGAGCATGCGGGAGTCTAGATATGGGTCAGCTGGAGGGGCCAGGCTGCCTGGTCTCTCTCTGTCAGCTGCCAGGTGGCACAGACCTTCTCTGGCCTTTGGATTCCATCGTCAATCTGTTTCCCTCAAAGATGTCCAGAAGAGGGACTACAGTGTCCAATACTGGGCACCACCGTCTGTAGAAAGTTCAGTGATCCCCCACCCAGTGTGGGAGAGCAGCAGTGGAAGAATCCCACTCCCGTTAGTGTGCTCATTATTAAATGGCTGCTCAGATGCCTCTAAAGTCCTGACTTTAAAGTAGTAGGAAGTAAAAAAAAAAACCGTTCCTTATAAAAAAGGAACATTTCTACAGGGCCCAAGCTCCTGATGGATTTGATGGCACAGCGCACACTGTGCTCCATCCCCCCAGCCCTGCGTCCCTGAGTTTGGAAGTTTCCACACTGATGTTTCTTGATGAGCCAAATTGCCTTAGGATAATTTGGAGCAAGACATTGAGGTTATTTTTGATCTTACGCCATTATAAGTACTGACAGGGGGAATAACTGTGTGCACAGGTCATCGTGCACGTGTGACTAACTCAAATTACAATATTAATTTGTGAAATCTCCTCTCTATTGGATATGGGGGGGCTCAAATTGAATCATGATGTGCGCTGTCAAATGCATACCATATAATTTTGACAAAGAAAATGAGAACCGTTCTGTTATTTCAAGTGACACAATTGTTTTACTTCTGTCCTTAATGTTGACTTTTTAGCGATTCGAAGCGGAAGCTAATCTAAGAAACGATCCTTGTGTAAGTCCCCTAGGAAGCAAAACCGAACAAAAGCTATGCTCTTACAGGTTTTGGCTAAGATGCCATCAACCGCATGGCTTACACACAACCACCACGGTCTCTTTCCTTGTACTCATGAGAGCTTGAACGACCATAATCAAGTTGTTCGCAGATCTAGCATCCCTGAAGGAACCATTTCCTGTTTCCTGCTTTCAGGACGGTCATCTTCAGCTAGAGATGCTCACGGTAGAGTCAAAGGTGGCTTTCTCCCCGAACTTGTTTCTTTTTAAGAATGTATATTTATTTGTTTATATTCTATTCATGCATGTGCATAAATATGTATCTGTGTGTATATAATGAATATATATATGTATATATATATAAATGCTTTGCATATACAGTTTTTGTGAATGTGGAGGGCATGGGACAACTTTGGGTTTCATCTTCGGGAACACTGTCCAGTTCCCTTGAGAGAGGGACTCTCGTTGGATTAGGACACACCAAGTAGTCTAGACTCACTGACCAGCAAGCCCCAAGGGTCTCTGTACCTGGTGGGTGGGTTCCAGGGACCAAACTCAGGCCCACATATTTGCATGGGAAGTACTTTACTGACTAGGCTTTCTCCCCTAGCCACTGGTTCTTTTCCGGATGAACTAATCTCATCTGTGAGTGTTCCATTTCCTGACCCACTCATCACCCGCCGGCTCCAACGATGGTGCTTAATACAGATCGGCAGTGAAGCTTTAAAACAATTGGGTTGGGGAAGGGGGGACGCACGCAGCACTGGGTCCCTAGCAGCCCTGAGGTAGTGTGACTTTTTATAGGTGTATTTAATGACTATTTTTAGGAGGGGACATTTAGCCATTATTTTAACTTTCAGTAAGTGGTTGCAATGGGCTTGGGACCAATAATTTAACAAATATTTAATGAGAATGATGGCAGAGACTAGAATGGAAGTCAGTACATTTTCCCTTCCCCCGGGGCCTATGATATATGACTACTTCCTCATACTCCCTGGCCCCTAGATATTGACGTGGACCTGTGTTCTGACCAATGATTGTGGATGGAAGAATGTGGGAATTTCCCATACCTGATCACACTCAACATTTCTCTCCAGATCCTCTGTTGATCCCCAACCACCACGGCTGATAGACGGCCAAACTGGCCTACTTTCGTTATGTTGACTTACCCAACTCCCACGACGTTCTCGTGCCAATAGCTTGTGGACTTTTGACAAGAACCAGGTCTTCTGGCTCTAAAGTCATTGGACAGACTGACCAGTAGCCTCAAAAGCTATGGGAGGAGTCGATGGAGAGCCCTAAAAACTAGGTTTGCAGTTGTCTGAGTGGGGGATTTCAGGCTGTTAGCAATATGTTCCATGATCCGAGTCCACACCCACTCTCTCCTTTAAGCTCATTGGGGTTATTCTGAATATCGAGGGAAACCTGACAGAATTTAAACTTAGGGAATGAACATGACCCAAAAAGAGAGACCACTCCCCAGCAGACTGAGCCATAGCTGACTGAGGCCTGTCTGTCTATCCGCCTAACTGGCTAAGTGATACTTAACTTTCACAGTTAGCTTGATTGAAAAGTTAGCTGGATTGAAAGCCACCTAGGACATTAAACTCACTCCTGGCTGTGCCTACGAAGGCATTTGCAGACAATTATCGGGGTGGGGGGAACCCACACTGAATGTGGACAGCACCCCAACAGGCTGGGACCCGGATGGTTTGACAGAAGGCCACTAGCCTGGGCATGCCTACTTCTTGTGTAGCATGAAGTGAATTGGGTCCTTGTCCCCATGTGTCTCCACTGTGATGTTTTATCTCACTCAGGCCCAAAGAATCGGGACCCTGTGACCACCAATGGGAAGCCTCCAAAGAGTAAGCCGGAGCCATCCCCTCCTCTTTTGGGTGATTGGTAGAGGTAGTTGAGACGGCTGATGGGTCTGGGACTCCACCTCTGGTTACCCAAGCTACCGTATTATCAATACTAGCATCCAGCCCCAAGAAAAAGAAGTGGACACCCAAGAAAAACTAGTTTGTAAATCTTTGCTACCAGACGTACCGTGTTTGCAGAGGCACTCAAAACAAAAGCTAAAGCCAAACCCAAAAGTAAACAAACACGAAAACCTCCGAAAACCTTCCTGAACTGAATCCAAGTTCAGCCTCTTTTACCAGCCCCAGATGCAGGCAGGAGCTACCCAAGGCAAAACGACACAGAAGCAAGCTTGCACCACACAGACAGTCCCTCTCCAGCCACCCTTTCTCTCGGGTCCCTTGCCTGGGAACCACGTTCTTGTCGCCTTTGTCCCTTCTCAAGAGAAGTGATAGCTGACATTCGTGGATCGGGTGATGTTTTTTGATGGAATTTTGCATTTTCAGTGCCTCATCAGAAGCAGATGTGATATTTCAGTTTCGTAGCTGTGACTTGGGAAGGAAAGGAACCCCTCACGTGCAGAGAGTTTTGGGGCTTAGCGAACAGAAAGTGGGAAGGGGGTGGAGAGTGTAAGGAGTGGATGGGGTTCACATGACCTTTCGGGGGATGGATTTTCCCATGGACCTCTTCATTCTACCGTGGACAGCAACACAGCAGCCCCAGGAGACATCCTGATGTTTCTTTAGATCAGAATAGGCAGAGAGGATCCTTCTAGAACTTTCTAGATCTTGCTCTTGCTTCTAGAGCTTTCTAGATCTTGGTTGTGGGTGAACCTTATTCTTACTTCCTCAACCAAATCCTTGACTCCAAGTCGCCCCAACTTACATGTTCTGAGAAACTCTGGTTGCTTAGTCATTCCTTTAATTAATAAATTTAATGTTTGGAATAGAAATAGAATCACTCACTCTTTCTTCTGCCTTCTCTTCCTCTGCTGCTCCCAGATACTCTCTCAAACCTCCCATGTCACCACACCCTTAAGTTGATAACTTACTTTTTTTTCCTGCTTTTTTCATTAAAATTATTTTTCCTTTTCTTGAAAAGAGATTATTTTCTCATATGATGTATCTTGATTATTGTTTCCCCTCCTGTTACTCCAAGTTCCTCTCACCTCCTCCCTTTCCTACCCACTCCCATTTTTCCTCTCTCTGTAGAAAAGAACAGGCTTCTGAGAGTTAACCAAACACAACAAAATAAAACACAACAAAATAAAACACAACAAGATAAAACAAAACCATCAGATGGGAGTTGGGAGTAGGCCCTGGTACGGAAGCTAAAAGCTGTATCACGGATGCAGAGGCCCTGCTACGGAAGCTAAAAGCTGTAACACATATGCAGAGGCCTTGGTACGGAAGCTAAAAGCTGTAACACGTATGCAGAGGCCCTGGTACGGAAGCTAAAAGCTGTAACACATATGCAGAGGCCCTGGTACGGAAGCTAAAAGCTGTAACACATATGAAGAGGCCCTGGTACGGAAGCTAAAAGCTGTAACACGGATGCAGAGGACCTGGTACGGAAGCTAAAAGCTGTAACACTTATGCAGAGGACCTGGTACGGAAGCGTGCAGGCATATGCAGACTGCCTCAGCCTCTGTAGTTCATACGATCTTTGCTCACTTGACTCAGAGGCCTTGCCTCCTGGTGTCCTCTGTCCCCTCTTGCTCTCACATTCTTCTGCTTCCTCTTCATGAGATGCCCTGAGCTCTGAGGGACAGATGTGATGGAGACCTCCTGCTGAGTCTTACTCTCTGAATGACATCTGGCTGTGGGCCTCTGCATCAGTTTCCGTCTGCTGCCGGAGGAAACTTCTGATGACGACTAAGATGGCCTCCTTTTCTTTGACTATTATCTCTGCATATGTGTGCACATGTGTGCATGTACAAATATATATAAGTGCCCCCACTTTTATTTGTTATATATGTATATATCATGTGATATATATCTACATATACATGTATATATACCAAATTTATGTGTGTGTATATATAAATATATATGTATGTATCACATAATATGTATCACATATATCCTATATATGTGTGTATATGTATATATGTATATATCACAGTATATATATACACATATATACATATATCATTATATACCATATATACCATATTTCTCTGTGTTTATAATTAAATATATATGTAGGTATATCTGTATCACATGATATATACATAACACATATATACATAGATATACCATATACAAACCACATATATAATATACATACCATATATATGTATGTGTGTATATGTGTATATATTGCATGATATATATACATATTTATGCATATATACCACCTATATACCATATGTGTGTATGCATATATATGTGTATATATGTATATATATTCATACATACATATATGTATATATATATTCCCCCAGTACTCATTGGTTGTTTTTAGTTCTTTAACCCTGAGAGATTACCCCCTTCCACATTAACATGTCCACTGAATATTAGCTTAGTGATTCTTTGTTTTTTTTTGTTTTTTAAGTCTCTACCGTATTTCCCATCTGTGCACCTCTGAAGTATTTGGCCAATATGCCTCTGCATCCTGGAAAGCTTCTAGCACTAAGGAAGAAGTAATTTCTACGAAGCTCATTAATATTTGACTTTGAGGGCACCATCAGGAAGGGGGCTTGGAGGATTTTCCAGGTCAGTGTAATTCTGGGATCTGTTTATCTGAAGGAAGGGCTCAATTTGGAGTTGTTCTGACCAAGGAGGCAGGGCCCAACTGGACTCAGGAGAGTCATCCTCAGCTAACTTGGCCATCACCTTCTTCTAAGCTGTGTGGCAAGGCTTTGAGTCCAGTCCCACCTGACCACAGGGCCGAGATCTCAGCACAGCACTGCACAGGACAGTGGCTTTCGTCAACGGGCTCCACATCTTTAGCTTCAAGCTAAAGCATTAATGGACTTCACCGGGCATCCTCACAGGGTACAGTAGGGTGCGTTATCACATTCACAGGTTATGTGTCGGTCAACTCAGAACAGGTTACCCAACATTCCAACTCTATCCTTTCCATATGATGAGTGCAACCCAAATCCTCTCCTCTAGCCATTTAGGGTCACTCAATCCACCCCTGTCAGGCCCCGAGCAATAGAACGTTGGTGTGGCTGTGACTGTGTTCCCATCAAACGGCCTCTCTTTTTCTTTCCCTCTAGGCTCCACTGTTCTTCTCACTGGCTATCTCTGCCAACTAAATTGTCTTAGTTTCCGTGTGAGAGTGAAACCATGTGGTACTTGCTTTTCTGTCCATAACTCATTTCCTTCAACGATAGGGTAACCAGTTCCATCTGGATGATGAATTGATAGGATTGTTTCCTTTTTAATGACTGTATAGTATTCTGCGGTCCCAGGGGGAAATCTTGGTTGATTCCGCTTCTCAGGTAATCCGGTGTAACAGGTGTCTCTCTGAAACACCAGTTTTGTCTCTTTTGGATAAATAACCAGCAAAGAGGTTGTTGAAACAGGTAGGTCTTTTTCAATTTTTTTGGGATTTTCTACAGTGTTCTCCACAGAGGGAGCGTTCATTTACGTTCCTGCCAACAGAGAAGTTTTCCTTTCTCTGTGTCCTCTCTGGTGTCTGTCAATACCTCTTCCCACTGGAGACATTCTGGCCAGGGGTAAGATGGAATCACATCACACTTCTCTGATGTTGACTGGCGTGAACATTCCTCATACACAAGCCAGCCATTGCATATCTGCTTGGGGGGGTCTTTTTGGGGTCATTTGTCTCTTTAAATACATCAGATCTTTTTCTTTTACTTATTTTTTCATATCTTGTTTTGCCATCCAAACTTTCACAGTCCTATTTTTCTTTTCCAATTACAATGGTCCTCATTCCTGCAGAAGCCGGCTAACATAAATGCAGAACAGACAAAGGGTGTTACATTACTTCTAAAGCAGTAATTATTCACAGGAATCAAATGGGAGCTCTTTACAAGATAAGACACACACATTTCTGGTTTCCTCCTTGGCGGACGAGTGCCTTGGGAAGTGGGTTAAAAGTTTACCAAAATACGCTTGGGTTATCTGCTCAATTTTAGATACAGGATCGATCAATCTTATCAGAGTGTTTCAGAGCTTCGGGGAGGTTCTCACTGTCTTAACACAGTGAGGAAGACAAAAGCCAGACCCCAGGAGGGGTCAGGCCGGGCAATCTGATTAACGTCTGTTAGGAGTGACTCAGCTCAGGCTTCAGGGCTGGCTTGCTGCAGATGTCAATGTGTCAGGACGAGATGGTAATCACTGACCCCAAGCCCTCTGCTTAGCAGGCACTCTGGGAGATGAGCGGTATTTTGCTGACATACCAGATTCCTGTTGGAATGTATGCTTTCTTACAAAAAAAAAAAAATGGACAAAATACCAAATCCAAGTCTAGGTTAACCTTGGTCCTACTGAATAGACAGAGACAAGACAGACTCTCCCTTCTCACGTTCTTCCTCCTCAGACCCCTGGGGCAGCTCCCTTTCACGGATGAATCCTGAATTCCTTCCTTCCTTCCTTCCTTCCTTCCTTCCTTCCTTCCTTCCTTCCTTCCTTCCTTCCTTCCTTCCTTTCTGACAGGGTTTTGGCCTGGATCTCACCATGTAGACCAGGCTGGCCTCAAACTCGCAGAGATCCACCAGCCTCTGCCTCCCAAGTTGCGGGATTAAAGGCGTGACCCACCACACCTGGCTTGGAGGTATCTAGATTTGGATTTATATTTTTTAAAAAGCAAACTCCCCAAACGCAGAACTAAGCATTGTCTCCATTGCAGCCTGCAGCTCTGGAGCAGCAGTGAGTGGTTGCCCGTAGCGCCATCTTGGGGGAAAGGGAAGAGTGTCTATTTTGCCCCCTCCCCTCCAGGTGTATTCATAGTACCCAATATTATTATTACTCAGTGCAAATACCAACACCAACACCACGGAGCTGCCGTATTCTCTCTCAAAGAGCAGCAGACTGAATTGCCCCCGCCTCCGTTGATATTGAGCCTTCTTGGTGGAGAATGAGTTGGTGGGGGTTTGGGTCTCCATGGTGGGCCTTTAGCTGGTTTTTATAAGGACCTCTTCTGGGCTACTATTTTGAGTGGGACGACATGGCTTTGGAGGGCATAGGCCACTCCTTTGGTGAATTGGCCTAGGAGAAGCACGAGGGCGCTTCAAGTTGCAAAACGATTGTGGGAGGGCGTGCACTTTTCCAGGATGTGCAGAAGCCATCTCAAGATGACTCCGGTAAAACCCGGGAGGCCAGGGAAGTCGCCTTGGCCCTGGAGAAGAACCTGAACCAGGCACTCTTGGATCTGCATGCCCTGGATTCTGCCTGCACAGACCCTCACCTCTGTGACTTCTTAGAAAGCCACTTTCTGGATAAGGAGGTGAAGCTTATCAAGAAGATGGGCAACCACCTGACCAACCTCCGTGGGCTGGCAGGGCCACAGTCAGAGCCATACTGGCATGGCCCAGGCATCTCTGGGGGAGTATCTCTTTGAGCACCTCGCTCTCAGGCACGACTTAGGCTTCTGTGCCTTCCAAGGGGCTCTCTCTGCCCCTCTGCACCAGCCGCCTCAGGACCTCCACCTGAATGAACCTCTAAAGCCACTAGTCCGCTTTGGAACCGCCCTGGAGCCTCTCCCAAGTCTTGGACCAAGTAAAATTAAAGCTTTTTGGAAAGAAAAAAAAAGAAGTAGCTTAACAATCAGATAGATCTCAAGATCTGGAAAGGCAGTCTGGCTCCCAGTTTCCTGCCCTCTTCACGCCCCTGAGTGTCCCGCACTAGGAGACAGGGAACCCCTTAATGAGGGCTTCCCTGATGCAGTCGCTACGGGCAGAGTGAAAAAGCCGGTCTTTTGAATGCTTCCTCACCTGTAACATATCGGGACACACTTTTTGCCCATGAATTGTAAGTTATCCGGAGCATTAATTAACACAATATGCATGAATCTTGTAACTTAGGTTTGTCTTAAGGCTTACACCCCTCCCCCCAACACTGCCCTGAACTATGCCCAATATGTGAAGCTGGCCCCAGACAGCGTTCTCTATTGCTTAGTTTTTGAAACGGAGTTTCCTCACTGAACCCAAATCTTGACACTTAGTTTAGCCTGGCACCTTGAGGTTACCGGCATGCGCTGTTACACTTGGTTTTAAGGGTATTGAGAGATTTGAACTCAGGTCTTCACGCTTTTGTTAAGCAAACACTTTACCCACCGAGAGTCGTCTCCCAGCCCTACTAAACCAGTCTTCTGTTTTGTACTGAGATTTATGTTCGACTGGAATGGAAACAGCTGTAAGAAGCGACCCTCAGAGGTTTCAGGAGTGAAGAATGAAGCAGGAGCAGATCTTTCTGCTGGAGTTCTGCAGGTGGGGAAAGCTTCTCTTTCCAGCGCACCTTGCTGTCCTCTCTTCAGGGTAGGGTGCCGCCCAGGAGCCTTAGCACAGAGGTCTGTGCTATAAAGATCTTTGCAGCTTGTCCATAGGAGGGCACTGGTGTTCCAGGATGCCAGTCTGCTCTGGGGAGATACTGAGCCCACATCTGCCAGAGTGGTTAACCACTCACCCCACATCCGTGACCACAGCCATCAAAGGGGTGTGTGTGTGTGTGTGTGTGTGTGTGTGTGTGTGTGTGTGTGGGTGTGGGTGTGTGTGGGTGTGTGTGTACACTCACGTGAAGCCTTCCTTTGGGACTTTGCCCTTTTGCCCAGTTTAGTAGTCTGTGGTCTTCTTGAGTCTATTAAACCTACTGCCCTTGTGTTAAAGGGCCGAGCTCTGGTGCAAAGCAAACCTATGAAATTAATACAAGGAGTAGAAATTCAGTACATCTCCGAAAAAGGAAGCAGGAACCCCCCAAAGGAATAAAAAATGATTTGCCTAGTGGGAGGAAGTCACAGGAAGGGTAAACGGCGGGTTTATCTATCTATCTATCTATCTATCTATCTATCTATCTATCTATCTATTTATTTCTAGTACATCTCAGTTTGGATCCTTAGCTCTAGGTGACAAGGTGCTGTGGTAGGTGTGACCAGTTATGGGAGGGATATTGAAAATTCGAAACCGTCATCTGGCATATTAGCCAGGGTTGTCTGTGGAACAGAACTGAGAGTGACCTAATATATATATATATATATTAGTCCCAGGGAGGTCCTAGAGAGACGCCAGGTTTCAGTCTACACCGGAATCCTGAAGAAGTGGGTTCTAACTCCAACAGAGGGATGGGTCAGGTTAGGGAACTTACTGAAGTCTTGTGGATGTGAATGGGTGACTAGAAGAGTACGTGTGGCCATGTTTGGACAAGGACAGCATTCCGAGCCAGAGTGATCTGGGCTACCAGGGGAGGAAAATACTCCAAAGAACACAGAGGCTCTTCACGGGGTCTCAGGGGCCTTTGGCATCTGCACCTAGATATCTCTGAGGGCTCAGTATGTGTGATCTAATAGGTACATTTGGAGAGAGAGGCCTCAGGGGGTCCCTGCAGAAGTCACCCGGAGGCAGGAAAACGAACTGTAAAGAGGTGAGAGTGGAAACTAGGTTCAGTTTGACTTTGTCAAACCAAATCAAACGTCTAAAAGGTCCGATGCCAGGCATTTTGTTGCGGGCATATTTACATAATAGAATTTGGGGGAAAGTTTCTAAGCAGCAATCATTCCAATTCCATGTGCACAGTAAAGCTTAGTGTGACTACATAGCAATCCCTTCACAAAGCTCGTGTGATCAAGAAGATGCATTCTATAGCTTAAAGCCTCAGAATCTAGGGGGGTCTTTGACTGGGACGGCATAGAGGTCAGCAGGCCATAGAGTACATGTGATGTCCCCTGCCAAGGATGGATTCTGTGGCCTGGGAGCTAAAGGTAAGGGTCATGGGATGGAAAGTCTGGGATGGAAGTGTCTGGAGTGCTTGAGTGAGGTCTGCCTCTACAAGTAGCAAAAGGTCACCAGGTCATTAACAATATCCACCCACTCCTAGCGTTCCAGGTGGAAAACAGTTACTTCTTTCTTTAAGGAGATACTCCTGCAGGATTAACACTCCTGGTTTCCCTAGTCTGTGGGCAAAAGATGTTTGTGGCCCCAACAGATGCCAAAGGCACAGAGACGGCCAAAATGCAGCTGTCACAGTGTGGGGGGCAGCATGACTCCAGGTGATCTGCCCTTGACGGATCCCTACGGCCACGACTTAATAAACGTTTGCTGCATGCCATGGGGAAGATTCCGTTGCAGTGTGGTCTGCGGACAACGTGTTTTACATCCTGGTTTGGAAAGTGAAGGGCCTAGTAAATATCTCACTATATCAGCGAGCTCCTGCCCAGGACAGGAATTGCTCCCTCAGGGCAGGGAGCCCCCAGTGGTCTCGGTCTGTGTGGCAGACACTAAACCTTTTGAGTGCTATCATTTGTAAAATAAGACCTCACATCCTCAGCTAATTTATTTTTATGCTGCCTTTTTGATCGAGTTGCCGCACGAGGAAACATCGATAAAAGCATTCATTAATAAGTAGGGCTTCTCTGGTTGCATCAGGGCGGGGTTTTGTCTCGTGGATTGGCACCAGGAAAACATATGTGGTTTGTTCCAAGTTGGATAGAAACTTTGTATTTCCCCGGAAGTTCAGCAACAGCTGTGCCAACACTGACCTGAGGCCTGGATCCAGGTTCATAGGAAGTTCATGAAATGTGGCTTTTATTGAATTTTTAAAACACATTGAAACTGTGTTTCTGTATAACTTTAAAGAAAGAAAATAAAAAAATAATATACATATGAACATATATATATATATGCTACCATATATATATATATATATATCTATAGGCTAAAGGATAGATAAGATACATCTGAGATAAGGTACAGTGGAAGTGTGTATTCTGTGTGTGTTGTTTCTCTGTGCACACATGAACATGTGTGTGTGTGTGTATGTCTGCATGAGTATGTGAGTATGTATAAGTGTGTGAGTATGTCTTAGTGTATGTATATATGAATGTGTGTGAGTATGTGTGTGTGTGTGTGAGTATGTGATTATGTGTGTGTATGTGTGTGTGTGAGTGTGTGTGTATGAGTATGTGATTGTGTGTGTGTATGTGTGTGAGTGTGTGTGTGTATGTGTGTGTGTGAGTGTGTGTGTGAGTATGTGTGTATGTGTGTCAGTGTGTATGTGGGTGTGCATGTACATGAGTGCATGTATGCATGTGCTCTTATTCTTTAAGTTTGCATCTAATGATGAAACCAAATTCCATTGTTGATTTAATTTTATACTGGGCTGTTTCTTGCTGTGATTTTTTTTTCTTCAGACTTTGGGATTCTCAAGAAAATCTGAACCCTTTTCTTAATTACTTTTAATCTTATAAATCTTTCTCTCCTTCCAGTGTTTTAAGACACATTTTTGTCTGGCATCTATAAAAGCTTTATGATATTATAACACTCTATTACAAGTCCTAGCTAAGAATTCAGGAACGGAATAAAAGTTCAAGTTGTATCAATTAGAATTATTATGATTATTTTTAACTCATGAGTATGCTCAGCAAAAAACCTAATCCATCAATAAAAATTTGTTGACAATATTTCCAGGTTAAACCCTGCTAGAATATTAATTCACTTTTTTTGTGCCTAAACTTAAAGACATTTGTGTTTGGAAGTGTTGACCAGTGTGTGTGTGTGTGTGTGTGTGTGTGTGTGTGTGTGTGTGCATGCGTCTGTGTGTGCGCATGTGTGCATGTGTGTGTGTGCATGCATGTCTGTGTGTTTGTGTATGTGCATGTGTGTGTGCATGTGTGTGTGCATGCGTGTGTATATGTGTGCGTGTGTGTGAGTTTGTGTGTGTGCATATGTGTGTGCATGTGTGTACATATTTGATGTGCAAATACTATGCGTGAATATCACATTATGGATCTATACATATGTATGCATGCACATGACTTATATTTAGGAGAAAGTTAAGTCCAGGGCTTCTTGGAAGCCCTGCTGGTTTGAATGGAAGTGGAGGATTTCAGTTGGATAATTGGCTTGTTACAAAACAGAAAAGAATGTTCAAAATGAATGCCTATCAAAAACCGAAGCCGCTAAGGAAAACCAAATAGATGATATGTTTTATTTTTAATGGGTCAGAAACCTCCCATGAGAGCGTGGCTGAGTGGACCCTACCACACACAGGTGACTGTCACATCTGCAGATATCTCTTCTTCAGTGAGGTCTGCTGGGAGTTCCTTCAGGGGAGTGGAGGAAGGAGGCCTGAAACAGAAGTCTCCATCTGAGTCCTCTTCAAGTGGCGATGGCCTGGTCCTAATGACCCTTGGGTTCTCTTGGCCTCCTGAATGTCAGAGGGAAGAGTGCAGCCCCATACAACAGACCAGCACAGCTTACATTCTACCAGTCACCAGCTCTGTCACACTGGGCGACCTGTTCAGTATCTCACAGCTGGGTTTCCTCGGTTGTGCGGTGGTGTTGCTGGGCCTTGAACGTCCGGCATTTTAGTTTACATCTAAATCACTCTGTTTCCTCTTTGTAAAATGTTGAAGGAAGAGGCCTGAAATGCAGGGCTGGGACAGGACGGTACAGTGAGCTTGGCACAAGGTTCGTGGAAGTTACCCGGAGCGGTGGTGTATAATTTTGTCCTCTGGTTTAGGAACGTTGAATGAGTCTGGGTGTCAGAGTCTCCATCGAATGGGCAACACAATGAGAGAGGACGAACAGGGCCAGAGACTCCTTTCAGTAGATCCCAAGGCAACCTAGGACCTCCCTGGGCGGCCTGCTTCTCTATTTACGGCAAGCATCCGAGTTCCCTGCAGGGGTATTGGCAGTGCTGTCTACATAACTTAAAAAGCACTTAGAGAGATGCAATTCCATTAGGCGTAATGGGCCCACTCAGGGCAGGCTTTGTAAATACACGGCTAATGTCATTCTGACATGTTTACAGGCCAGGACGTGCCTCGCGTAGGTCAGGACCTTCGGATGGCTCCCCAGCTCTCAGGACAAGGCCTTACCTCCCACACCCAATACTCCCTGCTTATTACTGGAACACGGAAAAATGGGAGATGTCAGTAAGCAAATTACTGTTCTGAAAGACTGTTGAGATGGCCTTGAAGGTACATAGGCCAGACCGGCACGAGACAATTGCCAGGAGGTTATGAAAAACCATCATCCCATTCTGTAGCTGGTTACTCCAGGGCCATTTTCAACATCATCGGTTCAGACAATACCAGAACCGCGGTCACACTTTTACAAAAGAAACCCCTGAAACAACAGTGGTCCGGGGGTTGACTGATCTTAGGCCTTTGTGCTTTTGGTTGCATGGAGAAGTTGTCCTCTTGCCCCTGAAGTATGGTTGCTAGATAGAGTATAAGATTCAAAGCCTTCTGGGTTCATGTCACCTGTAGTTGTCCCTACAGGAGGACCTTACTGCCTTCTTCTTCTTTGTAAGGTCACTGGCATTGCTAGTGACAGAATAGAATAGGTCTCACTGAGGGTTAAGTGCCCAGGAGTTGAGGGTATCCAGCCTCCGAGACTGTAAGCTGGACCCCAGTTAAATGCTTTCCTTTATAAGAGTCCCCTTGGTCACGGTGCCTCTTCACAGCAGTAGAACATAAGTGTCAAGACTTGTCTAAGACAAGTGTCATGTCTATATGTGTGTCTGGTGCCCAAGGAGGGCAGAAGAGGGTGTCATATTCCTTGACATAGAAGTTACAGGCAATTGTGAGCTGCCGCGTGGGTCCTAGGAACGTAACCTGGGTCCTCTGTCAGAGCAGCCAGTGGTCTTACCCTCTGAACATCTCTCGAGCGCAGATGCCTAACATTATAAAGCTAGAGATGCCAAAATTGGTTCATAGATTTCTACTCTAGGACTCTACTGGTAGGGCAAATTTTGCCACTGAAATGGCTGGGATTTCTTGTTAATGCTATACACCATGAGGCTCATGGAGAGGAGGTAGAATGAGCTGGCACTCAAGAAGGAGCAAAGGGAATCTTTGGATACTCAATCTGTGGCCTTGGCCTTGAACTTATGTCCTTATCACTCCAATTTAGCCATTGGTCTTAGCCCTAGGATCACGAAACGATTTTCTATCAGGGAGAACCTTCCAAGGCTAACAGAAACTGGTATAGGTAATTCTGGTCAAATTGTTTGTGGCAGGACCAGGGTTAGAATAATAGGGGGATGCTCACTTCGATAGTTTGATCTTTTTGTTCATGCTTCTGTGTGGTGGCTTCTGGTGGTTAGACTTCTCTTCCCCATCAGCACCAAGCCCTGTGGGTTTAACTTGTGCTGCCCTACTGTGTGCCGGCCTACTGCGTGTCAGTCTACAAACCAGGATGGTGTTAGCATTTTCTGTATTCAGTTCATTCAAGTCAGGCTCACTGTTGCTCACCCTGCCCTCCGGAATCTGGGCCCTAAGAAGTCAGAATCCAATCCTACTTACTGACTGATTCCCAAGGCCTTAGGGGAAGAAAAGCCAGACAATAGATAAGAGCCAGACAGACCAGTTTTGAGTGGGGTGTGAGGAGAAAGCCCCAGGTATTCCTTTCTGCTCCATCGCTCTGCTTCTCTGCCTGCCTCCCCACCTCCCCACTTTTCTGCATCCCTACCTGCCACTCTCGCCCTTTACTCTGCTGCTCCAGCTCCATGCTGAACCTCGGGTCCTCGCATCAAGTCTATGGCACTAGATATTCTCCAAGAGACAAGGTGGGAGCTTGGGTTTCACATCCGGCCTGTTCCATCGATGCTAAAACTAAATCACACTGCAGTGGTTCAATTGCCCTCTGCGGCTCCGAGTCAGTGTTCTGGGTGGGGTCAGGGTCCCTGTGAACAAAAAACTGTTCATCTGGATAAAATATTTGGTGGGGCTAGGAGCTAGCAATGACCGAGAAACACTAAATGGAATGTTGCTTCTCACGTGACCAGAGGGCCCTTCTGCTTTCAGTGTGGAGCACATGCGTCATCTCCT
This sequence comes from Rattus rattus, assembly GCF_011064425.1. Lineage (NCBI taxonomy): Eukaryota > Metazoa > Chordata > Mammalia > Rodentia > Muridae > Rattus > Rattus rattus. The sequence continues at coordinate 78,858,948 of NC_046167.1, forward strand.
TGTCTCTGTCTTGTCCTTCCTTTGTTATCTATGAGGCCAGACTGGCCAGACTTTGCGGAGTTTCTTAAGAGAATTATGTGTGAGCGTGTGTGCATGTGCCTGTGTGTGTGTGTGTGCGTGTGCATGTGCCCACAGAGGCTAGAAGAACACGTTGGATCCCCTGGAGCTTAAGTTACAAGAGGTTGTGAGCTGTCCCGTGTGCATGCTGGGGACAGAATTCTGGTTGTCTTCAAGAACAGCAGGTGCTTCTAACTGCTGAGCCGTCTCTCCAGGCCCAGGAATGGCTAGCCTTCTTGTTGAATTAGAAAGTTGTTATTGAAAGACGGTGGGAATTCATAAAACTACAGATGAGTGTACAGTTAAGCACCGGGCAAACGAGGCCGCGTGGTTCTCTCCTCCTGCGGGGAGGCTTCATTACAGCTCAGAACTGTGCCTTCTAAACCTGATCCCTTCTCTGACTTCTATTACCATAGATTTCTTTTGCCCTTTACAAACTTTACCCAAGTCTCTAGGAGACTAGGACCTTCCTCTTCCACTGAGGCCTGACAAGGCAGCCCAGCTAGAACATGTCCCACATACAGGCAACAGCGTTTGGGCTAGCCCCCCTTCTAGTTGTTGGGGACTAGCCTCACAGAGACTTAAGTGCCAGCAATGGGGGATACCTAAGGGCTTAGAGGAGAAGGGGAAGGGGGAGGGGGATGGAGAGGGATTGTGGGAGGGGTGATCAGGAGCCAGGCAGTGAGCGGGATGTGAAGTGAATAAGTAAAAAAATAGAACTAAATTTAAATAAGGCTTTACACCAATGTCATGATAGAGGAGTTATGGGTATAGCTTGTCTATGTTATAGAGTATATCCTGTCGTTACCATTGTCTAATACGAGCCGTCATTTTATTCTTCCCATTTATCTATGTACATCTGGGTGGTCGTTCTCGATTTTATAATATTCTGATTTACCAATGCGGGCTAAGTTTTTTGTTCGTTATGTTGGTGCCAGACAAAATGGTTGTTGCCAGGCTTTGTCTGCTGATAACGGTGCTGTCGAGAGCACTTGTACAGGCGATTTGGGACTGCACACATGTGTGCGTTTCTATGGTGTGTGCACGGAGGTAGGAACTAGGGGCTCATGGAGGAGCAACACGTTCAGCCTCCTTAGATGCCACTAAGTGGCTTTTCAGTGTCGCTGTGTAAATTTAGATCTCCAGAGCCGTATACTCTCAGTCCTGCTGCTTCGAATTGGGGCCGGCATTTCACACGCTCAGTTTGAGTCTGTTTCAGCGATTCCGATGAACATTTAGTGTGCTTTGTTTTTATTTAAATTCGCACCTTACAATAGATTTCTGTGTGGTGACTAGTGTCTGCAGGTGTCTTGAGTGGTATCATTGACTGTACAGTGCATTTTTATATTACTCCAGTACATTTACTGCGTTTGACGATTAATTACAGTAGTTCGTCTGTGGATGCTGGGGGTGGTGTCCAGATACTCTCCTCTCATCCGAATAACGGCACATCTCTTCCTTCCTTTTAATTCTGTGTCTTATATTTTCCTTGTAATAAAAAAACGTGTAATAGACGACACTCTTGCTTGTCCTGTGCCCAATCACAGACAGAACATCAATATCCCAGCGCTGCACCCGTTGTGTAGACGTTGTACAGATGTCTACGCTGGGATCAAAGAGCTTCTGTCTTGCCCCTGCCTTCCAGCAGCTTGCTCTAAATCACCTCAGGTAACAAGCACTACCAGAAGGCCTTCCTATGTCCGTCAGCAGGGGTTTGGCTCCTCTTTCCCTCCTGGTGATCTGAGAACTGCATTTGGGTAATTTTCAAATATTAACCACCACCAGTGCAACACTTACCGGATCACGTTTTAACCTTGCCTGCGTAACTGGGTCTCTTATTCTTTGTCTAATATGTTTTTGCATTTTTATTCGCAGGGGAAATCATTGCAATTGTCTTTCCTTGTAACATTTTGTGGGTGGTTGGTCTTGTGGCGGTCGCAATGACTCATGCTTGAATTTTGTCATCCTCTTTTCCTTTGCTGTTCGAGCATATGGTGCTTCACTGGTAATGGCTATCTTAGGCATTTTGGCACACGCACCTTGGTTTATTTGCGTGGTATATTCAGCAATGCCAAAATTCAAAATATATTCACTTTACTCTCTCCTCCTTTTCTTCTTCTTCTTCTTCTTCTTCTTCTTCTTCTTCTTCTTCTTCTTCTTCTTCTTCTTCTTCTTCTTCTTCTTCTTCTTCTTCTCCTCCGCCTTTTCTTCTTGTTTCTACCCAGGAACAATTTTTTCCACTTACTGACTGGAGGATCAAATCCCTTCTGTTCATCTGAAAATTCTATGCTTTAACGTATTTTAAAGATCTGTTAATTTTTACTTCGCATGCGTGAGGACCCGCATGTACCGATGGATATTGTGTGCATGCAGTGCCCGTGGAGGCCGGTAGAGGGCGTCAGGTCTCCTGGTACTGGAGTTACAGTCGGCTGTGAGCTGCCATGAGGGTGCTGGGAGCTGAATTTGGGTCCTCCAGAAGCAGCCAGCGCTCTGTACTGCTGAGCAGTCCCTCCAACCTCGTGAAAGAGCCCTGCCTAGACTTTGCTGTCATCCTAGGGCATGTCTTTTATCTTCTGGTCTTGCCTTAGCAATGCCGTTTCCTGGGTCCTTATTTTCCTACTGAAAACAGCTTCAAGGTGTTCTCACTTCTTAGAAGGCAGCATGTGTTTACGTTTTCACTTTATTACACTTTTTATTGGATATTTTCTTTGTTTACATTTCAAATGTTATCTCCTTTCCTGGTTCCCTTCTGGAAACCCGACATCCCCTCCCCCTCCCCCTGCCTCCATGAGGGTGTTCCTCCACCCACCCACTCCTTCCCGCCTCCCCACCCTGGCTTCCCCCTACAATGAAGCATCGAGCCTTCCCAGGACCAAGGGCCTCTCCTCCCATTGATGTCTGACAAGGCCACCCTCTGCTGCATATGCATCTGGAGTCATAGGTCCATTCCTGTGTTCTCTTGGCATGGTGGTAGTCCCTGGGAGCTCTGGGGGGGTCTGGTTGACAGATATTGTTGTTCTTCCTATGGGTTTCAAACCCCTTTGGTCCTTCAGTTCTTTCTCTAACTCCTCTATTGGGGATCTTTTGCTCAGTCCAATGGCTGGCTACAAGCATTCACATCTGTATTTGTCATGCTCTGACAAAGCCTCTCAGGAGATAGCTATATCAAGCTCCTGTCAGCAAACACTTCTTGGCATCCACAACAGTGTCTGGGTTTGGTGGCTGTATGTATATGGGATGGATCCCCATGTGGGGCAGTCTCTGTATGGCCTTTCCTTCAGTCTCTCCTCCACACTTTGTTTCCATATCTCCTCCCTTGAGTATTTTGTTCCTCCTTCTAAGAAGGACTGAAGCATCCGCACTTTGGTCATACTTCTTCAGCTTCACGTGGTCTGTAGATTGTATTTTGGGTATTCTGAGCTTTTGGGCTAAAATCCACTTACCAGTGAGTGCATACCATGCGTGTTCACATGTGGAGGAGCACAGTGTGATAAGTCAACACCTGGAGACACTGTGACAGGATCAACCCAGGTAGCCAGCATTCTCCTATTGCCTTAATAACTTACCCTCTTATTGTGATGCAAAACCGTAAACTCTTCTCTTCAGCCTCTTATAAAAGTCACAGTTACTGTGACCCCATTCCTTGTGTTGCCAAAGATGTGAACTTAGCCCCCCCCGCCCCCTTCTGCCTCTGCTCCTTTTGTCTCCACTGATTTTACTGTGATGACCCGATTTTGCTTCCACTACACTAAGCGTTCCGTGGGCTATCCTCTGTGGCAGGAGAGCCGGCCGTTCTCTGCTGACTCAGCCACTGATGTGCCACACCTGTTTGCAGTGCACCACGTTTCACTAATACCTCTCTGTCATTTCCACCCACTTGGCTGTCTGTGACTCAGTTTGCACAATTTGTACCCACAATCTTCCAGATCTTGCTCTCACTGTATCTGATCTTCTGTGACACCTACCTATTGGATCCTTAACTTCAACTGTTTATAACTTTTAGTTCTAGAATTTGTATTTGATGTTTTGAGAAGAGAATATTACAGGCATCCGGCAGAACAATCACATCCCACTTCCTCTAAAAAGTATTAATCACAATATTTTTTAAATCTAATATCTCATGATTCAGAATACTAGTCCATTTGTGAATTTGCATTTGTTTCTCTTTTCTTTCCTTTCTTTTCCTTTCCTTTCCTTTCCCTTTCTTTCTTTCCCTCCTTCCTCCTCCTCCTTCCCTCCCTCCTTCCTCCCTCCCTCCTCCCTGCCCCCCCCTCTCTCTCTCTCTTTTAATTAAAGGCTGGGCATTGGGTACAAAGACTGTGGAGACTCAAGAAAATGTTAACTGTTTCTAGAGAGGGCCAAGCACAGCTGAGACACGCAAGTAATCTGATTAGCTCTTGAGCCCACGTGATCTGCAAGGTTCCGCCTCCCACGTGATCGGTCTGGGTTCAGGAAAGTTCTGCCTCCCTGTCACGTGTCCTGCTCCCTGGGTGAGTACAGTTTACTGACAATCTAATCTGGAATTCTAGGGTACTTAGAAGGGCTCCTTAGTTTTTGTTCTTAAATGAACCCATCTGGCCACTGAGAGAGACTGATGCGGCCTCAGCAGTTCTCGGTTGAATCCTTCAGCTTCGGCTCCTACACGGCCTTGGCTTTGTTCTCGTCTTCTTGCGGCAGACCCTTGGCCTGTGTGAGTGTTGGTGTTCCCCAAAGATTCATGCTGATCTTGAGTTCCGGAGTAACAGCTTCAGAAGGCGAATAAGCCACGAGTATTCTGTCGCTAAGAATGGCATTAAGCCCTTAATGCAGAGTTTAGGGGAGAGGGCTCTCTTGATCTGACACATTGGAGACACAGCGTTTCTGGTTCCCTTCTGCCTCCTCTGTGCTGGGAAGAAAGCTGGGCCGGCTCATCGTTGAGAAGAGGGTGTTCCTGAGACAATGGATCTGCTGGTGCCTTCCTTGGTCATGGACTTCCCATGCGCCCTAACTTTGGGAAATATAAAATCACATTGCTTATGAATCACCCCGTCCTGGGAATTGTGTTAGATCCAGATACACAAATGGACTTCAGTGGCTAAGGAACATGCCGGGATCAGCCCCCGAAAACTGTGTTCCCCCATTCTATGAGGTTCCTCCAAGTTCCAGTGGCTCCTTTGTCTCTGGGCCACAGGCAGTGCTAGCCCACCCTAGAGGCAAACATCAGCCACGGCCCTGGGTGGAAGCAGCACACGGGCCGGCTCCCCCACAGCCCCTTCTCTTGGCATCCTTGTGTCCTGTTTCCCTTGGCTACTCTCCAGGTCCTTCGAGTAAGCGCTTCAGTGTTTTATCTGATTTTCTAGTTACTTCTGGAGCAGTGCCATCACCAGAGACAGCATATGTCAGGAGATTTATTTCTTAAAAGCCTGGTAACTCACATATGGGTCATACTTAACTGTGGGCATCAAGATATCTCTTGGTAAAGAGAGAGAGTTCCTCTGAAGTTGATTTATAATGTCCTGGCTAATCCAGCACTAAGGAAAAACCAGAGACCACAATCCTGTGTACACAAACAGTGGTCTCCTATCTTTTGGCTATAGAATCTGTAACCACCCTCAGAGCAAGCAGGTGGGGGGTGGAGCAAGGGTGTTTAGAATATACCCACATATTTAGACAGAAGCACGCAGGGAGCCAGATCACGACCTTGAGTTATACTCAAGAGAGAGAAGTCTCTGGAAGTGATGCTGTGTCTGCCCTTGCACATGGTCCTCACGTTATTTGACGTATTGCACAACTGGCATTAACGCCGCCCCTCTTTGGGGCTCAATGAGTTAAACATCTATGGTTCAGGAAGGTCAGATTATGTCCAGTTTGGGGCATAGGACAGTCCCAGCAGTGAGACTCCCTCCTGTTGTTTTGGAAAGTTCTGGTTGTGATTCCCACTGAGTCACAGGCTGAGAAGCTAGTGAAACTACTAATGTAGCCTGTCCCCCTTTTCCCAAGCGTTAGAGCCTCCTTTACAGAGACTTGGAGGCAACATGGCTAAGCAGTCAGCTTTGGGAGGGGGCTCAGGCACTCACAGCGGGCATCTTGGACGGTGTAATGAACTTGAGATTCTGGAAAATGGCAAAAGTGACTTTTCTCATAAGAAAACAACCGAAGGCCGTCCGTCAAATTCAGAGATGGTGAGCCTGCGGATGGACACAAACGGCGTAGGGGTGCTCGTGTGCAGATGGCCTGGACCGTTCTTAGTGAGATGAGAAGTAGAGATGGTGCTCTCAGAGACAGCGTGACATTCTTCTTCTTGGTGGTGAGGATGAGAATGAGAAGGCTCAAGTGTCCTCAGGCTCATGTCTAATTGGATGACAAGTACCGCAGATAATGCCAGATAACGTCTCAGGCCGTTTATAAAGCTAGAAGGGTTGGGGTTTATAAAAGCCCACTTCTCTGTCTTGTGTCTCTGTTCTTTGTACACTAGGGTTCCCATCTCTAACACTCCTTTCCCAGTACTTGATTCCAGACAGCTTCTTAACCCACTCCAAACCCACCTTCAGAACCGATCTCAGAAGAGTGTCTCAGAGGTGCTGGGACCTTAGTGTGAACCTGGCTTTCTCACAGTGCAGAGAGAGAGAGAGAGAGAGAGAGAGAGAGAGAGAGAGAGAGAGAGAGAGAGAGAGTTAGTTCTAGAGAGACAGAGACAGAGACAGAGACAGAGAGACTTTTAAGGGATCTCTGCACCCAGGAGGCTGAAAAAGGGGCAGGAATAGAGAGAGGCAAAGAAACTGGAAAATGCCCCAGGGCCAAGGCTGAGTGAGCACAGGAGGGGCCGACAGCATTGCACGTTTTTCAGAGACCCAGACACATGGCCACCTTTAGGTGTTGGAGGATTTCAAACTGTCTTTGCATATTAGTGATGAACGTGGGGTAAGGAACAAGGTCTTTCAAGGGAGAGGTGAAGGGGCACTAGTGTGTGCAGGTGTGTGCAGGTGTGTGCAGGTGTGTGCAGTTGCACTCTCTCCGTCTGCCACTGCTGCTGTATGTCTCTTACATACAGCTCTGTATGGTTCCTTTGTGTGAACCAAGGTGCTTTCAGGATAACCGTTTTTCTGCATTGTCTCCGTCACTCACTATCGTAGAGGCCACATGAGTGAACTGGTCCTTCTCTGTCGAATTGCCTCTCTGTTCTGTGTGGAAAACAGATCAACCCTTGTTGCTTAATTGTCCCTGTAGTTGGAGATTGCCAAGCACTGTTAAAGCAGAGTGTTTTTTTCCAGGTAGCATCTTGAAGGTCCACAGTGACAGGGAGCATTCGGGCACAGAGCTTAGCCAGTAAAGAGGGCCTCCATGCAGGAAGGTAGGACTCCTTCTCCCACCAATGCAGAGAAAATATCTTTCTCCAACACCACTGTCCATCAGGACTGAATTTGTTTGCGATTAGTTTTCTCCAAGAGAAGAAAGTGTACCTGGAGTACTCATCAGTTCTAGGGCCGTGCCTCTTGCTGTGGCTTCATTCCATCAGGGACACTCTCTTCATAGCGATGTGCAGGCTGCAATGGGGCATTAGATCCCCGAATGCAAAGATCAGTGTTGGGACCGTCCATCAAAAAAGTCTCAGAGTTTATATATACTGAGTCTGACAAGAATGATAGCGCTGGGAAGGCATCGTTTCAGGATGAAATGATAACAGAACTAACCACGCTCACCTTCCACTGTTAGCTGTCATGACTAGAACCTATGATGTCATACATGTGCACACACACTTACATACATACATACACATACATACTACATACACTCACATGCACACATACACACACAAACATACATACACATGCATACCACAGACATATAACATAAACATACCACATATATTCATATGCATACATACTACATACATTTACACACACAAACATACCACATGTGTACATACACATATGTTCTACATATACACACATGTGCGTGCGCACACACACACACACGCACACACACACACACACTCAAGCATGCATGTGCCCAAGTGCTCTGTTTTAACATGGTCAGTGATTTATATGTCTGCAATATGTGATAATTCTGTAGTGTAAATTCTTCATTTGGAAATATGTAGCACTCTGGATTAAAAAGCACAGATATAACTCATTGAATATGCATGCTTTAGTACTGTATTATGCATCTTTTCATTTTTTAATGTGTCAGATAAAAATTACTCAAAACATTTTCAAAAAAACCACTTTGTGTTATTCTCTTTAACTCCAACATTAAATCTAGAGTTATCCTGCTGATAATTGGGTTATTAATAATATTGCCTATAGCCTTTAATCTGCTTTAGAGCATCTTACTAATCAGTACTGATATTGTCAGTAATACATATTCATTTGTGCTGGTTTAAGGATTTGAGAAATTAGCTGCAGATGGCTTCATGTTTATGGATGTCCACACGTAGTTTGCAGTAGTCAGTGAGCATTAGGTTTGGGGGAGCTTTAATATGACAGGTAGAAGAGATGCGGAACAGGTGTGGAAGGAGGCCCACACCTCAGTCCTCTTCCCTGGTCTCCTTATTAATCGCCCAATCAACAGCAGCACTTGCTAACTCTGCACTGAGCACTGTGGGGGACTTTGTTTTAAGACAAATCCATAATGTGTTTCCTTCTCTTGGGCACAGAGTGAGAATTCATGAGGACATAAGCCTGGGACATCTGGGGAAGATGATTAGTGTTGGAGAAGAACAACACTGAAGGAGAGCATGGGTGGCCAAGGAGCTCATGGGCTTAGAGAACAGGTAGATCTGGAGATGAAGGGAGAGCAAGAAGGAGAGTCAGGTCCCTGAGTGGAAGAACAGGTGGACGGAACCTCAGTTAAGAAAATGCCTCCACAAGATGGGGCTGTGGGCAAGCCTGTAGGACATTTTCTTAATTAGTGAGTGATGGGGCAGGGACCAGCCCATTGTGGGTGGTGACATCCCTGGGCTGATGTCTTGAGTTCTACAAGAAAGCAGGCTGAGCAAGCCATGGGGAGCAAGCCATGGGGAGCAAGCCAGTAAGCAGCACCCCTCCTTGGCTTCTGTATCAGCTGCTGCATCCAGGTTCCTGCCCCGTCTGAGTTCCTGTCCTGACTTCCTTTGGTGATGGGGAAGTTTAAGCTAAATAAACCCTTCCCTTCCCAAATTGCTTTTGGTCATGGTGTTTCATCCCAGCAATAGTAACCCTAACTAAGACAGCTACAGATAAAGAATGCTTCCTGCTTAGAGCTGACCTTTGGGGAAGTGATTTGGGAGAAAGGAAAGGGGAAGGAAACTTCCTAAGACAAACATCTAAGAGGCACTGCCTGGTGGGTGCAGGCAGGAGAGGACATCTGACTTGTGCTGGGTTTCTCAGCAGAGCTGAGGATCGTTTACATTTATTTATTTTTGTTGTGCTTAGAGGTAGAACTAAAGGCAAGCGCTCTGTCTCAGCTGTGTCCCCAGGCCTTACCTTTTTACTAAAAAGAAAAAAGAATAACTCAAAAAGTAAAAAAATACACCAGCCTTTTGAACGCACACAATTATACCGAGCAGTAGTCATTTTGTATCCTTCTCTTGTCACATGAACATTCAGGGTTTCCCAAGCTGCTGCACTGTTTATAAGCAGGATTCTTAATGGACACAAAGTCTCCCAGTGAATCACATTAAAGAGGTTACTAACCCACAGGAGTCTTACAGAACATGTGCATGGTCACTATAGACTTTTGTAGATGCCACAAACGACATGATGTATGTGCGACTTCTTTCTCTTGGGTTTCCATTGACTCACTTGCTGAGCACACGTTCTCAGGAGTGTGGTGACAGGACCCAGAGTAGGAAACCTGTGGTACTTTGTTCGTGTTAACACACTGCTCTTTAAGGCCAGTAGGGACTGAAAAGCCACCAGCAGAAAAAGAGATGAGGCGTTTCTTACATGGCCGTGTCTTTCAAACAAACAAAAACAAATGGGAGAAGAAGATGAAGGAGATTAACGAGAACACAAGCCTGTCAAGAACGAGGAAATGGGAGGAAGGCGTGGGTGGCCGTGATGGAGAGGTGAGAGAGGTGAGCGTGGGGAGGCTGGGAAGCTGTGGCTGAGACTGAAGGTACCCCTTGAAGCCTTTGATTTCTCCACACTGTCAGCTGAACTCTCCCAAGGGCTAAGGCTTCCTGGGAGGGTCAGTCTGACAGTTCCTCTTCCACCCACAACTCTGGTCTCACAAAGGCTCATTCCCTGAGTCCCTCTCATGTTCCTCTTGGTTCTCTCTGTGGGTGGTATCCATGGCCTTCCTCCTGAGCCAGTGAGGCACCCAGATGAGGATCCCTACAAAGGCTGGCTGCATCTCCTAGGCTCCCCATCTCCCGGCACCCTCCCCTTCAGTCCCTCCTTGTGCTGGTGCTGGGAGGAGTTCCTATGAGCCGGAACTGTTGTAAATGCCCTCAGAGCACAGCTGGTGAGAGAGAGCAATGATGCCATTTTCTTATCTTTCTCACTGGGTCAAGTTTCAAAGCCCAGGATTACACACACGCATGCCCTCTTCTACCTTGGCTGGGAACGTTCGGTAACAGCACGCGTTCAGGTGATGAGGGTTGTCTGGTGTTAGGCCTTGGGCGTACTTGTCACCATTTCATTAACACTCCTGTTTGAGGGACAGAAGAAATGTGGGTGATAAGAAATGACTATATCCTCCTCTCCCAGAGTGAGTTTAAAGGTCTGAGCAGTAGAGACTTGGCTTCTTCTTGGTGATCTCTTGTCCCTGCTGATGTGTCTTGCCTTCTTATTCCCTGTCTTCACTGGGACATTACCAGCTCATGGAAACCTTGTCCAGGCGTTCGAACACTCCTCTGTGCTCCCCACCACATTTCTGCTCTTACTGACTTTATTCTAATGTAGAGAGCTTCTGTGATTATGTTTTTTACTTATTCCTTTTCCAATCTCCCTCTCCCCCTCCTGTCCCCTTCCCCTCCCCCCAGACAGCAGAAGCTCTGAGGGGCAGAGCTTTGCCTCTCTCCCTTGTTATCGAGAATGCCCACAGCAGAGCTCAGCGGGGCTTGCTACATGTTCTTGTCATCCTGCTTCTGTACCTGTGGCTTCAGCTAATATCATATCAAAGCTAACCAGAAAAGGTGACATCTATAATTTCCTTTGTAATTATTTGTGGGTAAATGCAGTCCAGTAACCATTGCTGCGCCGTTTCTATCGTGTTAAGCATGCTAAGTAATTTAGGGACGACATAGCGTCCTAGGGGAGCCTCTATGTAGATGATATGTAAATTTTCATGCTCTTGATATATGGACTCTGTATCTACAGATCCTGGTGTCAGTGGGGTTCCTGGAGCCATGCCTCCTACTTACAGAGGGACGACTGTGCTCTAGATGTATCTGTGGAACTAATAAATTAAAATTATTGATCTTTTGACTCAAACAAGGAAAATAATTCCAAGAGCAATCATACTTAAAGTGGCATTCAGGCATCTAGAAATAATGAACGTCTCAGTCAAAACAGAGACAGAGTATCGAATCGGGATCATGTAAACTGCAACTGCAGCCTAGAGACTCTGATGTGCACCCAGGCAAACATCTCCCTTTCTGACACATAGTTACCCACCACCCTCAGGTGCTTGCCTGAGGGAATGGGTCCAGGAATGAAGCCGCAGAGGTAGAAGCTTTAGTTTCTGAGAGTGGGCAGATGTGGTAGCTGAGCTGTCAATCAGATGGGGCCAGACATGGGCGGGGTGAAACTGGAGTTGGAGTGTAGGAGGATGCTGTCCCTCTGTCTTTTCCCTCCTTTCAGACCACAGCCACACCATCCTCATTAGTGACAGACAATGGTGACCACACCTCCTTCACAAACCGTGGTGGTCCTAGCCACCCATGGGAGCAAGATGAAGCACTATGTGCAGGTCTAGTGAAGACCGCAGACACACAGGCATGATTTGAATGTGGGTGATGATAATGGCCTCCTCTGCTTCCTCACTGCTGTGTACTCCGTCCATTGTCTCCCACCTGAAGCTTCTGCCCACAGAAAGGGAAGGGACAGGTTATAAATTCTGTTTATAAATTTTCCCAAAAGTGACTCTATGTCTAGTCTCATCCTTGCGTCTTTATGACATGGGGAATCCCCTGAAGGAAATTTCGGTCATTGCTGGGATTAGAGTGGAAGTAGATTTGAGAGAGGAGGGGAGAGGGAGAGGGAGAGAGAGAAAGGCAGAGACAGAGAGAGACAGAGACAGAGAGACACAGAGAGAGACAGAGAGACACAGAGAGAGACAGAGAGACAGGGAGACATAGAGAGAGAGAGACAGAGAGACACACAGAGACACAGAGAGACACAGAGAGAGCAGAGACAAGAGAAGGGAGGAGCAGAAGGGTTTCTGGTGTTTTGACAGTCCCTAATGCCCGGTGGGACACACTGCTTGCAACAGAGACAGTTTCCCCATCTGCCCTGTGTGTGCGTTCATTCAGGGTAACCTTGGGGGCTCTGCCCACCACGGACATGGGTGACTGCCATCCACTGCCTGCTGTTGAGCCCAGCATGGGATCAGAGTACCCTAGGCCTCAGGTACCCCCAGGAGGAAGTGGTCTCCCTGGTTTTGCAGTATGACAGGTGGAAGAAAAGGGCAGCCATTCCAAGAAGAGTATCTGGTTTTTAACCTCATTCTTAAACCAGCTAAACCAAAGATGGAGGGCAGAGGGAACCTATGTTGACAAAAGAGACCGAGTTGGTTCGTTTCTTATGATCGGAGATGGCAGAGTTCTGTGTGTATTTGCTGTGTGACCGACCACTCAACAGTCTTTCACGGGGTTGTGGAGTCACAGAACTTCTCATGGGACCAGGACTGAGTTTTCCTCAGAAGTAGCTTTTGCCACAATTTAGCACGTGGTAAAGTCACATGGACTTTAGTAAGTGACTGTGTGATCCGGTACCCTTTCTGGTGCTATCAAATCTAGACACACTACTGTCTGCCTGATAACTTGGAAATAAGACTGGGTTTTTGGAGGTGGCCTCATGGCCTCAGTGGGAATTCTGAAAGATCCCTGTTTACCTTTTTGGGTCCTGATATTAAAGGTTTAGTGGCTTTTACTCAGAGTACTTTGAGCTCTCTCTCTCTCTCTCTCTCTCTCTCTCTCTCTCTCTCTCTCTCTCTCTCTCTCTCTCTGAAGGGTTTTAATTAATTCCACAGATGACAGGCATCCACCCAGTGGCCCACTTCTGCTTTTCTCTTTCTGGAAGCTTCGTGCTTATCTGATTTCCTCTGTGGTATGATTTGGGAAAGGTTTGGAAACACGTCTTGGGAGGAGTCTCCTTTATAATATTTTAAAGTTAGATTCCAGTTCACTGAAAATATTAATGTTTTCTCAGCTGGGTGAGTTATTGTACATTTGCTTCTCTGTATTTGTTTTGGTCCTCAGTCAGAAAAATTTAACCCAGTCGAGTAGGTTTTGTTTGACTCTAAGTTGCAAAGGGGTAGGGCAAAGTGGGATATCAGGTTTGTGATTCCAGGTTGGGCTGCAAAATGGCTCCCATCCCAATCCTCTCCCTAACCCCCTGCCAGTAGGAGGGAGGACAGGGGCTCTTTGACTTGCAGTGGAGTGTGGGGTCTCCAGAAATCTATCATCCGTAGGAAACAAAGAAGTCACTTGCTGCGGTGTGCAGATCCAGCCCTGTCCTTTACTCTGTGACCATCTGGCTGACTGAGAGGTTCTGCCTTCCCCCAGCGTCACAAGATAGCACAGTGCATCTGTGCCTCATGGGCCCATGAAAAGAACAAGAACAAGAGTCAAAAACCCCAAGAACACTTTCTTCTGACTGCCAGCCAAATTCATGCCATGGACTAGTTAGTCGTGGAGAGTTGGACTGTTACACCCCAGATGTTGTGTTAGCCCCTATCAGCCCTCTGTGTTTGGACCAACACCCTTGTGACATTACGTAACTAGGTACAGTGGTACATTTTGGAACATAAAAACAGGCCCCTAAATTCAGCCAGCCCCAGGTCTAAGAATGTCAGGAGATAACGCCTGAGGCCTGCAGCAAAGGTTTTCTCTTTGTCATCACCTACCTACCTGCCTGCTTACCGAATAGTTCCCATCTTTACAATTTTATTTGCCCGGTTTTTATAACTCCAATGCAATTGTTATCACATAGGAACATGGCATTTGGGGTAACCTGGATCTCTCTGTTCCAAGGTCGTGGTCACTCAGATTTAGCTCCAGGACAAGCTATCTCCTTTTCCCTTTGAGGCAAGAGCTGTGTTTTGTGTTGTGCTGTCTGCCAGCACAGCGGGGAACTCTAACAATGCATCAAGGTTGAGAGCTTAACGGGCTACTTCCATTTCTATTCTCCGATGGTGGTTTTAGTACATGAAAGGCACAGTTACCCTAACGTGGGGACGTTCTGACAACCACTCCGTCCCGTTGCTCCCTTTCCAATCTCTTTTTATCAATACGGTTTTGATTATGGTGGACATGCAAGCCAGAGAGACAGAGCATTGCAGATGGGTAAGTTACTAACTGGGGACTCACTGGGAACTCTCACGCTCATACACCACATGGCACTTCCCCTGCCACGGTATGTTGTAAGTTCAGTGACAATATCTGCCTCGTTCTGAGAGGGGCTCATTCACTGGTCACCAGTGGGTGGCTGCGGCTTTCACAGGATGCCACTGAGAGCCTCTGAGCAACCTTTCAACAACTGTTGACTATTGCTTACTGTGTGTGGAAAAATACAGAATTTTAGATGCATTACGAAGTCAGTAGAATTTTTTTTTTTCCTGTTGGGATTGAAAAGACCAAACAAGGCAAGCCCTTCCACCCAGAAGGAATTCTTGACCGTGAAGGCTGGAACTGAGATTCAAGGGGTAGAAGGAATCAGTTGGATTCTAATTTCTCAAACCCCGAAACAGAATTTATTGCGTGCTTCTGCCTGACCTTCAGCTGGGTACAAATTGAAATGGCGGAATTGATCTCCTCCGTAATTTATGACATTATGAAGAGCAACAACAGAGCTCCCCTCCTCTGCCCGCCAGAGACCGTCCCTTGAGTCTCCTCTGAGAGGCACTTTCATAGGCTGGGAAAATTCTCTTGAGCGGTAGCTTTGGGGGGAGTCATGCTAGTTTCTCTACAAGGGAATGAGACTTTTGATTGTTTCCAGGAGCAAAAGCAAAACTTGAGATCGGTAATGGCCCCGGGAGGGATTCTGATCTTCAGCGAGAACAGTGGTCGGACTTCTTCACATCGGCTTCCGGGTCCTTCCCTACAATTAGAAGGAAGAGCAAAGCTGTTATGTGGGAAATGTCAAAGCAAATGACACTTCTAAAGTGGCCTCACACTCAGAAATAGCCCTGATAAACTTGAAACCAAAAACATAGTTACTTCTGGACTGTTTTGTTCACAAAGAGGGATGAGCTGAGGAGTGGTCAATTTGCTGGATGTACCTGTTGGAAGTCATGTGATCTGGGGGGGTACCATTGCTACCACTTGATAATTAGGTGTTTTAAATGCACACCAGGTTGGCCTCGAACTCGTGATCCTCCTGCTTCTGCCTCCGTCAGCAAATCCTAGCAGAGTGTGCCACCACAACCGGCGATAATTAGGCATTTTGTAGCATATGTGGAGGTCTGGAACGTGCACCTGGTGCGCTCATACCTGTCAAATGGGTTCTCAAAGACAACTCAGGCCACAGCTAATCTTCCGTGTCACCATGCTAAGTGAAGTTCACAGTGTGGGGAAATCTGCTTAGGATTCTGCCATGCTTTCCTCTCGAGCTGACCGTGCTCAGGAATGCTAGATCTACCTCACCTGTACAGGCTTGGGAATGTGCCTGCTCCTGTGTCCCTTTCTACATGACTAATTATGGGTCCCCTGGATGAGTTCCCACTTTCCTTGCTTGTGCAGGGCCCACGTGTGCCGAGTGATTACTTTCTGAGAGTGGAGAGCTTCATCCTTCAATCAGGAGAAGTCTCCATCATGTTCTGGTAAGCTCCTGGCTGTTCCGTCTTCATTATAACAGTTCAGCTGCGGTGAGAGCACATCCACGGGTCGCTCCAGAGATGGGTCTCTTTTGTTTAATTGCTCTGATAGAAAGAATAATGATACCCAAAGGGAACTGAATCCCATCACCGGAAGCTGGAAACATTGATTTAAATGACCATGGAAATTTAATTAAGGTCGCTGACCTTAAACTAGAGTATCATCTTAGCTTGTTTGACTCAGTCAGTGCGATTTCAAGGATCCCTGGGTCAGTAGAATGAGAAAGGTCCCCTACGGGCTCATGCAAAACATAGGATTACTTGGTCCCAAGTTCAGTGGTCAGTATTTGGGGGAGGAGGAGAATTTATAGGATGACTTAGCACAAGAAACCTTGCTAGAGGAGGTCACTGGGGGTGTTCCACCTCCAGTGCTTTGTCTCTCCGTGTAGTTGAAATATGGCGTCTTAGTCACCGGCTGCCATGCCTCTCGGTCACGGAGACATAAGCCAAGATAAACTCTCATTCTCTAAGTCACTTTTGGTCATGGCATTTTATCACAGCTACAGAAAAGTAGCTAACACAGACTCCTAAGTGTAGAAGAGGAAGGCTAGAGCAAGGATCAGAGTTCTCCTGCGAGAAGATCGACCATCCGTTGATGGGCACAGAGGAAGAGGGCTAAGCTAGGAACACGACTATGTGGCCAGCCTTCGGGGAGATGGGCAGAGCCAGACACAGATGTTACTCTACAGTCCGCACAGGAGACTGCAGCAGACACCTGGGTTTCATTGAGTGATCCCCACAGTAAACGGTGGGCCTCAGAACTGGGAGAGAACAGGTTTGTAGCAAAGACGTAAGGCAGTGAGTAGGGTAATTGACTTCAGCATCCTTAAGGAAATGAATGGAGTTGTTTTATATCAAATCGAGTGTGCCCTGGAACTGGGTGATTGGTTTCACAGTCTGGTGTACTGTGACGACTGACAACCACTGAGCTCTTATCAGTGCTCAAGGTCCCCCCTCCCACAGAGAGTAAGTTGTGGACTATACATTCAGACTGTGACACAAGGACCATCAGTGTCCCTGCTTTGTAGAAAGCAGAGACCCACATATGCTCTCGGTGGACTTGTGACCTAGGCACACGCATTTCCAAGGCAGGTTCTTGGCATCTATGCAATACTGACCTCTAGCATGTCATGTGAGGTGTGCCTTTTTTTGCCTTTGAGAAAGCTTAGGCCCCCGAGCCTGGTGATGAAGTGGTGGCAAAGACCAGGTATCTTAGTTAGTGTTTTACTGCTGTGAACAGACACCATGACCAAAGGCAAGTCTTTTAAGGACATCGTTTAATTGCTACTGGCATACAGACTCAGAGGTTCAGTCCATTATCATCAAGGCGGGAAACAAGACAGCGTCCAGGCAGGCATGATGCAGGAGGAGCTGAGAGTTCTACATCTTCATCTGAAGGCTGCTAGGAGAAGACTGGTTTCTAGGCAGTTGGGATGAGGATCTTATAGCCCACACCCACAGTGACACGCCTCCTCCAACAAGGCCACACCTCCTCCAACAAGGCCACACCTCCTCCAACAAGGCCACACCTCCTCCAACAAGGTCACACCCATTCCAACAAGGCCACACCTACTCCAACATGGCCATACCTTTTAATAGTGCCATTCCCTGGGCTGAGCATATACAAACTATAACACCAGGTATGGACAGTCAATCTTAGCACATCCTGCCCCTGCTGAGAAACACCCTTGCTTCCCAGACTGGATGTCCCGTTTTCCAACTGTGTGTTATTGAAGGGCTGGGGATAGGAGCATGCTGGGATGGGAGGGAGAGGGACATGAAATGTTGAGACACAAGTCCTGGGAGCCCAGGAATGGGTTCACTGTCTCTTGAGCTGTCACCTACATTTTAAGTTATTAATTAGCTACCAAAGGTTGAGCCCAGGACGTTGCGATGCTAGGCGAGTGCGCTACCAGCAGCCCACATCCCTGGCCCTGGGAACTGTTCAGTAAGTGCTCTGTCAGGGCTTCCTGGAGCTAGAGGAGAGCATTGCTTAACATCTGTGCAGTTTGCTGCAATAAAAACAGAAGGGCGGCGTGAAAACTTAGCTCCCACCACCAAGACTCGCCCAGTTCTCAGGACCATGGACCATGCACGGAGCATAGGAGCCTTGGAAGCCATCTGGTTCCACTTGATCTCCTAGTTAAAAGGAAAGAGATGAGGAAAATCAAACCACGGCGTTGAAATCAACCAAACAAACTGCCGTTCTTAATGGGAGGCCAGGGGTGTTCCCTTTTCCTTTTATTTTTTTTTTTTCTTCTTGTTTTTTTCTTCAAGGCTTCAAGTCAAAAGGTGCAGTCATGTTACCATCCTCAGACAGGAAAAAACCATCAAGGATCTTTTCCGCTCTTCCTCCACCCTCTACCCCACTGTACCAACCATGCCTGGGACATCTGGGCTCCTCTGGTCTGTGAAATGAACTCGTGGGAGGAGGAAAATGCAGGCTTCGTCCTGGGCCATCTCCTGTTTAGCTTTCATGCTGAGATCTCCTTAAGCTGTGGTTCACTTGTGTCTTTGCCGGCTACTGCGACACAATGTTTCCAGAAAGCAGATCTTTATTTTCTGACAGGTTTTAAGGCTGGAAGTCCAAAACCAGGTGCTGAACGGTTGTTTGTTTTTGTTTCTTTGTTTGTTTTATTGCAAGCTGTTGTTTTAGCCGGCACAAACAGTTACAGTAGATATATTTCTCTAGTCATCCCGAACTTTGATACCATCCAAACAAATTAAAATTCACCTCAATTACCTAGATGAATGTCTCCTGTCCAACGGAGACGGTATACGTTGCATGAGAGATGAGACCATTAGAAGAAGCCTTCTCTGGCAGCTGAATGTAAAAACAGAAGCACTATTCTAGTGGTATAAATAATATATTGTTTATGGGCCTGCCATCCCTAGGGATTTTAAAAAGTTTTACCAACTTTCCCCGTACTGTTTGTGGGTAAGTAATACCTGTATGCATTAACCTTGATGATCAGCTCCCCACAACCCAGGACTCAGATTGGTACTGGTCTCCTCCATATTTTATGTCATCATACGCCTTCTGTTGAAACGCAGGTGTTTGGGGGCTGTGCATTCCCAGCAACAGAACGACTGACTCTCGTCTGAGTAAGTGTCCATACATGAATGTGTACCATAAAGTACACAAGAATACAGGGAGAACTATTAAAGTTGATGATTTCAAACCTTCACTAACTAACATCTCAAGACACAGCAAACACCCATAGAAAACACAGAATGTCTGGACCTGATGCTAATTCTATTTTTCAAACACCGTTCTCAAAAGTCTTATCTTTTTTCCCCTCAGTTCCAATTTTCCTTAAAAAAAAAAAACAAACAAAAAAACTTGCCCTTGACTACACACTTCCAACAGTTCTCAGCGCTTCTCGTCTTACTAGATCATTTATTTTTTTTTATACGGTCATATGATCAATGTGGGGTTCCTTTTCAAGGAGTCTCAACATTTTAAATCCAATCAGGTCATTTTTATTTTTCCCATGAGACTATGGGCACCGAGGAGATCACAGTTGAAGAGAAGTTTGAACTCTGACATTTTTCCTTTTGTTTTAAAAATGTAAAATTTTATATTATGCTTAACATATCATTTCATAGAAAATACCTTGTTTTTAGGTTCTTATGCATGTCAAGCAAGTACTATATATACATTATATACATTGAGCCGTACCCCTAGGCCCGAGATGAAGATGATAGTGGTGGTGGTGGTGGGTGGTGGTGGTGGTGGTGATGGTGATGATGATGATGATGAAGAAGACGATGATGGCGACCCTTTTGGGGCTGCATAACAAAATGCTCCAGAGTAGGGAGACTCACGTGGCAGAAATCCACTTCTGACAGACCTTGAGGCTGGCAGTACAAGACCACGTGCCAGTGTGGTTGGTGTCTAGTGAGAGTTCTCTCTCTACACTAGCAGCCTCCCCCACCCCCACCCCCGTGTGCATACACGGAGTCTTTTATGATCCCGTTTCTGTGTAGAGAGAAAAACTACAAGCTATCTCAGAAGAGCGCCAACTCCTCCAGACAAGGGCCCTGTTCTCATAAATTCACCGCACCCTATCCACCTCTCTGAGGCCCCAGTATGCGAACCTGGGATTCAGTTTACCACAGCACTGGCCAGGTTTTTGGCAGCTACTTTACATAATTCTAGATAAGTCCTAGAAATTAAAATTCTCTCGGTTGCTACAATAAGGCGAGATTGAATAGAGGGAGGAGCCACTGCCTGAAAAGGTCTCCATTTCCTCTCGGGTCCTGCCACCTCATACCTGCCTGCGACTCGTGGCCCAAGAGGGGCGTCCATGTGAAACACGTGACTAGTAGGCTAGCCGAGTTTTTGAGAGAAGAGCATGGGACACCAGAGGCTCTGGCGTGTCCTTTCCATGACTTTCCTGCTCACCACCCTTCCATGTAACCGAATTCCAATAAAATCACAGAAAGCAGCATCTGGTTTGCTATTGAGTGTTTTGGACAATTATCGGCTTTGATCGGGGAGAGCAAGCCAATCCCCAAAGCACATTGGCTTTGTCCAACTTGTTGAAAAATACAACCTTTATCTCACTCGAAAGTAAAAAGATCATGGTGTTTGGCTTTCTGTCAAATCAAAGACGTAAGCTCAGGGGGCCGGAACGGAACAGCCCCGGTCCGGGCTGGTCGCTCACCACGCATGCGTGTGTTCCCCAGAAACTCTGAATAGGGCTTGTGTGTTCTGCGTTTTTCTTGTTGCTTAGGGAATAGTAGGGAAGTTGAGTGTGGAGCATGCATTCCAGGAGAGAGAGAGAGAGAGAGAGAGAGAGAGAGAGAGAGAGAGAGAGAGAGAGAGAGAGACGTGACTTGTGTTTATTTAGTTCCAAGAGGGGCCTGTGGTGTGGGGAACTTGGAGAAAGACAGGGTAGAGAGGAGGAGACTGGCAGGGGACACACTCTAGTCCCAGTGGTCAAAATGACCTCGTCTTGATGGTGAGAGCTGTGCAAATATGGGAGATGTAAAAATCGGCTGGAATCTTTCGATCTCAGGGGAGGTCAGCACCGAGACGGAAGGCAGGGTGGGCAGGATGTGACTGGGCATTAACTTGGGAGCCATTATGTTCTGAGTGGGAGGAAGAAAGAAATGGAGAGAGGATGGGAGGGAGTGTGGAACAGAGGAAAGAGGAGGCAGGAGGGGGAG